>NC_141137.1:176447523-176759273 GCF_053477565.2 Lygodium microphyllum
ACCACCACCACCACCACCACCACCACTACCACTACCTCTTTCTCTTTCTCTACTACTACTACTACTACTACTACTACTACTACTACTACTACTACTACTACTACTACTACTACTACTACTACTACTAAACATATCTCTTTCTCTACAACAACAACAACAACAACTACTACTACTACTACTACTACTACTACTACTACTACTACTACTACTACTACTACTACTACCACTACTAAAAGAAAAAAAAACTACTATTACTACCACTACTACAATAACAACAACAAATAAGAAAACTAGACAACAATAAACAATAAAAGAAACAAAACTATTACAATAACAACAACAAACAAGAAAACCACTATTACTACTACAACCATGACTACGATGACTACGACTATGTAACAACTCTGAAACGATAAATAGACCATTCGCATATGAAACCCTCTTAAGGGTAGGATAATCATAGGGATAATCTTTCTTAAATATAAAAGTAAATTTTTTAAATTTCCCCTCTCCTCTAGTCGACTGTCGAGCTAGAGGAAGAGGGGATTAGTAAGTAGGCAAGCTCCTTGCTGGAGCTTGCCAGGGCAATGATACATGCCCCGTCGACACACAAGGGGGAGGAGGATCTTATCCCCTCCCCTATATAATTTAGGGGGCCGCCAAAGATCGAGTAGAGGACGCTGAGCGCTGCCCTATTGCAGAAAGGAGAAAGTAAGTCTCCATGCTTAACTTGTGAGGGAGGGAGTGATGGAAGATAAGGTTGCTGCCATCGAGTAGAAAAAGGAGAAGAGACGGCTTGTTTTTGCTGTGAGGGGATCAAGAGGGATATGGAAAGGCTTCCGCTGTTGTTGCAAGAGAGGAGAGGAGGCGTCAAGTATCCCTAGGCCAGCATCGACCTCTGCCATCACAGTCTGTGCCCACTTCGTCAGAATGCTGCCTTCAGCGTTGGTTTTGATTTCCCCCTCTTGCCACGTGTCTTAAAGAAGCTGTAGAAGCTTCTGAGGGGAAACTTCTAAGGGGGCTTTATAAGCCCCCCCCCCCCCCCCCCAAAAGTACTAAGGCCTTAAAGGTCTTATTACCCTTCCCCCGTGTTTTAACCCCCTTAAGCCCCCCTTTCCCTTGGGCTTTGAAACCCCCCCCCCCCGTGTTTAATGCTCATCAGCCCCATTTTTCCCCTTAGCCCTTCCCATTCTTCTCGTGGGCTTTGAAACCCCCCATGTTTTATAAATTTCCTTAAGCCCTTTCCCTTGGACTTTGGGATTACTCCCCACCCCCCCGTGTTTAAACCCCTTAGCCCTTTCCTTTTACGAGTGGGAAAAAAAACAAAGCCCCAAGGGTATTTTATAAAGGGCAAGGCGACGCCAATAGCGATGTCGATATCCGCCGTCGCTAATCGACGTCGCTCATTTTGCGACGCAAATAGCGACGCCGTAGGAAAAAAAGCGCGGCCGAAACCCGAGCGCCATTTTCATTTCTTTTGCTTCGACTTTTGAGAGCGAGAGCGAGGGAGAGAGCGAAGGTTTTGTGAGAAGCAATGAGAGGAAGAAGACTTGCTGCCGCCGCCGCCGCCGCCACCACTGTTGTTCCCGAAGGAGAGGAGGAGCCCTCATTGCAAAGAGAATCTGCCCCATGCTCGCCATATCTCATTGGTGAGTCTCTCTCTCTCTTTCTTTTGCTTGTTGAAGGTTTAAATTGTTCTCTTTTGCTTGTTTAGGAGAGGAAATGAAAGAGAAGGAGAGGGAGAGGGAGAGAGAGGGAGAGAAAGAGAAAGAGAAAGAGAGGGAGAATGCATTCTCTCTCTCTCTCCCTTTTGCTTGTTTAATGTTTAAATTACTTTCTTTTTTGCTTGTTTAGGAGAGGAAAGGAGAGAGTAAGAGAGAAAGAGAAAGAGAAAGAGAAAGAGAAAGAGAAAGAGAAAGAGAAAGAGAAAGAGAAATAGAGGGAGAGGGAGAGGGAGGGGGAGGAAATGAGAGAGGGAGAGAAAGAGAAAGAGAGGGAGAAGGAGGGAGAGTGCATTCTCTCTCTCCCTCTCCCTTTTGCTTGTTTAATTTGAAGGAATCGCAGGAAATTTGTCGATGATGAGGGATATTGCACTCAACTCACAATCACTCAAATGGAATGAAAGAACAGTCACTCGCCCCATGACTAATACCACTCGAGAAGGAATGATTGAAACCCATATCTCATACCCAGGTTAGGAATCGATAGGGGAATGGTGCAGAGAGAGTATGCCAGGGTGCATAGTTGATGGTGCATTAGTGCGTCCAACCCATCTGGCATAAGTGCAAGAAGGAAGGCAAGGGAGCCTTGCAATGCAGTGTACAGAACAGGGTGATGTGTCATGTGTGTTGAGATATCGAGCTCCACTCGTGATATGCCAGGGTGACCGTTGTGTATTTATGTCACCGACTTGTCAGTTGCAGACGCGGTTGGTACACCGCCCATGAATAATAGCTACATGATAGCTATCCTTATCTACTCTAGTTCGTGGCTCAGTTAGTATGCCACCTTAGTTAGTTGAGTTTGGTTTGAGACCCATATTTAGGGTTCTCGGCGACCTTGTTTCTTTTATTTGAGGCCATTTCGGGGCCTGTTTCGCAGACGGAAGTTTTCTGCACGCACTCAGGAAAAGGCTCAGTTTTATGCTGTGCAGCCACTGTTCTACAGGTCGGTGAAAAGTTACTGTAGAAATTGCATCGTATGCTTGTGCGCAGAGACATTGGGAGTTTCAGAATCATCCTTGGTTCTTGTTTATGCAAAATCGTCACTAGGAAGTGACTGTGTGGTCAAATACCACTTTCGCCAGTTTTGCAGATTTGCCCTTGTGAGGGTGAAGCTGTGTTTTTTTGCAGTGACAGAATTTCTTGCAGTATTCTGTAATGGCGTCTGATTCTCTTTCACAGATTGTCACTGAAAAGCTTGACAAGAACAACTTCCAGGCATGGAAGTTTAGAATGACGAATTTCCTTATGGGAAAAGGATATTGGGAATTTGTTGCAGGAAATGAAGAAGAACCAGTTCTTCCTGATGTTCCCAATCAACAGCAAATGCAGGCATTCAAAGCATGGCATGAGAGAGCCAGGAAAGTTATGTACTGGCTGTCTATCAGCATTTCAGACTCTATGATTGTGCATATTCAGGATGCAAGTACGCCAAAGGAGGCATGGGGTACTCTGTCAAAGATGTATAGCACAAATACGCAAGCCAGGAAAATGCAGCTCAAGCAAGAGTTGCACAATGTGCAAAGAGAAAATATGAGCATCAATGACTACCACATGAAGGTGAAGAAGATTGCAGATGCACTTGCTTCCATTGGGTCACCAGTGGAAGATGATGATTTAGTTTCTGTGACCTTGAATGGTCTAGGAAAGGATTATGCACAGTTTCGGACATCCATTTCAGTTCGTGAAAGATTTCCTGATTTTGAGGAGTTGATTGCTCTTCTAATTTCTGAGGAACAGAGAAATGGTGGTGCATCTTCTTCAGGAGGAACTTCAAAAGAAGCTGTCTTCTACTCAAATGCTGGAAGAGGTAGAGGTAGAGGTAGAGGAGGCTGATTTGGAGGCCGTGGCAGAAATCAGAATATGCAGCAGACTCAAGAAAACCAGTCCTATGGAGGAGGACGTGGTAACTCTAGAGGCAGGGGGAGCCAAAGAGGTCGTGGTGGATGGCAGAGAGGCCAAAATGCAAACAGTAATGTTGAATGCTACTACTGTGGTAAAATGGGTCATATGGCTAAAGACTGCTATAAAAAGCAGAATGACATCATGAATGGGAAATTGCAACAAGGGAATTATGCATCTTCTAATAGACAGGGTGATGACAGAAATGAGCATCTGTTTATGGTGCAGCACATGAACAATTCTGTGACAAGTGCAGAAGAAAGCAATGATGTATGGTATGTTGACTCAAGTGCATCAAACCACATGACAGGTCATGCAGAATGGATGGAAGATGCAAGAAAAATTGAAAAACCAGGATTTGTGGAGACTGGTGATGATACTGCACATCCTATTGTGCAGATTGGAAAAATTCCTTTGTCTATGCAGGATGGGAAAAAGAAATACCTGTCCGATGTATTTCATGTCCCGAATATCACCAAGAATCTGGTTTCTGTTGGTCAAATGGTTGAGCAGGGCTTGCAGGTCAGATTTAATCCTCATGGATGCTTTGTTGAGGATATGAAAAATAAAGGTCGCTTGATAGCAAAAGGAAAGAAGAAGGGCAGAATGTTTATGTTGGATGCAGACATGTCTGAATTGAGTGCAGCAATGTTTGCACATGGGACCGGTGTAGTTGCAGATATTGATATCTGGCATTAACGCATTGGTCATGTTAATGTACAGCGACTTAAATCAATGCAGGCCCAAAATATTGTTGCAGGATTGCCCAAATTCAAGGTTGCAGAAATGCATAAGGTATGTGAAGCCTGTCAGTTTGGAAAACAGGCAAGGAAACCATTTCCTAGACATGTTCAAGAGAGTGAGAAGCCATTGGAATTAATCCACTCTGATGTGTGGACTACTAAAGCTGCATCTCTTGGAGGCTGTCATTATTTTGTCACTTTTATTGATGACTATAGCAGAAAAGTTTGGGTGTATTTTATGAAAAAGAAAAGTGAAGTTTTTGGGCATTTCAAAACTCTTAAAGCTATGGCTGAAAAAGAAACAGGTCTGCAAATAAAATGCCTAAGGTCAGATGGAGGGGGAGAGTACCTCTCAAATGAGTTTGCAAGGTTCTTGCAGGAGCATGGCATAAAGCAGCAATATTCATGCAGTTATACCCCACAACAAAATGGAATTGCAGAAAGGAAAAACAGGCATATTGGAGAGGTATCTCGTGCCATACTCAATGAAAAAGACTTGCCAGATTTTTATTGGGCTGAAGCAGTTGCTACAACAGTCTACATAATGAACAGGACTCCCACTGCAGCAATACATGGAATGACTCCAGAGGAGAGGTATACTGGTAGGAAACCAGATATTTCTCATTTGAAAATTTTTGGTTGCATTGCCTATGTACATGTGCCAGATGAGCTGAGATCCAAGTTGGATCCAAAAGCTGAGAAGTGCATCTTTATTGTTACTCTCTGCAGCAAAAAGGGTATAGATGCTATAACCCTTCTACTCGTAAGTTTACAGTGAGCAAAGATGTTGTTTTTGATGAGATGAGTAGCTGGTATAAACCAGTAAATGTGATTGATGATGTAGATGCACAAAATGGTAATGCTGCACAGAATTCACAGCAGCAGTCACAAAATATTAGTGGACCTGGAGCGTCCTCTAGCAGTGGTTCACATTCTTCGCCATGGACAGGCAGATTGAGATCAGGAGAATCTTCTCAAAGCAATGCAGATAGTGGTATGCAGGTATCACGAAAAGGAAAAGAGAAGGTTGATCAGCCCATGTTTGATGTGAACGCAGGTCACTCTTATGTGGATGGTGAATCCAGTGGCTCAGAACAGAGCATTGATGATGAGTTGGGTATTCCTTCTATTGTTACACCTGGAGTAAGGAAGACCAGGGATGTTTTGAGAGCACCTGGGAGTGAACCTACTTTGCGCAGGTCTACGAGAGCTAGGTATCCTGTGGATAGGCTGAAATATGATGGATTTACAGCCATTCACTATGCATATATGGTTAAAGTAATACAGGAACCAGAACCCACTTCTTTTGAGGAAGCCATGGGAAAAGAAAAATGGGAGAAAGCCATGGATGAAGAAATGGATGCCTTGGAAGCTAATGCTACATGAGAATTGGTACCTTTGCCTAAAGGTAAAAATGCAATTGGCTGTAAGTAGGTTTATAAGGTGAAGCACAATGCAGATGGTTCTGTGAACAGATACAAGGCAAGATTAGTAGTCAAGGGGTATGCACAGAAATATGGTATTAACTATGAAGAAACATTCAGTCCGGTTGCAAGGATGGCAACCGTAAGAGCGGTCATTGCTATGGATACATCAAAGGGATGGTCTTTACATCAGATGGATGTAAAGAATGCCTTCTTGCATGGTGATTTGCAAGAAGAGGTATATATGGAGCAGCCGCCAGGTTATGTGCATGCTGTTCATCCTGAGTTTGTTTGCAGGTTGAAGAAAGCTTTGTATGGCTTAAAGCAAGCACCTAGAGCATGGTCTGACAAGATAGGACAGTATCTTGTCACTATTGGCTTTCAGATTTCCAAGGCAGATTTCTCACTTTATGTGAGGAAAACAGAGAAAGGTATTATGCTACTTGTCATTTATGTTGATGATTTGATTATGACAGGTGACAGTGATGAAGATATCCTTCATGTGAAAATGCTATTGAAGCAGAAGTTTGAGATGAAGGATTTGGGAGAGCTCCGCTATTTCTTGGGCATTGAGGTGATTAGATCACCAAGTGGGATACAGCTCTTACAGAGGCAGTATGGATTGGACATGCTATCCAAATATGGGATGACAGGCTGTAAGCCTATTTCAGTTCCTTTGGAGCAGAATGTGAAGCTGAGCACAGATGCAGGTGAGCTTCTGGAAGACCCTACTATGTACAGACGCATAGTAGGAAGCTTGATTTATATGACTATTACCAGGCCAGATTTGAGCTATGCTGTTGGATTGGTAAGTCAGTTTATGCAGGCTCCAAGGAAACCACATTTGGATGCGGCTAGACGCATACTCAGGTATGTGAAGTCCACATTGCAGTATGGACTATTTTATGAGACTGGGGTTCAGATACAGTTGCATGGATACACTGATGCTGATTGGGCTGGTAGTATTTCTGATAGACGATCTACCAGTGGATATGTGTTCTCTTTTGGGAGTGCTGCAGTCACTTGGAGCAGCAAGAAACAGCCTACAGTTGCCTTGTCGAGCACAGAGGCTGAGTACAGGGGTGCAGCAATGGCTGCATGTGAGGTAGCTTCGTTGCATAAGCTACTTTATGATATGCATCAGTCTACAGATGGGCCAGTTGTCATTTATTGTGACAACATGAGTAGTATACACTTGGAAAATAACCCAGTCTATCATGCTAGAACAAAGCACATTGAGGTGCATTATCACTATGTGCGAGAGAGGGTTTTACTAGGTCTTATTGATCTAGTTTATGTCAGCACAGAGGATCAGGTAGCTGACATATTCACGAAGGCATTGGGCACAGAGAAGCTGCGCAAGTTCAGAGACCTGCTTGGTGTGCAGGAATTGGGATTGAGCTCGAGGGGGAGTGTTGAGATATCGAGCTCCACTCGTGATACGCCAGGGTGACCGTTGTGTATTTATGTCACCGACTTGTCAGTTGCAGACGCGGTTGGTACACCGCCCATGAATAATAGCTACATGATAGCTATCCTTATCTACTCTAGTTCGTGTCTCAGTTAGTATGCCACCTTAGTTAGTTGAGTTTGGTTTGAGACCCATATTTAGGGTTCTTCTATTTCTTTGTAAGTGAGTTCTTTTTGGCTTACACAACTAAGAAGAGGAAAACTATTTTCAGCCTCCACCCTTGTGTGTATTCCCCCATTGTGCAAGCAAGAAAGCTACAAGTGATACTCCTTCCTTCTCTCCCACAATCTTGACAATGTGATGATGGTAAAGACCCATCCTGTGGGTGCATAGGGAAACGGGAACATACCTGACTCCAAGTGTCGTAACGTCCCTCAATCTCACCTCTCGATAATTGATTGAAGAAACTCCAGTCACACTCAGCCCACCCTCTGTCTCACGCTCTGTTGATAGATACACGAGGGCAACCCTTTCCTGAAACCCATTAATGTAATCCTCCAGTCACTTGTGCAAAGGTTGTATGCCATGTGCGCATTTGATGGTGCAACTGTGCATTCCGCCCTGTGCCGGCATACGATGCGAGAAGGAAGGCCAGGGAGCCTTATGGTGCAGTGCACAGAAACAAATTGTGCTTTTGCATTGAGAGGCCCATCCCGTGCGTGCAACACTTCATTCATACTCCTCACCTCTCATTTGATTTGAAGGGAAAATACTGGTCACTCGCCCCACCCTCTATCTCACTCTCTGTTGATAGTTACAGGGGGTAACCCATACTCACGTTCCCATCCGGTTAGGGTGAAAGCTCACATCACTCGATTGTTTGTCGATGAAGATTGCGTCGTCAGTTGTTGAAGAGACGTACCCAAGGAGGCAGCCATCAAATCGAACGTTGTGTTGGATAGGACATGTCGTCTACTAGAGGACAGTTAGACACTCTGCAGAGAGACCCAGGACACAGCATACCAAGGGAGGCAGCTTCGGAACTGGATCCTGGAAATTTCAATTGATGAATCCACTTTCTGGACTGCTGTGGGTGTTGGCACCTTTTCCACAGCCAGCTTCCTGTCCAAGAGTGTTTGCCACCTTTTCTTGGAGCGAGGCCTGCTATGACAGGGAATTGCTTCCTTTTCTCCCATTACAGTTTTGTGTTTTTCATGTCTTTTTTTTTTCTTCTTTTCTTTTTTTTTCTTGTTTTCCCCTATTCTCGAGGGTGTTTCCACCTTTTCTCGAAGAATAGGTCGGCATGACAGGAACCTAAGTCATTTTCTCCCATGACCGATATGTATATATATATATATATTTTAATTTTATTTTTTTTCTCTTCGAATTAAGCAAGGGAATGGTAGAAATACCACATCAGAACCAACCTTGCCACTGTCGCTGGTGAAAAATAGAGGATAAGAGATCAAGGCTGGAAGGTGGGGCTGAGGGGACAAAAGGTTGCATCCACCTCATCAGGAGGGGCTGAAGAACGGCTATCAGAAGTAGCATCATAAGAAGTACAGTGCCGTGCCAATGAGGAAAATGATCAGGTGATCGTGATTGTCAAGATCCCCAAGGAGGGAAGTACTTCTTCAGGCGATATCCATTGATCAAGAAGGGATCATCAGAGGCATCAACGGTTTGCACTTGGACAGAGCCATTAGGATTGACAGCAAGTACCTTATATGGACCCATCCACCGCTGTTGAAGCTTGCCAGGAAACTTGCCAAATCGTGAATCATAGGCTAAGACCAAATCACCTTCTTTGAACTCCTTGTGCTTGATGAAGCTGTCATGGTAAGCCTTGCGTCGAGCTTGCGTGACTTCCATGCACTGTAGAGCCATCCTCCGAGTTTCGTCCAAACATTCCAGGTGCAGGAGACGGCGTTGCAGTGAATCATCGTCCCCCAAACGCTCTTTGATAGCCACTCTCAAAGAGGGTAATTCCAGTTCAACAGGGAAAACAGCTTCTGTACCATACACCAACTGGAAGGGTGTTTATCCTATTGCTGCTTTATGGGAGGTTCTGTACGCCCAGAGGGCGTCTGTAAGTCGATCATCCCAATCATGACGATGTATGGCAATCGTTCTTGTCAGAATCGAGTAGAGGATGCGATTAGTGACTTCGACTTGGCCGTTGGCTCTGGGGTAATAAGGAGTGGACTTGCGATGGCGGATCTTTTACAACTCTGTCAACTCTTCCATGACTTTATTAATGAAATGAGTGCCTCTGTCACTTACCAGCTCTAAGGGATTGCCAAAACGGGTGATGATATTCTCGTACATGAAGAACAGGGCCACGCTATTACCATCGTCCCGCTTTAGGGCTTTAGCTTCACACCACTTTGTGACATAATCCGTACATAGGAGGATGTATCGGTTCTACTTCCTTCTAGTGGGAGGATCGATTAGGCCTACGAAGTCGATGCCCCACTTCTCGAAAGGCTTTAAGGGAAGAATGGGTTGCAGTGGCATGACACTTGTCTTCGTGGGTTTCCCCATTCTCTGACAAGCATCACATCTTTTACAGTAATCATAGGCATCCTTGTGGATGGTAGGCCACTAGTAACCTGCTAGCAGAGCCTTCCTGGCTATAGCTTCTCCTGCAAAGTGGCCTCCACATGGCTCATCATGGCAAGCCTTCAGAACAATCCCAATCTCATCTCCTGCAACACATCTTCTGAGCACTTCATCTTTGCCTTTCTTGTACAGTGCACCGCCTAATAGGGTGTAGGGCGCTGATTCCAACATAATCTTCTTCCTTTCCCAACTAGGAATACCAGGAGGATACTATTGGGTTGCCAGCAGATTGGCAATGTCTGCATTCCAGGGAGTTACAGTTTCTACCAAGAATAGGGAAGCATCAGGGAGGTCTGGAACATCCTGCACCTCGTCTGCAGTTTGTGGGATACGTGACAGATGATCAGCCAGAACATGGGAATGACCAGGCTTGGTAATTACCTCAAAATCAAACTCCTGGAATAGAAGGAGCCATCTCATCATTCGTCCTTTCACATCTACTTTGTTTATCAGGAAGGACAGGGCCTCATGATCCACATAAAATTTAAAGTGGGTAGATAGGAGGTAGTGGCGAAACTTTTCTAGGGCAAACACCATTGCCAAGCACTCAAGCTCTGTCACTGTATAGTTTCGTTCCCTATCAGTGACTTTTCGGCTTGCGTAATAGATGGGTTGATCCAGCTTCAAGGAGCCCTTCTGGCAGAGAACTACGCCTAAGCCTTCAATAGATGCATCAGTGTGTACATGGAACTCCTTCGTCCAATCAGGAGGTTGAAGAATGGGTGCCCCGATCAGACACTACTTCAGAGTGTTGAAGGCTTTGTCACATTCTTCTGTCCATACAAACTTTGCATCTTTCCTCAGAAGCTTGTGCAAGGAGGTTGCCTTTGTTGCAAAATGGGCTATGAACCTTCTGTAGTAACCCACATGGCCTAGGAATCCCCTCAACTGTTTGAGGTTAGTGGGTGCTATCAAAGCTACAATCTTTTCGATCTTTGCAAGGTCTGTTGATATCCCTTGTGCAGAGACAATGTGTCCCAACAAAACTCCAGAAGAGACCCCAAAGATGCATTTGTCGGGGTTGAGGGAAATCCCATACTCCCGGCATTGGTCAAAGCATTGTTCCATGTGTCCCCAGTGTTCACGGATCAAACTATAGACACACAAGTCATCCAAATATACCTCAATAAAATCATATAGATGATTTTGGAATGCGGCTATTATGACTCACTGGAAGGTAGCAAGGGCATTGCAGAGCCCAAACGGCATCACCCGATAAGCGTAGATCTCCCATTCTGTGGTGAAGGTTGTTTTGGATTGGTCTTCTTCTGTGATTTGGACTTGGTTATATCTGCTGAATCCATCTAAAAGGGAATAAAGCTCATGTCTTGCCACTGTGTCCAACAGTTGGTCTGTGAAAGGAATTGGGAAGTGATCCTTCTTCGTCTTGGAATTGAGCTTTTGGAAGTCAACACATATTCGAAGCTTGCCATTCTTCTTGGGTACTACCACGATGGGTGAAACCCATTCACTATTTGCCATTGGATAGGTGAACTCGGCTTCCAGAAGCTTCAGCAGCTCTGCTTTTACCAATGTGAAATAATTCGGGTTCATTCGCCTCTGTCGTTGCCGTACTGGCTTGGCATCAGGCTCCAAGTCAATATGATGCTGCCATATTGTGGGATCAATCCCCTTAAGGTCTTTGTAGGACCACGTAAACACATCCAAATTTTCTTTCAACAAGTTGTACAAGGTTGATAACTCCTCTTCTGGGAGGCTGCTACCCACCTTCAAGTGGCATTCAGTGCCATCTGCATCCACAAAGGTTAACTGCCTTTCACCTTCTACTTCATGGATGAAGGTCCCACGGACTGCTTCTGGATACAGATCCGACTCCTTCAAGGGAGTGATGTCCTCTTCTAATGTCCCACTAGACCCAACTTCTTCTTTTGATGGAGACTTAGGTTGCTCCTTAAGATGTTGAAATGGGATTAGAGCCATTTCGGGTTTGATTTCAGGATTAATTACCTCTTGGCTTGAAGACTCATCTTCTGATGACGCATCCAGGAACATCACATAACAGGGATCCTCTGATGCCTGTTGGGTTTGTGAGACTGGTGCTTGTTGGCACGGTGCATGATCATCATCTTTCTTTGGCAAAGGTGGTAAAGGACGGCAAGAGTCACTGCTGAAAGACGGCTTGTTCTTCTTTAACCATTTCTTATAAAGATTTTGCATATGAGAAGATCCATTTACCAGACCAAATGGTACCATCGCCATTCTATCCCATAGCATGAGCTCGTCTGCTTCTGATGCTTCTGGAACTTCTTCTTCAAATGTATCCTCTGCAGGTGGAATAGATTCTTCCATCTCGCTTTCATAACCTTCTTCTTTTATATCATCTCCCTCCTCTTCTGTCTCTGTCTCTGTCTCTGTCTCTGGCTCTGGCTCTGGCTCTGGCTCTGGCTCTGGCTCTAGCTCTGTCTCTGTCTCTGTCTCTGGCTCTGGCTCTGGCTCTGGCTCTAGCTCTGTCTCTGTCTCTATGGGAGCTCTGTAAGAGAAGAACAGGTTCTCTGTTTCATCTTCTGCCTCTGTCTCAGGCTCTGTTATGGCCATGTAACAGGGAGAGTAGTACATCCATGCTTCTATCTCACTGTCAGAAGTGATTTCAGAAATCGTTCCTGGTTCAGGCAGGAAGTATTCACCCATTGATAATGGCTTTGCATCTTTTGGAAGTTGTCTTACAGTATCCACTGTTAAGGAACGTGCCACTGTTTTCTTGGAAAGGATCTGTTTGACAGCATCTTCGTTTGTGCTGATGTTCCATCTGTAGCCTCATTAGGGGAGTTGGAAGATAATTCCAAGGAGGTGGATCCATGTCCTTTTTGAGAACCATATAGCTTTAGCACCACTTTACTGGGTCCTCTACCCAAGGTCAAGGTTCCTTTGAACCAATCCGTCCTTGCTCGGGCTTCAAAAAGCCATGGTCTGCCCAGTAACAGAGGGTAGGATGTACCATAAGAGTTTGGCTTCACTACCAGATAGGTTAGCCAATAATATTTTCCAACCATTGTAGTCTTCACATATGGGAGAATGCCCAAAGGCTTGATTCTACTCTGATCCGCCAGTCTGATTAGCCATTGGGTGGGTTGCACACCTTGTAGGCCTAGATCCTTCATTGTCACATCCGTCATAATGTTCACTGATGAGCCTCCATCAATCAATGCATTTGCAATGAAGCAGCCTTCTATCCACACACCAGTCTCTGAAGTACCCGGATCTAGGAAGGCGTTAGCCACGTCCACTTCTTTGACAGACTCTGGAGCTTTGTTGGACTTTGTTGTTGTTGTTGAGGGAGCAATCCTTAAGCCACGTCTTCGGGTCAGTATACTTTTGAACCTTTTTCGGCAACTGGGAGACAACATCAATAATTGTCGGAATGTGAGGTTTGGTTTAAAGGTATTTAGATCTCTGACCAGATCATATTCCTTAATAGGATCCACTGGCTTCTCTAACCAGTTAGGGAATGGGGTAACACCCATTTTCATTTTCCTTTGTTCTTCCAACAGGGGCATCTTGGGGACTTCTTCTGCCACTTGTGGCACTTCCTCCTCTTCTATCTCTTGGACCTCTGGTCCTCTCTCTGGAACTGTCTCTGTGACTCTCTGTGGCACTGTGGTGCTCTGTACGGCACTGTCAGGCTCTGTTCTGTTCTGTTCTTTTGGTGGAAGATTGAACTTCACTGTTCTGGCAAGAGGATTATTTTCTTGCTAGATAGGTGATTCCTTCTACTTTGCATGCGTGATGGCAGCAACTTCCAATTCCACTAAATTGGAGGTAGGCTCTTGGGCCTTGGCTGGATTATCAGTAGCACTGTTTTTCACTGGGACTGGGCTTGGACAGTCTTTTGTAGTGTGGACTTCTCCTTTGCATCGACTGCATAAGGGCTTGTAATCTACTGACCTTCTAGGATTTGGACAATTTGGTGAGATGTGTCCCTTTTCTCCACATCTATAACACTCCACTTCTGATCTCTGACCACTGCCAGACTGTCTTCCTCTGTAACTTTGAGAAGGAAATCTTCTGGGTCCGAAATTAGGACCAAACTCCCTAGGATTGGGTCCAATATCCTGTGTTGTCATTTTGGATTCCAGCATATTGAATCTTGCGTCTTCTTCCTTCCTTCTCCTATCATGCATCTCCTTTAGAGAGCAAATATCCTCTGTATGGTTCTTCCGCAAACAGTAGGAACAGAAAGCTCCAGGGATGGTTGGTTTTCATGTACATTCAGTGGCTAAATGGCTTGCTTGATGACACTTACCACACCAAGTATTTGACTGCATCACATCTCTTCTTGCTCCTGCAACATTGGATATGCTAGCAGTATTCACTTTCAGCATCTGTAGCTGCTCTGTAATCACATCCATCAACTCCTTTTTAATATTTGCAACTAAGTTGGATAAGTAATCCTTCAAGCTTTCTCCTCCTGAGGTATTGGCAGTAGGGTTTTGAGGAGTCTTTATAATCACTGCATAAATAGGTTGGGCTAGTGCAGAGGGGTCTCTGTTCTGGTTCTGATTCAGAGCTCCTGTTTGAACTGTTGGCTGTTAGCTCCAGTTGGTAGGGTTCCACTGTTGCTGCTGATTTGGCATTGGGGAAATTGGTTGGGACCAGTGTTGTTGTGGTTGAACCATCATTTGAGGCATTGATTGTGGCCACTGTAGATTTGGTGCACTGTACTGTGATACTGGGGGCATCTGTTGGTAGGGGTAGGGAACTATCCCTGGGACTATATTTGGTGGGTACATCATTCCTGGCATCAGAGGAGGTAGGACTCCTCTTCCTGGATTCATCGCCAATCTAGCTTCCACTTCATCGTACAGTCTTGCACCTTCTGTTGTAGCTTGCAGTGTGGCTGGTCTTTGCAGCTCCACAAACTTACGGACTTCTAGTTGTAATCCTCTGAGAAACACTCCCTTCTAAATGCCATCATCTAGATTATGGTTTGTCCATCTCTTCAGGATGGATTCCATTCGTGAGACATAAGCTTCCACTCTTTCTCCAGAGGACTGACTTAAATTCATAAATTCCTCTCGCATCCGCTCTTCAAAACCTCACGCCTGAATTTAGTGAGGAAGGCTAACTTCAGGTTGTCCCATGTGCCAAAAGTTCCTGCTGCTTGTCTCTCATACCACTGAAATGCCGCGCCCTTGAAAGTGGCGGGGAATATTGCTAACCAGTGCTCAGGGGTTCTGGCATTGTTAGCCACACATTCTACCATAAACTCTACTACATGAAGATCGGGGTCTTCATTGTACTCTCCCTTAAAAACTGGCAATGGAACTACATTCGCTGGCCTGTCATCAATATTTCCAGGACGGATCTGACTTGGAAGTGGACCTCCAGCAGGAGGAGGAAGCGCTTGATGTGCCATGGGGACTTCTGTAAAGAGTTCCACAAGGGTGTCAAAGGCGGCTTCTGCTGCGAGCTCGTTCTCAGCTTTGATTTTTGCTTTCTCTCTTCTCACATACCTCTAGACTCGTTCTAACACTTGCCTCTTTATTGCGTCATTCATCAGGGGGTTGGCTCCACTATGTTGTTAGTGCTCCACAGAGGGATAACAGAAGGCTTCAGTCTCTGGAGGACTGTCTTACCAACATTTCTTCTACTTCTTTCTTTTCAACGTCTCTGAATTCTTCTTTCATGCCACTGCACAGAGGAAGGTATTCGGTTTTGAAGGTATCAAAATGCATACGTCTGAGCATTGTGGTGGTGCCATCATCATAATAATGCTAGCTTCTGATGGTTTCAACAGTGTATGTTGTAAAGAACACTCTGTCTACCAACTTCCAGTGGGTTGCTAATTGAACAAACAGAAGATTATCAGTACACCAAGCATCCCATGTATCTTGTTGTTGAGCATCCACGAACAAATTCCAACTCTTTTCCTTCTTGTCTCTGTGAACCTCCACAGACCAAGACTCCTGAAGCTTCTTCACAATCTCCCACTTGATGATGTCTGGAAACTTCTCAATGAATGCTAGATCTTCCATGTATGGTCATTCTCTCTGTTTATGCTCTTTAGTTAGTCCCCAAACAGTTTGCCACCAAGATGCAAGTTTCTGTTGCTTCAACAGGAAGAGGAAATTGTCCACCACATAGAGCATGCATCATGATGGTTATGTGTTTCCGCCATTGTGGGACGAACTTCTTGTGGAAAGTGGCTTGGATTATGAGAAATTCCAACTCTTCAGTGGAAGAAGGAACTTTACAAACATCCATTGAATTTTTCTCTTCTTGACAATGCCATTTCCTTCATTTTCAGCCTCTTTTGGTGCTTGTTGATGGCAAGGTTCCCCGGCTGCGCACCAAAAATATGGATTCCCAAGATGAATACCAAGGAAAAGGGAATTCTCTTGCAAGAAAATCTATCTTATAACATCAACAAGCTTGTTTATTATGTTTCATATGATCACAATGAAGAAAAGAACACCAGGCACAATAAATCTTCATGCAGCATCATGTAGATCTCCCACGGATTTGATAGAATCAACCATATTTTTCAATATCTTCACAAAATACATCAATATAACAAATAAAGCAAAGGAATACACCATCTTTGAATGGAAATACATCACATAGTATTCATCTTCAATATCTTCATAGTCTTCTCTCTCAATCTCTCACATACAATCACTCTATTTCAGTAGAATTGGCTATCTCTGACTCTCTCTCTCTCTCTCTATCAATAATACATCATATCCTCACTACAATATCTCATAATCACTCTCAATAATCCCTCTTAGGTCATGGATACCCCTCCCAAGAGGTATGTCTGATATGAAGAGTCACTAGAGCCACTATAGTGTCTTTTCATAGCTCACTACTGTCACTTCACTTCAGTCTTTACTTGAGTCTTCAACAGCTACTTCTTTCACTTCTTTTAGCTCTTTTGCACTTGTATTCACCTCTTTTCAAGGCTAGAAAACTTTTCCAAGCTACACATACATTCTATAGAACACATACAAAAGCATACAGAACAGTCACAGTACAGTACCAGAACAACTACAATACAGAGACAATACAGAGACAGAAGCTCTACAGAAGACCTACAGAAGGTCAACAAAACCGCATAACTCATACTCAAACCATTCCAAACTCTCAAAAACTATTAAATAAGCTTTCATAAGATCTCACTCTACATCAATCATCAATCCATCCCTCCTTACAGAAAGAAAACAGAACAAAACAGAAGCTATACAGAACCAATCAGAACCAATCAGAACATCACAGAACCTCATATCTCCACTAATAAACATCATGAACTTCCAAAACATAATTAATATCATCCAAAACACTCTCAAACCACTTCCAAACCAATCAATCATCTCATAAAATCAACCATTCAGCTCTTAAAAACAACAAAAATCAACCAAAAAACAAGTCATTTCAACACTCAACACCCTCCCTCTCCCTCTCCCTTTCTTTCTCTCCCTATTATGTTCAATGTTTCCCTCTCTTCCTCTCCCTCTCTTTCCTCTCCCTCCCTATCCCTCTCCTTCCCTCTCTCATTTCCTCTCCCTCCCTCTCCCTCTCCCTCTCTTTCTCTCTCATTTCCTCTCCCTCTCTTAATACACATGAACTTTAACAAAAACAAGTAAAAGAGAAAGTGAAAACACAAAAATAAAGCAAGAAGGAACAACGCACTCACCGTAAAGGCTCGAAGAAGGATTCGGCGGCTTCTCTTCGCGATGGCGGCTCCTCTTTACCCTCCGTACACTTCCTCCTCTTCTTCGCGAACGGCGGCGCCGGCGGTGAGAAGCTTTTCTTCTCCCTCTTTCTCTCCCTCTCCCTCTCAAATGCAAGATGTTTGGTCTCCCTTTCGCTCTCCCTTTTGCTCTCTCTTTCGCATATGCGCACAAAAAAACGCACTTGGGTTTTGACCCGCGTTTTTTTCGTCTGAGTAACATCGCTATTTGCGTCGGAATAGTGATGCAAATAGCAACGCCGCTATTTTGCATCGGAAAGCGCCATCGATATACCTCCATATCCTTGTAGTGGAAGATGTGTAAAAAGAGGTTCTTACCGTTAAAATAAAAACATAAAGAGAAAAAATCAAAAGAGCAAATGTTCATCACCTTGTGATGGGTTGATAGATTCTTGGGTTGAATCAGACTACTTGGGGCTGATGTCTTGTATTCTTGGGGGTAGCATGTAGCCAAAAGACAACAAGGATAGTTGGATTAAAAATAAAAGTGAGCGAAAAAAAGGATTTAGTGTCACCTTACAAAAGCTCACTAGGTTATTAGGTACCAAGACTAGACCTAAGACTGTTCTCCTATTTTGCTTGGGTCACAATAGCAACTCTTTCCTTTTTAACATCTGAATACCAAATAATAAAGAATAGAAAATAAGAAAAATGAAAGTATATATATGAATTCAAGTGGACCAGGTTATAGAAGTACTCATCTAATAAAAGTTTTTGGTACAGTTGTTCTAGGTGAGGTAGGCATGTTAGACCACCAATTAGGATGACCTCTTTGATAGCTTTTTTTTGTCTGTACTCAAGCAGTTGGATAGCAACTACCTCTTGATCTCTTTGTGAGATTATGTTTAGTCTATCCCTTGTGGAATTCACACCTAGATCTTTGTTAGGGGTAGGATGAGAGTTGTATTGTGTATTATATTGTATATATTATTTTAACCAGCTTGATGCTTGCTATATTTGATTTTTATATAGATGAATATGTGGGTTCAACAGCCTAAGTCACCCTATCCCATGCTCACCAATGAGAGGTGTGACTAGGCGTCATAATTAAAGCAAAAAATGAAGAATTTGTAGTAAAAATTAAGAGGCGTCAAAGTTTTCTAAGCAAAAGTGGGTGGCTTCGAATATATAAGAAACGTCCAATTTGTCAATAAAAGCTATAACTTTTGCATTATAAAACAAATGCTTGATCCAAAGGCTAGAAATAATGTCCAAAGACCAAGTTAATAGAAAATGATACGAGGAACGTGATTATACCTTGAGATCTTGAATATGAGCTTGTTTGCTCCTCGAATTTTAAAAACTCACTTTGCCAACAATGTGAATGCATAAGAAGTGAACTAAATAAATAGCAATTAGTGATTAAGAAGGTGAAAAACTCAAAACTTGTCACAATTAGGAGGAAGTTTTTTTTTTTGACACCTCATTCTTAATGAAATTTAGATTTTGTAATTATTTAAGGAGAGAAGCATTATTGGTTGTGATTCCTTTATTTTCTTCACTCTCCATAGCCGCAAGTAGTGCTTAAAATGATGCATTCTATTAAAGTATTAGTTTTTAGTATTTCTCTCTCCTCCTTATCTCTTCTCATAGTGGGTATTCATAGAATGAGAGGGATGTCGAAGCGTGATATGATGCAAGCAATGGAGTGAAGAAGCATGAAGGTGATTGTTAGTGGTTTTGTAGAGCATCAACGGATTGCCTAAGCAATGTTAGATAATTAAAAATAAAATGGTTTTATAAAATATTCAATGACAAGTCTTGTTTTATTTGAAAATTTAAAAAATGAATGGTATACCACTACAAGAGAAATGCCCTATAGACGCGCCCTGTACACGCGAAAAAGTAGGCGCGTTTATAAGCGCGTGTATCAGCCCGTCTATTCACACTAGTATACAGAACGCGTCTATATATCCGCGTTTATAAACGCGCGCCTATAGATACAAAAATAAACACACATATTTTTCGTTTTTCATAAAGTCCCTGAATATGACCAAACCTCTTAACAGCTAGTATTTGTTTGAATACATTACCAACTTTACTTCTTTCTGAGTATTACAAATATACATCCAATCATTCAAAGCTAATTATATATGTGTGATTTCATGCCCTATATACATCCAATCATGCCCTATACAAATGTGATTGGATAGGGCATGATTGGATGTATATACGACATAATTACACCTGGATCATAAGGACATGATAGACATGTATAGGATCATAAGGACATGAAATACATGTATAGGATCATAAGGACATGATATACATGTATATACGACATGATATACATGTATAGGGCATAGATGTATATCATCCAATCATTCAAAGCTAATTATATATGTGTGATTTCATGCCCTATATACATCCAATCATGCCCTATACAAATGTGATTGGATAGGGCATGATTGGATGTATATACGACATAATTACACTGGATCATAAAGACATGATATACATGTATATACGACAGGATATACATGTATAGGACATACATGCATAGGACATGATATACATTACCATCTTTACTTCTTTCTGAGTATTACAAATATACATCCAATCATTAAAAGCTAATTATATATATGTGATTTCATGCCCTATATACATCCAATCATGCCCTATACAAATGTGATTGGATAGGGCATGATGATTGGATGTATATACGACATAATTATCAAAGAAGTGATTGATATATGCACATGTTGCATCTATTGTGCACTTAACCTACCCATGGCTAAAACTTACAAAGGTTGACTTGTGCATTTGCAATATATATATATATATATATATATATATATATATATATATATATATAGAGAGAGAGAGAGAGAGAGAGAACTGATCAATACACTCACATGTCTCATTTGTTGTGCACTTAACCTAGCCATGCATAAACTTATAGATCAAAGCTTAATCAGTGATTCAAGGGAGTACTCTCACTGTTTAGGGTAGTCCCTTGATTCTCATTATTCTTGAGGAATATACATCACAATCAATACAATCAAAGCAAAAGCAAGACATGCATGCCAATTCATAGCATGAGTAGATTGATGTAAATCAGTTGGCTTGTGCATGTGCAAGCTATTCCAATCATGTCAAGGTGCACTTATAGCTCACATATAATTTTAGATAAGGTGGATCACATGTAGCCAATGTGCACATATCCTCTTTTCATCATCTTTAGCCAGTGTGTCCACTTGTTAGTGACTAAAATGGATCACCATAAGGATACTTTGGAATACCAACAAGCCAACTACAAATCTCTTATCTATGAAATGTATAAGTAAATTAACTTGGCTAATTTGATGAGGTCAAGTTTTCCTTCCATGGACAGTGTGGTTGGCTATCTACTTCAAGGTTATGGGAACTTGCAGAAGTCAATGGAGCATCCTAAAAATGACGATACTCTAATTACTATATCAAGTCACTTCGTGTACATATCTTTGATTGATTGATGGATAATATGCCTTTCTCTATCTCTTTCGTATACACCTTCATTGCATTATCTCTCTCTAGCTAAAAACCATTCGTGCCTTATCCACCTATTGATACTTGCATGCAATTGCAAGTGGGATGGTCTAGTAAGTCACCACATATGTGCCAATTGACTTGCCAATGTGTTATCTCTTATCCTCAAGCTTTGTTATATATGTCACCACATAGATCAATTGATTTGCTAGTGTACCATCTCTTATCTCAAGATTTTCTATATATTTTACCAGTATTCTCAATAAAAAACATCATATCAAGCATATCTTGCATTAATCAAGTAAATTGGCCAAACCAACATAAATGAAATTGTATGAATAGCAATGTAGATCAAGACCTTAGCTTAAATCAATGACACCTTTTTGCATAATATAAACTGTTAGAGTTTAACTAAAATATATAATGCATGCAAAAAAGAAAGAGGCTTGATTTGTTGGACCACTATGCACATACAATCTATATATGTCATATTCCCTAAATGCATGCATTGATACTTACAACATGGAGACAAAATTTTTGATATTGAAAGACTAGGAAAGTCATGTCATGTTGATCTAAAAAAACCAAAAGCTAGCATCTAATCAGCTGAATTGTTCCTGGGCATCTGTCAGCGCATGTAATAGGTATTATCTATGCATATACATGCGCTTACAGATGTGCTACGCAAATATAAAACAAATTTAAAAAAAGTTGTGGCTTTCTTTTCAAACCTGTGCTTTCTTGCATTTTTTGCGCGTTTTCTGCAGTTCGAGCTCGACATCACTACTCATGTCTATCTATAACTTCATGAAGACAATGAGGCAAGGAAATAAGAGTAAAAAGAGGACAGGAGGAAAGAAGAGCCAAAGAGTAAAGAACAAGAGCCAAACAGCAAGGAAGAGATGAAGATTCAAGCAACTTACCAAGGGAAGGGAGAAGGAGGACAAGGAGCTTGCAACCTAGCCGCCACCCGTCAGAACAGGCAAAGAAGGTGAGTTCTTCTTCTCTCCCTCAATCTTGTTTTCTTTCTCTATCTGTTTGTCTCTCTCTTCTCTCCCTTTATATGCTATAATTTGTCATCTATGGAGGTTTTTTTGACCGTTTTTAACCAAGTTTGAAAAGAAATGGTCCGACTGTGTGCGTCTGTCAGGCGTCCAGATGACAGTGTAGACGCAGGTATAGACGCGCTGGCAGACGCACACAAGGACATAGATATAGACATAGCATGTAATCTATTTTATCTGCATAGGGTAATTTCATATGATAGAAGCAAGTATTGTACACCATCTACTTCAATGGGTTTCAAGGAAGCAAGGTTGGGTTTGTCGACTTGTGGCTGTTCTGAAGAAGATGGCACCATGAGAGCTAACCCTTGCTCTACCACCACTCGATGTTCCTCTTCAACATTTATGAGCTCTTCAATAGATTCTTCTCATGTGTATGTGATAGAAACAACCTATGGAGTTGTATCTTCATCGCTCTCCTCTTCTAGGGGTGTATCCAATGCAAGGAGGTAAATTGCCAATGTGTAATCACACTCCACGAGATCCAAAGGTGATGTACCTGGTGTACTTCCCATGGGAATATTGCACACTCTATGCGAAGGATCCACATGGTTCAGACACCTATTCACAACTTTTTGGTGATTCTTCCTTGCCTAAAATACCATGAGCTGTTCCAAAGGCACCCAAGTCATGTGGGATCCCTTGATGGAGTATGTGCATGTAGCAATGGTGCTCACAAAGTCTTTCAAAATCTGAAGGGGTGGATCCAGCGATAAGAGCACGCTTTCAACGTTGAAGTTCTTAGAGAAAACCTGGAATATCTCATCACCCTAGTTGGCAAAGATAGTCTCGTGGATCCACTCATGAAAGTGTGCACGAGCATCCATCGTAGAAGGTAGGAGAGATGTGGTGGATATAAAGACATTAAGAGAGAAAGTGTGAAATGAAACAATGAAACAAGAACTAAACTAGTTTCACCTTAAAAACCTTAAGTTTTAAACCATTAAGGGTTGTGTGCATACGATATTTAGTTATGGCTTTACTTATATCTTTGTAAAGTTTACATGCATATATAAATGAGTTGATGTGGAAAGTGTATAACAAGTGTATGATTTTGCATAAATACCATAATTTTTAAATATTCAAAGTTTGTAAGTGACAATATTCTATTGGCAAAAAAAATCCAAAAATTTATAGGTGTTGGATATTACAACTTGTGGTGTTGGGATTTTTAGGGAGACTCTACAATTTCTAAAATATGTGGAGCCACACACTTTTCACTCGTAACAGTATCCTTAGCTCGGCTTTGAATTTTCCTACCATCTAGTTTAAAATAGAAGCTAATAGGTGGATTCTGCATTAACATTGTAATTTCTTGGTACATGATACTCAAGGGCCAATCATTCTCCATTTGCCACACTTGGGGCTTGCGGCCCTCACAAATGATAGTAACATCCACAGCTGCACTTTCACGCATGTCTTGATCAAGGCACAACCATTTACCCTTGAGCATCCTCCATTTACAATACTTGAACACTAGGTATAAAGTTGGTCATGCGACAAAGTACCTATAATTGGAAAGGAAAGTTAGCTTATTCATCCCAAAGTAAGATAATAGTCAACTAAGAGAGAAAATTTTTACCTCCCTTGTTGTGACTTGACACTCCATTGTGTCAGGACTGTGAGTTATTTTTTATGTCCAAGTTTTTCCTAGAATCCTTGTTACATAATCCTCTAATGTATTTTTTATGACATACATGCTTTTGGTACGTCTCTAATCCTTACATTCCTTAAACATGTGTGCAAAAATTGCAATTGGTATGAACCAGCTTAGATGTACATTCTTTGACTTGGTGCTTAGCTTCATAGAATTCAATATGTCTGCTGAAATTTTTGTGCTACACATGTGCAAAATGTCGCTACTACACAATGGCCATTCTATGCTATTGAGATTTGATATGTGCATAGACTTAAGGGTTCCATATTCTTGACTCCCCTTGGGCAATATGTACTTGGATTTATAGAAAAAAACAAGGTCCTCTGTGAGTTGCTTAGATGTATGCCCCTCAGAGAGCAATCTACCCATTTCGAGGTGGTAACACTTAAAAGAACTAGTGAAACTCTCAATGTTTTGCCACTCACAGCAATCCAAAGGGTATACTTCTATAAATACAAGACAAGTTGTTACATAGGTATCATGAAATTTCTCATTCTCAATGAGTTACAAATACTTACTGTTTGCAATGTTTCATTGAAAGGGCACAGTGGGCGCAATATGTATTTGTTTTTGCATGAATACATGTTGTACAAACGCCTCTATTACAAGGTGAGAATCAACATTCCTTTGTCTGAGAGCTACAATTTTACCCTTCCAGTGCTTTGATACATCTGCAATTGCAGATGCTTTCACCCTGAAAGCTCCCTTTATACATGGATGCATATATACCCAAGATGAGCAATGATACGTATCAGTGATCCAATTCCCTTCTTCATCTTTTCTATTACGTACTTCTATCAAGAGAATGCTTGTTCTTCTCTGAGGCATTATAACCTACACATTAGATGTAAAGAAATATGTATTAATTCCTAAATAATAAGCATTTTAAGTCTGTCTAGTAATCACCAATATGCCATACAAATCAACATGGCATTAAGAGATGTTTACACTTTTGTAAACATACATAAACATCGATATCGAAATGCGTGTGGATATATATATATATATATATATATAAAGTATAGACTTAATTTATAAATTTTAGCACCACAAAATATGGCAGATTTACCTGTAAATTGAGTTACATAATCTCTACTCTACCTTGTGTTAAGTGTTGCAACAACAATTGATCCTTAAGTTAGAACCTCGGGGGAGTCACTCATAAATATATGTATATATAACATGAGTTCAAAATAAGAGATTTTTAAAACACCATTTTTATATGTTTTTTACATACAGAAGGGTGTCATATAAAGGGGTTCCTTACAGATTGAATAGAAAAGGGTCGTATTTTATTCAAGAAAAATTCACAGATTAGGATGTTTATAAATAGGACATGAACGCACGTTATGTCAAGATTGTGGGAGAGAAGGAAGGAGTCTCGCTTGAAGCTTTCTTGCTTGCACAATGGGGGAAGACACACAAGGGTGGAGGCTGAAAAACAGTTTTCCTCTTCTTAGTTGTGTAAGCCAAAAAAACTCAAGTACAAAGAAATAGAAGAACCCTCTATATGGGTCTCAAACCAAACTCAACTAACTAAGGTGGCATACTAACTGAGCCACGAACTAGAGTAGATAAGGATAGCTATCATGTAGCTATTATTCATGGGCGGTGTACCAACCGCATCTGCAACTGACAAGTCGGTGACATAAATACACAACGGTCACCCTGGCGTATCACGAGTGGAGCTCGATATCTCAACACTCCCCCTCGAGCTCAATCCCAATTCCTGCACACCAAGCAGGTCTCTGAACTTGCGCAGCTTCTCTGCGCCCAATGCCTTCGTGAATATGTCAGCTACCTGATCCTCTGTGCTGACATAAACTAGATCAATAAGACCTAGTAAAACCCTCTCTCGCACATAGTGATAATGCACCTCAATGTGCTTTGTTCTAGCATGATAGACTGGGTTATTTGCCAAGTGTATACTACTCATGTTGTCACAATAAATGACAACTGGTCCATCTGTAGACTGATGCATATCATAAAGTAGCTTATGCAACCAAGCTACCTCACATGCAGCCATTGCTGCACTCCTGTACTCAGCCTCTGTGCTTGACAAGGCAACTGTAGGCTGTTTCTTGCTGCTCCAAGTGACTGCAGCACTCCCAAAAGAGAACACATATCCACTGGTAGATCGTCTATCAGAAATACTACCAGCCCAATCAGCATCAGTGTATCCATGCAACTGTTTCTGAACCCTAGTCTCATAAAATAGTCCATACTGCAATGTGGACTTCACATACCTGAGTATGCGTCTAGCCGCATCCAAATGTGGTTTCCTTGGAGCCTGCATAAACTGACTTACCAATCCAACAGCATAGCTCAAATCTGGCCTGGTAATAGTCATATAAATCAAACTTCCTACTATGCATCTGTACATAGTAGGGTCTTCTAGAAGCTCACCTGCATCTGTGCTCAGTTTCACATTCTGCTCCAAAGGAACTGAAATAGGCTTACAACCTGTCATCCCATATTTGGACAGCATGTCCAATCCATACTGCCTCTGCAAGAGCTGTATCCCACTTGGTGATCTAATCATCTCAATGCCCAAGAAATAACGCAGCTCTCCCAAATCCTTCATCTCAAACTTCTGCTTCAATAGCATTTTCACATGAAGGATATCTTCATCACTGTCACCTGTCATAATCAAATCATCAACATAAATGACAAGTAGCATAATACCTTTCTCTGTTTTTCTCACATAAAGTGAGAAATCTGCCTTGAAAATCTGAAAGCCAATAGTGACAAGATACTGTCCTATCTTGTCAGACCATGCTCTAGGTGCTTGCTTCAAGCCATACAAGGCTTTCTTCAACCTGCAAACAAACTCAGGATGAACAGCATGCACATAACCTGGTGGCTGCTCCATATAGACCTCTTCTTGCAAATCACCATGCAAGAAGGCATTCTTTACATCCATCTGATGTAAAGACCATCCCTTTGATGCAGCCATAGCAATGACCGCTCTTACGGTCGCCATCCTTGCAATCGGACTGAATGTTTCTTCATAGTCAATACCATATGTTTGTGCATACCCCTTGACTACTAATCTTGCCTTGTATCTGTTCACAGAACCATCTGCATTGTGCTTCACCTTATAAACCCACTTACAGCCAATTGCATTTTTACCTTTAGGCAAAGGTACCAATTCCCATGTAGCATTAGCTTCCAAGGCATCCATTTCTTCATCCATGGCTTTCTCCCATTTTTCTTTTCCCATGGCTTCCTCAAAAGAAGTGGGTTCTGATTCCTGTATCATTTTGACCATATATGCATAGTGAATGGCTGTAAATCCATCATATTTCAGCCTATCCACAGGATACCTAGCTCTCGTAGACTTGCGCAAAGTAGGTTCACTCCCAGGTGCTCTCAAAACATCCCTGGTCTTCCTTACTCCAGGTGTAACAATAGAAGGAATACCCAACTCATCATCAATGCTCTGTTCTGAGCCACTGGATTCACCATCCACATAAGAGTGACCTATATTCACATCAAACATGGGCTGATCAACCTTCTCTTTTCCTTTTCGTAATACATGCATACCACTATCTGCATTACTTTGAGAAGATTCTCCTGATCTCAATCTGCCTGTCCATGGCGAAGAATGTGAACCACTGCTAGAGGACGCTCCAGGTCCACTAATATTTTGTGACTGCTGCTGTGAATTCTGTGCAGCATTACCATTTTGTGCATCTACATCATCAATCATATTTACTGGTTTATACTAGCTACTCATCTCATCAAAAACAACATCTCTGCTCACTGTAAACTTACGAGTAGAAGGGTTATAGCATCTATACCCTTTTTGCTGCAGAGAGTAACCAATAAGGATGCACTTCTCAGCTTTTGGATCCAACTTGGATCTCAACTCATCACGCACATGTACATAGGCAATGCAACCAAAAATTTTCAAATGAGAAATATCTGGTTTCCTACCAGTATACCTCTTCTCTGGAGTCATTCCATGTATTGCTGCAGTGGAAGTCCTGTTCATTATGTAGACTGCTGTAGCAACTGCTTCAGCCCAATAAAAATCTGGCAAGTCTTTTTCATTGAGCATGGCACGAGATACCTCTCCAATATGCCTGTTTTTCCTTTCTGCAATTCCATTTTATTGTGGGGTATGACTGCATGAATATTGCTGCTTTATGCCATGCTCCTGCAGAAACCTTGCAAACTCATTTGAGAGGTACTCTCCCCCTCCATCTGACCTTAGGCATTTTATCTGCAAGCCTGTTTCTTTTTCAACCATCGCTTTAAGAGTTTTGAAATGCCCAAAAACTTCACTTTTCTTTTTCATAAAATACACCCAAACTTTTCTGCTATAGTCATCAATAAAACTGACAAAATAATGACAGCCTCCAAGAGATGCAGCTTTAGTTGTCCACACATCAGAGTGGATTAATTCCAATGGCTTCTTACTCTCTTGAACATGTCTAGGAAATGGTTTCCTTGCCTGTTTTCCAAATTGACAGGCTTCACATACCTTATGCATTTCTGCAACCTTGAATTTCGGCAAACCTGCAACAATATTTTGGGCCTGCATTGATTTAAGTCGCTGTACATTAACATGACCAATGCGTTTATGCCAGATATCAATATCTGCAACTACACCGGTCCCATGTGCAAAAATTGCTGCACTCAATTCAGACATGTCTGCATCCAATGTAAACATTCTGCCCTTCTTCTTTCCTTTTGCTATCAAGCGACCTTTATTTTTCATATCCTCAACAAAGCATCCATGAGGATTAAATCTGACCTGCAAGCCCTGTTCAACCATTTGACCAACAGAAACCAGATTCTTGGTGATATTCGGGACATGAAATACATCGGACATGTATTTCTTTTTCCCATCCTGCATAGACAAGGGAATTTTTCCAATCTGCACAATAGGATGTGCAGTATCATCACCAGTCTCCAAAAATCCTGGTTTTTCCATTTTCCTTGCATCCTCCATCCATTCTGCATGACCTGTCATGTGGTTTGATGCACCTGAGTCAACATACCATACATCATTGCTTTCTTCTGCACTTGTCACAGAATTATTCATGTGCTGCACCATAAACAAGTGCTCATTTCTGTCATCACCCTGTCTACTAGAAGATGCATAATTCCCTTGTTGCAGTTTTCCATTCATGATCTCATTCTGCTTTTTATAGCAGTCTTTAGCCATATGACCCATTTTACCACAGTAGTAGCATTCAACATTGTTGTTTGCATTTTGGCCTCTTTGCCATCCACCACGACCTCTTTGGCTCCCCCTGCCTCTAGAGTTACCACGTCCTCCTCCATAGGACTGGTTTTCTTGAGTTTGCTGCATATTCTGATTTCTGCCACGGCCTCCAAATCGGCCTCCTCTACCTCTGCTCTACCTCTTCCAGCATTTGAGTAGAAGACAGCTTCTTTTGAAGTTCCTCCTGAAGAAGATAAACCACCATTTCTCTGCTCCTCAGAAATTAGAAGAGCAATCAACTCCTCAAAATCAGGAAATCTTTCACGGACGGAAATGGATGTTCGGAACTGTGCATAATCCTTTCCTAGACCATTCAAGGTCACGGAAACTAAATCATCATCTTCCACTGGCGACCCAATGGAAGCAAGTGCATCTGCAATCTTCTTCACCTGCATGTGGTAGTCGTTGATCCTCATACTTTCTCTTTGCACATTATGCAACTCTTGCTTGAGCTGCATTTTCCTGGCTTGCGTATTTGTGCTATACATTTTTGACAAAGTATCCCATGCCTCCTTTGGCGTACTTGCATCCTGAATATGCACAATCATAGAGTCTGAAATACTGATAGACAGCCAATACATAACTTTCCTGGCTCTCTCACGCCATGTTTTGAATGCCTGCATTTGCTGTTGATTGGGAACATCAGGAAGAACTGGTTCTTCTTCATTTCCTACAACAAATTCCCAATATCCTTTACCCATAAGGAAATTTGTCATTCTAAACTTCCATGCTTGGAAGTTGTTCTTGTCAAGCTTTTCAGTGACAATCTGTGAAAGAGAATCAGATGCCATTACAGAAGACTGGAAAAAATTCTGTAACTGCAAAAACCACAGCTTCACCCTCACACGGGAAAATCTGCAAAATTGGCGAAAGTGGTATTTGACCACACAGTCACTTCCTAGTGATGATTTTGCATCAACAGGCAACAGGGATGATTCTGTAACTCCCAATGTCTCTGCGCACAAGCATACAATGCAATTTTTACAGTAACTTTTCACCGACCTGTAGAACAGTGGCTGCCCTGCATAAAACTGGGCCTTTTCCTGAGTGTGTGCAGAAAACTTCCGCCTCCAAAACAGGCCCCGAAATGTCCTCAAATCAAAAAAACAGGGTCGCCAAGGCCTAAAGCCCTATCCCGCAACATATACTGTCCTCTTGCTTCACCGCGAAGGGGGTCTCAACCTGAGACAATGCACTCCTGCACTTTCCGACTGTGCTACCTGCAGAGATCTGCTCCCAAAACAGAAAATGAAAGCAACACTGCTCCTCTTACCAGAACACCGCGAGCTTGGCTTGCTTTCTTGAGCTCCTTACCACGAACAAGGCTCTGATACCATGTCAAGATTGTGGGAGAGAAGGAAGGAGTCTCGCTTGAAGCTTTCTTGCTTGCACAATGGGGGAAGACACACAAGGGTGGAGGCTGAAAAACAGTTTTCCTCTTCTTAGTTGTGTAAGCCAAAAAAACTCAAGTACAAAGAAATAGAAGAACCCTCTATATGGGTCTCAAACCAAACTCAACTAACTAAGGTGGCATACTAACTGAGCCACGAACTAGAGTAGATAAGGATAGCTATCATGTAGCTATTATTCATGGGCGGTGTACCAACCGCGTCTGCAACTGACAAGTCGGTGTTATAAATACACAACGGTCACCCTGGCGTATCACGAGTGGAGCTCGATATCTCAACACGTTATATAGAGGATACATATATAGTGAACACCCCGAGGTTAGAACTAGCATCAAACCCTATTGTAAAGATAGTAGAAAAGGGATAATTCAGAGAGGAAGAAAGAGAGAGTGTCTGAGTACGCGGGAGAGAGAAAGAAATGAGCACCTATCCAATCTTGCCCAAATTGATCTCTACAAAAGACAATTTTGCAAGAGTTAGTATTTACATGAAGGTATATTGAAAAAATAGTAGAAAAGAGAAAACACAAAGAGAGAAAGAGAGAGACAAGCACTTATGCAATGTCACCCAAAATTATCTCTACAATAAAACAACAAAACTGTTAGAACTAATATTATGCTGTATTGAAAATATATCGGGAAAAAAAAACAAACAAAGAGAGAGATTAACACCTTTGCCTCTTGCTCCAAATAAACTCTATAAGAAAACAACAATTAGAATCAACATCAAATTCTATTGAAAACACAACATAAAAGAGAAACAACACATAGAGAGAGGGGGAAAGAAAGGAGAGAGAGATGAGCACCTTTGTCGCCTGTCCCAAACAACCTCTGCAATAAAACAACAATAGTAGTAAGACACGTCATCAAACCCTATTGAAAAAATAGCAAACAAGAGAAAATGCTAAGAGAGATGGGCACCTGTGTTTTACCCAAAATCTGGAGTTGCGTGGAGAAGAAAGTATAGAGGTAAGCTGAACGCTCAAAACCCTAATTACTCTCAGCGTAGGGAGCTTCAATGGAGACAAAAATTCACGAGTATAGAGAAGAGAGGGAAAGTGGTATGTTGCTCAACTTTTGGGTCAAACTGATTTCGTGAGAGGGAAAAAAATCAAAATTGAAAATTGGTTTCTATCTAGTCTACAAAGTTGCAAAAGAAATTATTTTTAGATTCTTCACCGATTTGAAGTTACGAAGGTGCACACTACTGGCGGGGGCAGGCAAGGATACAAGCAATTTTCTTCTCTCTTTCACCCTTATGACATCAACTTTCCATTTTATCCTTCTTCTAAATATATTATAATAATGTGATTTGTGCATCCACCTCTTGTAATCTAGCTCCCTCTCTCTAGCTTGTCTACCACCACTGTTGGCTTCTTGCATGATGACCAAGGTGGGGACTTGTTCCATCCACTATTGTCCATATTATTAAAGATAGCATATATAATCTAGGATTATGTTTTTAGATTTTTCACCAATTTGAAGTTACGAAGGCACAGACTACTGGCGGCAGGTAAGGATACATGCAATTTTCTTCTCTCTTTCACCCTTATCACATTTACTTCCAATTTTATCCTTTTTATAAATATATTATAATAATGTGATTTATACACCCACCTCTTGTAATCTAGCTCCCTTTCTCTAGCTTGTCTACCACTACTCTTGGCTTCTTGCATGATGATAACCAAGGTGGGGACTTGTCCCATCAACTATTCTCCATATTATCAAAGTTGCTATACATCATCTAGGATTATGTTAATCAAGAAGATTAGCTTAATCTAATCCTTCATGGAGGCTATATAAGGTGCCCATGTAGATATAAAGAAAGACACAATCACAAGCACATGAGAGCACTCTAGATCACCAAGCCCAAAGGGAAGCCACTAAGAATACACTATGCACCACCCTCATGCTAGTCCATCTCTTTGAGGTAAGCTATGAGTGAGTCTATTTTCTTATATAGCATTCCATGAATATATAATGGCAAATTTCCTCTACCTTTTCTTCTCTAGTCTCCCTTCTTCTCATCTCTCTCTCTCTCTCTCATATTGTAATATGACATCTAGATCATATGGTGTCCAGATCATATGTGCTCTCTTCTAATTCTCCCTTTACATTCATACTTAAAATTATTAAGTAAGACTTGCCATCTGCTCTATTGGTGAGAAATTTTTATTTTCTCATGTTATATATATGTTCATGGGAGGAATTAGGAGCCATCACCTCTCTTAACCTTCAATCATCTTCATTTCCCTTAAGATGGGCTACAAATTATCTCTTATAAAGTTGTGTTTTGGTTCTCTCCATTCACTTAGGAAAGGGATGTCCTAGCCCATCCTCCCTTTGGCTAGGTGGTAGTGCCCTTCTTTAGCTCTCTTAGTGAGGATTAGAGGTTGAGTGGGTAAGAGGCAACCCACTCATCTTAATTTTTAGCTCTCAGCATAAGGTGGCAACACTTGTAATGAGCTCTCCCTCTCCCTCCCTCCCTCTTCCTCTCTCTCTCTCTCTCTCTCTCTCTCTCTTTTGTTCTCTCTCACAAATTTTTTCGACAAATGTTGCCCTTGGGTTTTGAGGTTTTTTTTTTTCTCAAAGCAACGTTGCTATATGCATCACTATATGTGTTACTATTAGCATCACAAATCTATAATGTTGCTATTAATAACAATACATATTTCAAATGCTTTTAGCAGCGTCGCTAATTTGTATCACAAATGGCCATCGCTATCGCCCCATTCCCTTGTAGTGCAGATTGGGAGAATAAAACTTTTCTCCATTATATTGAGACCCCACTTGGTAGACTACAAGAAACAATTCACACAATTGTTGCAACTCATCCTCCATGCAACTAGGAAAAGTGAGAAATAAGATTTCCTTAATCTAGCATTATTACTTATCCCTTAAAGTAATATTTGATTTAGTTCACTTGTTATTGTATCATTTTTGGTATAAACCTTTTACCTTGGTCTATTATTACATTCTATTTTCCCATATGATGATTCCTTTTTAGATCTTAATCTTACTGGGAGATTAATCTTCTCCTCAGATGCTTCACAAGTTTTGGGCATTTATTTTTTCCTAATAATCTTGCCTTGCTTTGATAGTTCTAGGATTTATTACTTGGTGTTTTCTATCAATTAAGGTTCTCTTTGTATTTAAAGAAGTTTTTAATTGGCTAGTTGTAATACCATGTGTAATGCACCCACCATATCATAACATAAGGTAACATTTGGTAGTTAGGAACACATCCCGATGTCGTGGTGTTGCACGTTCACACATGGAAAAGCTACAGAATCTCTACAGGATTTACAAGAAGTAAGACTAGTTCACTAGAATAGTTTGAAATATCTAGTATCATGTTTAGATGACTTAATTCTCACTTTAGATGGATCCAAATATATAGTGTGACTTATTTTGAAGGGAATAAGTCATCCAAGACAAAAGATAGAGAAAAATAGTGTGATTCACAAATATTGATATTTTTGTCTATTTTTAATGATATTTTGTAATTCTGTCCGCATTGGCTTGTTGACCATATGTGTTCCCATAATTTTGAGTACCTGAATGTCTATAATCAAAGTTTAAATGACAAAGTTATAATCCAAAAAAGTTGCAGACATGTACAAAGAAAAAAAAAACGAAAATAGAGAAAAGCTGTAAAAAAAACATAAGCTTTAAAGCTAAAGGCCTTAAGCTTTTATGAGTGAAAGGGAGTGGAGAAAAACTATAAAAGAGAGAACAAGGAGAGAAGGAGGGCCATCATAAAATGAAGGGAGAGAGCTGAGCTTGAATCTCTCACCTTCTTCATGTCATCGAATTTTGGAGAGAAGGCTTGAGGCCGATATTGAGCCCTCGCATACATTGAAGTTTTGTCATCGTCGCGAGTCACTATGAAGCTTGGTGCTCTTGTCTTCCTCAATTCCACCTTCTTCTCCTCTTTCTCAAATTGATTTTGATCATATCCGAAAAGTCTTGTGAACATGTATATTGCCTATATCTTAATTAAATAATTTGTTTTCGCATTCCACTTATAACTAAAATCTTCTGGATAATTATTTTATGTTGAAATTTTCCATCCCAAAGTGTCCCTGTGGTGAGCGACTTTCATGAATCCCCTGCACGAATCTTGTGCAACATCTGGTAAAGCCAATGTGAAAGCGTCGCTTCTGATAATCAAGATGGGAGACTCTTCAAATACTCCACCTACTTCACCATCGAGTGCTTCTTCCTTTTTGACCAATGAGATGAAGACTTTATTGCAAGCTCTTTTTTCAGTTATTATGATGCAAAATCAACAAATGCAGTTATCTATGCACCAACAATAGTAGTTACATAAACAACAATTGGATCAACAATGAATGCTACATCAAGGAACAAGAGCATACGCATGGTGCAACCAAAGCGATCGAGGCTGTAGTTAGTGAGCGTAAATTATTTGATGGTCGGAATTTTTCATCGTATCTTAAATCCTTTGAAACCCAGATGCGCTTCTTTAGAGTTTCATCCAATGGGAATAACTATTTCCTACAGCTTATCATGTTTGCTTTGCAGGTTAGAGTGACTGATTTGTTTGTGCAAGACTCAAACTAGAATGCTTTCAAGAAAGCACTCAAAGATGAATATTTTTTGGAGGATTATGGTATTGCTATGCAAAAGGCATTCAAAGAGTAGGCGTATTAGCCCAACAAAGAACTTGTTGCTTCTGAGCTGCTGCGGGAGTTTGAAGAGCGATATAACTAGTTGGATTATTTACCGCAGCATAGAGGAGCGGAAAATGGAGCAAAAGTGCGGGAAAAATGGGAGAAGGAGATAACCAAGAAGGCATAGGACAAAGGAACGAAAATGCATCTTGGATGGAGGTCAGACCTTGAAAATTTGAATGACAGTGTCACCTCGAGAAAAGAAAAGAGTAAAAGCGTGCCATTAAATATGAAGGCGCTCCCAAATCCTTGTAAAAAGAGCGCCAGGCTCACTCTTGTGTAAATTGTATGCATTAGTGGGAACAAAATAAGTTAGAACTATAGGATATAGGAAAAGAGGGCTGAGGCTAATGGCCGGCCATGTTAAAAGTGGGGATGACCACCCAAAAAGTAGGGCATGTATATAAAGTTCAAAAGTAAATGAGAAGTTCATTCTTGTGTGGTGCCAAAAGTGGCTCTCTTCTTCTTCTTCTTCTTTTTCTTCTTCTTGCTTGCTTGAGCTTGTGCTTGAGAGAGGGAGTGTGAGAGTGTGAGAGTATGAGGGAGTGAGGGAGTGAGGGAGTGAGTGTGTGAGGGTGAGGGACCGGGGAGGAGAAGCTCTCCATCTTCTCCTCTCTTCTTCTCTTCTCTTCTCTTGTCTTGTCTTGCTCGCGGCTATGGAGCTTGGAGCGTGGAGCTTGAGGATAGTGCTTGCTTGAATCTTGCACTTGGATCGCGGAGCTACCAGAGTGCACAGGAGAGGAGGTAACTCGATCGGTATAGAGGTAAGCTCACTACATCCATAGATATGGATGGCGCGTTGGCTATGTGAGAGGTAGCCATTAGTGCTCGGCTTGGAACGCTTGAAACAATAAGCAGTCCGAGGGTCTTGACGGTTGAGTGAAAGCTCCCACATTTTGGTTCTGTTGCCAAGACTGACGGAATGGAGCCTTGAGCACCACATGCATCGAATCGAGCATAGTAGTAGGGTTTGTAGCCTAAACAGGTGCTCGAGATAGTTAGGAGATTTAGGAGGTTTTAATCCCTGGAGCAAGTAAGTATTTTGATTTGTTGTTGAATATTAGAGTAGGACCATCCATCTCCATCTCTGTTTTTTATTTTTGTTGCATTAGGTTAAGATTAGGATAGAAAAAAGAAAACAGAAGGGTTTTGCTACTGCTGGAGACAGGAAAGTAGGGGCACAGATTCAGACGTCTAGCTGGAAGAGTGTGCGAGATTAATTTTTGAGTCTATAGCAGGTTGGGATGGGGTGATAAGGGGCCCAAGGAACCAAGGAATACCACATTTGAGATTCTGTCTTCTGAGAAGAGAGTGAGCTTGAGAGCCAAGGAGAGAGCAAGAGAGAGAGAGAGAGCTACAAGGAAATAGCGAAGTGCTGACTGATTCGAGCACCACATCGCTTCGAGGTATGCCAGGTAGTTTCCTCTGTTGCTTTGCATCTATTTGGAAGACACGACACAATTCGGTGGAGTAGACGTTGACCTAGAGGCATCCCATGCAACTTGCGGGTTGTCGTCCGCGCTGTCGGACCAGTGTGTCCGAGTCCTAGAATAGGACTACCCGATTTCTGTTGTCGGACTGTTTGACTCCAAAAATTGGACCACTTTTTCGATCCAATTTCGAGAATCGGACCAGTAAAAAATTAGACCACTTTTTTGATCTGATTCCCTGAATCAGACCAGTGCGTTCGAGTCCCAGAATCGGATTCGGTGTCAAAGTCGGACCAGGTTTCCTAGTCAAGGACTTGGACCACGCAACCCATTGCAGTAGTCCGACCTCCCCCATCCGATAGGGAAGTCGGACCTAAGTAAAATTTGACCACCCTGTCCAAGTCCCAGGATCGGACCAGCTTGTCCAATTGCCATAATCGGACCAGCCCGTCCGATCCCCAGAATCAGACCAATTCACCAGAGTTTGAATAGAACGTTTTTAAACATGTCCTACAGTCGTGGCCACCTTGGTCACATCTCTGATCCCCCAGGGAACCCAGTTTAACCTTAGAAGCTAGAGGCCAGACAAGATAACCGAAGATTCACCTCGAGCAGCTAGACACTGAGCATACCAAATTTGGAATTGGACATGACGTTCGGCGACCAGCCAACCAACCAACCAACCTTGAAGCAAAATAGAGAATGTAGTAGGGTCTTTCAGCAAAACTTTAGATCGGCCACCAGAACCTGTGCTTAGAGCCATATCAGACTACGAATGTGAGGGGTATAGTGGAGTCTGCATTGAGCATTTCGTACACCCTCACCTCAATTTTTTGATTTCATCACCTAAGGTGCACTACAAGGAAAGGAAAAGCCTATTTTCGCACTGAGCACTAGAAAGCACGAAGCACAAGTTGTGGATAAGATTGACAACTGCTTCCAATAACAAGGAGCTCATTAGGAAACATAATAACATCAAGGAACCCACTACTAGGAGAAGATTCCAAAACATAGCTGGCTACTAGAAAGCCCTAGAAGAGGAAAGAAAGGCGATTAGAAGGGCGCTAGAGAGCATGATTGCCTATAACCACGAGCAAAAGGCTAGGAAACTCCAACAAGATGTAGACATGTACAAGGCCCAGCGGGTGCTAGCCCTAGCTGGAGGAACCAAAGCAGGACCAAATGCAGAGAGAGAGCGACTAGTGGAGGCTGACTTATCATTGAGTGAACTTGTAGCCAAGCAGCTCATGGACAACACTGTAATATTTCCACATAAAAATATTAGTAGACCGACTTTCCACACCCCACGTGAAACTCATGCAAAGATTATTTTCGATATTGGAGTTACCGGCAATATAACTTGTAAATCGTACGTGAGGAATCAAGACCTCCGCATTGGCAAACCAGGACTGGGGTTCAAAACCGCATAAACCGCGGGAAAAATCCCTCTTGGGAGGAGGTTAAGTGAATAAAGGTGGAATTATTGCAAAATTTTTTACTTATCTTCCCCAGCTGATGCGTGGCTGAGGGAAGGGGATGGCTAGGTGTGAGAGGTGGTAACCAAGGGGGAGACATGGGCTGCATGCACAGCCCATGTGGGGGAGGTCCCCTCTCCCCCCCTTGGAGTATAAAAACCCCCCTTTGTGGAGGGGGTTTTTTTTTTAAAAAAAAGGAAGGAAGAGGGAGACTGCGTGAGGTTTACGTTGCTAATGTCACCGCAAGAGGAGAGGCAGCCATTGTGTCGCCGCAGGCTGCCAGATATCACTACCAGCTCCGACATAGGCCAAGCCATCACACTGCCACCATCCCTCGTCAAATCCACCTGCTTCCTTCGACGACAACGCCATCTACCACCTCCTGGTCTCGGGCTGCTGTTTCGTAGAAGCTTCTAAGGGGCTTCCCTAAGCCCCGCTTCCCACTAGATCCTACAAAAGCCCAAATTTCCCCCCCGGGCTTTGAAGAGGAAGCCTATAAGGCCCTTCCTACCAAATCTCCACAAGCCCCCTAGGCCCGGTTCTTTGTAGAGAAGAAGATGGGTTTCCCTAAGCCCTCTTCCCACTAGATCCCTTTTTTCCCCCCGGAATTTTTATGAGAGAAAGAAGAAGTTCATAAGCCTCCTTTTTCCCACCAATCACCACAAGCCCATTCCTAGGCCAGGATTTAAAGTCCCCATTCCCGCAAGCCTCCATAAAACCATTATTAACCCCAGAATTTCAAGGAGAAGAATAGCTCTCAAGCCTCCATTTTTGCAAGGGCCGTTCATAAGAACCCTTTTGCAAAACCCTCCTCTCCCGCAAAAAGGCCCAAGCTTCGAACCCTAAGACCTTTCATAAGCCAAATTCTGCAAGTTGATACTTCTATCAAGGAGCCGTACTTCAAAGGGAATTTTCGCGTACGAGGGAGAAGGCCAAAGATCATAAGGCTGCAAACCAAGGCAAGTATTTTGAATCTGCGAAGGCAAACCAGAAGTCGAAATCACAATGGCCCCTAAAAAGTCACAAGGCACACCTGTAGAAGGATCATCTCCTAGTATTCATGTGGATATTTCACCGAGCCCACAAGTCCAGGTTTTCTTTCTATTTTTTATTTACGTAGAAGTATTGCAATTATGCATGGTTATTTCATGGAATTAGGATGCACTTATGCTTGTCAAATCCACCTAGCTGAATGCGATTGCAATAAGTTGGCTATTTGAAATTTCCTAGAAAATCCACCTAGCTGAATGCCATTGCAATAAGTTGGCTATTTGAAGTAAATCACAATATGAAGATTGGTCATTTGTACTTTCAATGGGATAAACAAAAAAGAATATAAGGTGTCTATGCATTTTAGCACCTTATTAGCAAGTTGCCTTTGTGTATTTCAAAGTGACGATTCTAGAACAATTAATAACTATCATTACAAAGTCGAAATTATTGTAGTACACCTTTGATTATGCATGGAAAGATTAAATCACATGTCGCATTTTTAGACAAATCTTCTTCGTAATGATTCATTAAGAAAGTCATTATCAATCGTAGGGAATTGCAAAGCATGGAAAAGATTCTAAGGGCTGCATGAAATAGGTTAATTCTAGCTTCAAATTGGCATGAATCTCATTTAACTACGTAGTTGTTAGGAAAAGGTTGCATGTTGCACATTCGACGTACGCAAGAAATTCATTCATCAAGGGTACACTTAGGGAAAGGCTCCATGGTTCATTTAAGCATAAAATCTTAAAAGCTTAGTGGCATGAATCGTGAATGCATGTCCTAGTAGGATCAATGGAAGTTATGCCGAAATTTAACATGCGCTTTGGTCTTAACAAGAAAAGTTAGGGTTTGTGAATCTAATCATACGTAGAGGCAATGAATCGTGTGCTTACGAGAATTCTATCGTAATGCAACTGGTTTTTCCCCTTTTAGATCAAGACAACATGTTTAGGAATGGTCCATCCTTGTCGTAAGACAAGTAAACTGGATTACCCCAAACACCTAAACCGCAAAGGATTCACATAGGATGGTTAAATTGATACAATATACTCCAAGTGCTAACTAGGGATTAGCACATTAAGGACTTGACCTAGTCGCACTTGTTGCAAAATCGAAATCCTCATACCCAAAGGTCCTACCCACATTCACGGAATGTAGGGACAATTGGACGCACTTGCAAGAAATGATCTAGGGTTTTTACCCTAAGGATAAAATGTTAAAACTCAGTTTGAGTTTGGAAACCCTAGGACGGCCTAGTGCAACTAGGAATGGGTTGGATAAGAAGGCACCCTAAACGTTACTTCTTGTCTAATCATGATTCCGTGTGACCAGAAGACGCCGTTCAATGTGGGTGAAATAATCCCATGGAATAGATGCGATAGTTGTGCAACAAGTTGCAATGTCGCATGATCTTGTGGTTTGATCACAAGAGAATTGCCAATTCCTCGGAATGAGATTGGCAGATTTTTTTGCAAGTTTCACTTGCAAGAGGATGAGTAGTCATCCTGTTATATCTCCTTTCTTGGGAAAAATTGCGAAGTTAAGGGAAATTAGGTATTTTCTTGGAAGCAAAGGACCAATCAATAATTTGGAGCAACATAGTCGCCATGATTTACTGTTAATAAAACCTAAGGTATTGGTTAAGTTGGGTTAATAGGGTACGACCCTAACCCAAGGACAAAAGGGAGAACATAAAAACCCTTGGGGATCTTGCCAAGTCACAATTGATCCCAGATCGAATGCTGGATGTATTCGGAGAGAAGGATTCACTCCTTAACAGTTGGCAAAATAGACGACCATTGGGTTGATTGTGCTTGTAACAGTTTAGAAAGCACTGTTTGTATTGTTTGCTCAAGGAACTAAAGGATGGAAAGATATCTAATGGTTCAAGTTGAAGGCCTGAAGGGAGAGGCAGCCTAAGTTACCCCCGACTGTCTACGTGATCCTAACCAAGGGGGTTGTTAGCCGTGCTAGGAACGTGGATCAAACCTGTCGCGTGAGGTCTCTCCATTGAGCTTTACTTGGAGCAGGAGGACGCTTGGTTGCCAAGGGGGCTTTGGTCGTAAATCCCTTGCCTTTCGAGCCCTGCACAAGAGGTCAACGTGACTTGGGATTGGATCTCGAGGCCTACATACTAGTCTACGGGCGGAATCTTGGAGGCGAAATCTTGGATTAGTAATCCTTGTGGATTGTTGGATAGCCTTAGGACGGATTATGGATAAGCATGTGGGCTCAACATTATGAATGTATTCCAAAGATAAATATGATAACCTGTTGAAAAGGAACTTGTTTGACACTGCTTTTCTATGTCAAGTGCTAAGATTACGTGAAGGAACCGGTGTCTAACGTGCTAATTAAGAAAGTTGTGTCCAACTAAATGTTGTAGGTAATTAGACAACTAAAGCAACCTTGAGGAAAGTGCGGTGGATGTGGCCATGGGTCCGTCCTACGGATGGGTGGTCACGATTGGCGGTGGAACTTTTCTCAATCGTGATAGACAGCAAAGAGATCTTCTCTAAGGAAATGAATACTAGGGGTGCTGACCTAGAGTCTAGATTACAATAATCTCGGTTTATGCTGTTTTAGGGGAACGGAATGGGACAATGCCTTATGGCATAGAGATCAAGCCTTGCATCCCTCTTGTTTCCCATTCTCCTTGAATCAAGTGTAATGTGAATCCGCTTCAGCCCTGGCGTTTCTGCGTAAAGTAGTTTGCTGGGGTTCGACGCTAGTTGTCGTTTAGAAAAATGACCATTAGGAGAAACCTTGATTCAATTGGGTCCTAAGTGGGGACGGCCAGAATACTTCCGCTACATGGCAGACGTGGAAAGTCCTAGATCGCAAACCCTGCAACATTCCATAGGAGTGTCGAGCGGAGCTTTCTAGACTCTCTTTCCGATGGATTGCTAAGACATGTCCTAAAAGGAAAGAGGTGGACACGTTAGAGTTGGTATCAGAGCGAACCAATGAAGGATTTGTCTTTATAAGAAATCTTAATAAGAAGAAGTAAAGCAAATGTTGCTGTTAAGAACATTTCCTTACTTTCGATGCTGTCTTAGAGAAATTATGAAGCATGGAACAGGTTCTTAGTGTTCCGAGTCATGTTTATGACCATGATGCACTTCTCAAATTATCGACAAAGGATCGATATAATGAACATCCTAGACCGTATTTATAATCCATCGCCTTTGTACGTGGAACGGAGGTGGACGGGTGACTCAAGTATCTACTACATAGCTGCCCACTGGTTTGCGTATCTTCGAACCAACCTAAAGAGGATCAAGTGGTTGGAGGACTTGAAGATCGTGAAGCTATTCATTTTTTTTGAAGCTCACATAAACACAACTTTACATGTCGAAGGTTGGAGGGTCGAGCTGAACTCATACGTATATGAGGAAGTGACTTGCATAATCCATGCCGACAGGATCAAGGTGTTGGGATGCTACAAGAAGAATGGGTATATCTAGTTCCCGTGGCTAAATGTAACACAACATTATTCTCCCTGAACTGATGTAACAGTTGCTCTATCATCCCAAAAAATATTGTACTTCGAAAGGGCTATGCCCATATAAATGAAATAAGACTTCTTTTTATCAATATCTGTCTTGTCTATAAGAATTGATAAAAAGTTAAGTGGCTAGGTTTCTTGGATAACTGAATTGGGTATGAAATATAATCATAACAATTAGCGAGTTATAACGAAAAAAAAAATTCTCTATCGAGACACAACCCTAGGTACAGGTTCCTAGTCCACCCCCTACATGAAGTACAACCGTGATCCAGGAGAAGAAGTTTCTTCTCAAGCAGATCAAGCCGCCAGAGTTTGATGGAAAAGGAAAGACTGTCCAAGCTTATGTTGAGATTTGGATAGAGTCCATGGAAGATTACTTTGAAGCGGCTGGTACTGTACCTGCCAACCAGGCTATGCTCGCCAAGCTGAAGCTCATCGGCGAAGCCAGGCTTTGGTGGAAGCAATGGTGCAGAGATCAAGGGATCTCGGAAGGATCCGTTACCTGGGAAAAGCTAAAGAAAGCTGTGTAAGGAAGATACTTACCACCTGCGTATCCCACACAGAAAATGAATGAGTTCTATGAGCTGAAACAACTGGGTCTCACTCTTGATGCATACTACTCAAAATTCGTCTCACTTCTGAAGTATGCACTACAGATGGACATGACACATTAGGTGTCAAAATTTTGTGCTGGTTTAAACCCACCAGTGAATACGCGCCTCGAATCTATGCTCCAACAGATCTACAGGACACACTCATTCGAGCTGCACCCATAATTCAGGAGGTGCAGGCTATGCCAAGAAGTAACAAAACTTGGTCTCATAATGACCAGAACAGAGGAGCATATAGGCCCCAAGTGAAGAGAGTTCAAGGACAAAACCGGGGACAAAGAAAGAAAGCAAGGACTAATAATGTCAATAACTTTGTCCCTACCCAAAGCAATGGCTGAAATCTCCATTGTTTCCACTGCAACGAGCTCGATCATTTCAAAAGGCAATGTCCCAAGCTTGGCGGAGGACATCGTCAAGCTTCTTTCCAAGGAACTGGCCGTGGCCAAGGAGCTGCCACCCGAGGTAGAGGAAGAACCTCCTGTGTTTCCAATAGGAAAATAGGCAAAGAAGAAGACTTGACCATGGAAGCAGAGTTTGAGAGGGCAACAGTCCATGCTGCCCTTCACAAGAAAGGCCCGAATCGCCAGTTTTTGGTGATTCATACACCATCGGACTATCAAGATAAAGGTTTCAAAACCTTGATTGATTGTGGCAGTATAAATTCCTTTATCTCACTAGTGTGTGCAAGAAGATTAGGAATAGCCACAGTAGAAGCATCTACCTTACTTGTGGAATTAGCAAATAGTCGTGAGGTCACTTATACCAGGCAAACTGCTAAGGTGGAATTCTTTATGAGAGGAAAGTCGACTTCGGTCAAATTCAGTGTAATGAACGGGGATCACGGGAATATGGCATGGGAACATACCAGTCACACTGACGGTATATAAGGTGTAAGAGGGTATTTTGAGGCAAGACAGAAATTATCAAGAAACTCTCTTTTCACCTTCTCAAGCTCCCATGGCTTCCTCTTCTTCTTCCTCTCTCCCTCTTTCTCTCTCTTCTTCGTGCCTTTCTCTCTCCTCTCCCTCTTCTTCTGCAGTCCTTCTCTCTCTCTTTTCCCTTAGTTAGGATAGTTAGGTCTCCTTCATTACAAGTGGTATCAGAGCTTTGTCCTTGATCCTTCTCTTTCCCCATAGATTTAGGGCTCTCACAGTTCCCCATAGTTAGAAAGCTCCAGTTACATCTCTTTCACAGGTACACAGGAGTACTCAGGTAGGCTGTCAACCCTCTTGAAGACTGTGGTAGCCTTTCTTGGAGCTTTCCCAAGAACCATGGACAAATCTGGAGGTGGGTGGACAAATTTGATAGGTCGTCACTAATTTTCATGCAAGTTTTTTAGGGTTTCGGGCAAAAAGGAGGGCAGCACAGTTAGAGAAGGCCAAAAACTCAGTTACTTTTCAAGAAGACCTTCTCTGTCCTCTTTTCCCCACTCTGCCATGGAAGCTCCAGCCCAAGAAACTCAGAAATCTTGCCCCCCCCTCTTCCTCAGCAAGATTTGCTTGTCCCAAGGTCTTCCTCTTAGTTGGAGTAGCATCAACCTTGCCTTCCCGCTACTTGTGGCTCCCCAAGAGTAGCCCGAAATTAGCGGTGCAAAAAATGGGCTGCTTCCTGGCCTACACGGTAGCCCTCCTAGCACTCCCCTCCTTCCTGGCAGTCCTTGCCCTTGGCAACTTTCTTGGGCAACATCAGAGACATCTTCCTCAGCCCTTGGACTCCCCTTTGGCACTCAAGAAACCCTGGTCTGGTGCAGTCCATGGTAGCCATGAAACCTTGGCATCAAGCTTAGAAATCCTGAAGATTTTGGTCTCTCCTTGGTCCCCGGGAGTCCCCCTTCAACATAGCTCAAGATTTCAGCCATCAAGAAGAATGGGAAGAAGATTACAAGCAAGATTTGAAGGCATGCACTTGTGGGCAGCCATGGCTATGGAGTAGGATCTCAATTTCAGCAAGAACTCTTCATGGGAAGGTCCTCAACCATCCTGCCCCAAGCTTGACTTCACCCTTTCTTGATGGAGCATACCCATTTTGGAGCCATGGAGCATTCGGGATCAAATGGAGCTCTCATGAAGGACTGAGGTGGCATTAGTGGCTGCCTTCTTCTCCAAAGGACTCAAGGTAACTGATTCTTGGTTCTCATTCTCTCCGTTTAAGCCTCTTGTTGAATCCCATCTATTTGTTTGAGAGAATGTATGAGTCCAAGTAGATAATAGGAGGCCCAAACCTTAAATGCATGCTGATTATTATATCCCAGTCATTTTCCTTTGATCTTATAGTGCTGAAATGGATTTTACTCATGCTGAAGCTTCATTGTGATTATATTTTGCTTACCCATAACCCGTTTGGCTTCTTGTGAATTGGCTGAGCCAAGAAGTGATTTTAAAAAATCCATTGTCTAAAGGTGAGTAGGCAGTGAGTCACTGCCGGTAAGCTCCCTATCCCTACTCCCCATTCCAATTCCATGCACTTCATGAAAAGCCCAAAATTTTGATTTCTAAAATGCATCTCATGCTAGTTGTTTAATTAATAAATGTCTGCCATGTATATTTCAGGTGAGGAAAAGCCCGATGCCAGGCGAGGTGGCAAGACAAAACAGGGGTGACCCCCCCTTGCCATCAAAGACCCTGAAGGGGTGCATAACTCGGCCCGGGGGGAACTTTCCCCACCTCCCGATGATCCGAAGCCCAAAGAATTATTACAGGTGAAGGTACATTTAATGGAATAGCCCGAACCCTAATCACTTGAGCCTACAAACCCCTACATGCATTGGTAATGTCATGAACCGCTTGGTAATGTATGGTGGATGCAATGCAAGAAGGGCAAGGTATGCAGTGTGGAATTGGTCTCAGCAATGAGCTATGGATGCAAAGAATGTATGGCTTTATGGGGCATTGAGAGCCACCATTGAGGCCCTGGATTTCTGGGATAAGACCCTCACCATTGGGACAAAGTATGCTCCTTGAGGGAGCCTTTGCAAGATATTGCAGACAGCCAGTCCTACACAGTCAGCCCACAATCATTGATTACAGCAAAGCCTTCTTGTGTGACTGAGCACAAGCTCTATAGCTTGGTTTGAAGAGGGAATCTTTTCCTTCGATCTGAGCTAAAAACCTCCCCATTCTGCCCTATAGCTTGGGAGATACACTCAGTTTTGTGCTCAGAGGTACTGTGGGACAAGGCAGTAATCCTACACAATTAGCCTGCAATAATTGATTACAGAAAAGCCTTATTGTGTGATTGAGAACGAGCTCTATAGCTTGATTCAAAGAGGGCATCTTCCCCTTTTATTTGAGCTAAAAATCTCCCCATTCTGCACTACGGTTTGGGAGATACACTCAGTTCTCTACCCAGAGGTACTGTGGGATAGGCAGCAGTCCTACACAATCAGCCCACAAAAAGTGATTATAGCAAATCCCTGATCATTTATTGTCAGAGATATTTTTACATAGCCTCGTAGAGGGGATCAAGGGCTTTCATTTGAATTAGAAATTTTGGCAATCCAAGTTTTCTAGCTCAAGTTATCATCATTTCTATAACAAGGGGTTTGGTAGACTACACTTGGGATGGCAGGCCACAAGGGTAAAGCAAAGGCCCACGAGGAATTTTTAGCGCGAAATAAGGGACTCCCATGCGTCAATGAACGATCCTAGCTCGGCTCAGGAGGATCGTGAAGATTTTTTTGAAGAAGATGCCCCCGAGATAGATCTCTTGTCTCTGCTCAACCAAACCCTATGCCAATATGAGACCTGTCATGCTGAACAACATCGAGAGATGGAGCAACGCCACAGGGAGATGGAAACCTGCCAAGATCATCGTCATTCCCAGATGATGGCCAAGATGGACTTACTCATAGAGCGCATGGGCTCTCTCATCCCTGCCATCGCCCCACCCCCCCTCAAATCAACCCAAGGAGTATGTCCCTCTCCGTGAGGCTAACCGCCCTCCCCCCTTGGAGACCGGGCGCAGACCACAAGGTCTTGGTGGTACCCATGGCATTCCCCATAGCACTTATGAGACGGGTGAGCCCTCCACTTGACATGATGAGCCCCTCCTTCCCTCCCCCATTACGAATCCTTCCAGCCCATCATTGGCACCCCAACTCCCCCGTAACGGCAGCTACTTGCACACTCAAGGGAATAGCCCCAATGCAAATCATGGGCAGCATGGAATGCATGGAGTGCATGGGCAGCATGCACATGGCAATGGGCAGCATGCATATGGCAATGGGCAGCATGCATATGGCAATGGGCAGCATGGACATTTTGGACAGCAAGGTCCTAATGGGCAATTTGGTCCTCATGTAATGCATGGGCAGCATGGCCCCCATGGGAATTTTGGATAGCAAGGCATGTATGGGCAGCATGTAGCACATGGCATTCATGGGCAACCAGGCCCAAATGAGCTGCGTGACAAGATTTTGTTTACAAAATTCAATGGGCAATCCTCATCCCCAGCTGAACTAGAGGAATGGGCCTCTAAATTGGAAGCCTATTTTGTCATCTACCCCCGTACCGATGAAGCAAAGATCATTTTTACCTCCCTTCACTTAGAAGGTTTTTCCCACACATCGTGGAGATTTTTTCAACGGGAAAACCAGCAGTTTTGTGATTGGGAAGAGTTTAAGATGCATATGATCCAAGTTTTTGTCTCCCGGGTGGAAAAAGAATGCTTGGCTAGGCAATGGTATCAATTTGATTAGCGAAATCTCACCGTGAGGGAGTACACCAACCAGTTTATGAACCTATCCATGTATGTTGAGGGAGTTAGTGATGAGGCCAAAATGCATAAATACATTTATGGGCTGGATGCGCATCTCTCAGCTAATGTAATGGCTCAAAAGCCAGCCACCTTGTTTGTAGCCATAGAATTGGCCAAACGCTATGGTCGAAAGTACCGCCGCAATGAGAGCATGCAGCTCATTGCAGGACAGCCAAGATACCCTGTTAGACAACCCCCATATGTTAATAATTATCGAAGCAACAATGCAAGGAATGGCAGCCCCAAAATTCCTACTTATCCCACTTTTAATGCTGAAAGGAAATATGGCAGTTTTGGGATAGCACCACCCTCCAAAAGTGACCCAAAGTATGATGAAAATAAGGCCAAGAATGGCTTCGGTCCCAACGGTAAAAAATTCATTCCTCCTAAAGTTGTCAAGGATAGAAAAGCCAAAGGCTTGTGTTTCAAATGTGGGGATAAGTACACGACTGATCATGCATCCAAATGCCCCTTTAAGAATGCCACTGTCAAGTTTAATAGCATGTATGTGATGGAAGATAGTGACAAGTTAGAAGAGGACATGCATGACAACTCTCAAATAATGACACTTGCTGAAAATGCTGAATATGAGGAGGATATTGATCTCGATCAATTTTATGACTCACCAGGCGGGTTCCCTTTTGACCCCGGTGACTACCCCATTGATGACATGCTTGGGAATGACCCTTGGCACCCCTCATTCACCACTATATCAGCCTACTCAATCTCCATGGATGCATGGACCAGCTCTAGGAGTCCGAACACCTTACGGATGCATGGTAACATTGATGGCAAGAGTGTATACATCCTCATAGATAGTGGCAGCATACACAACTTTGTAAATAAATCAACTCTTAGTTGTTTGACATCTGTTCCCAAGGAATGATAGCAACTCCTTTGGGTTCAAGTGGCCAATGGAAATGAGGAAGTGAGCTCCCATGTATACACACAAGTGTCTCTTATGCTATCTAAAAATTACACAACAAAGGTGGACTTGATTACCCTTGATATGGGCCCCGTGGATGTTGTATTGGGATGTGATTGGCTTTAGCAGTTGGGAAAAATCTCTATGGACTTCTCTCGGCTGTATATGGAGTTTGTAATGCATGGGCAGCTTGTACACTTGGAGGGAATCAAAGAAAATGCAGATTTTCAGCTTATAACAGCAAGACAACTCAAAAATGAATTCAAGAAACGCTCCCAAATCTTTGTCTTGCATTTGCATAAGGATAATGATGACCAACACACCTTGGGGAAGCAAAATGCAGCACTAAAAGCACTTTTGGCTGAATATGGGGACCTATTTCAGCCTCCCACTACCCTTCCCCCTCAAAGATTGGTGGATCACCCGATTGACATGGAGCCCCATGCCAAGCCCATCAATAAACCCCCATATAGACTCTCTAAATGTGTGAGAGAGGAAGTAGCAAAGCAAGTCAAGGAGCTCATTGAGATGGGATTCATAGAGCTTAGCTCTTCCCCTTATGCCTCCCCGGTCCTATTGGTTAAGAAAAAGGATGGATCTTTCCGGTTGTGCATTGACTACCGTGATCTCAATAAGATCACCGTCAAAAATAGATACCCCATCCCTCGAATTGATGACTTGCTTGATGAACTCAAGGGTGCACACTACTTCACTAAGATTGATTTGCGATCCGGTTACCACCAAATCAGAATGCAGGCAGGTGATGAAGTCAAAAAAGCCTTTCGGACTGACCGTGGCTTGTACCATTTCCTTGTCATGCCATTTGGGCTCACAAATGCACCCGCCACATTTCAGAGCTTAATGAACAAGATATTGCAGCCATGGCTTTTCCAGTTTGTGTTGGTATTCTTTGATGATATACTCATTTACAACAAGTCAATGCATGAGCACTTGAAGCATGTTAGGCATATTTTTGATGTACTGAGAGAGCATCGCCTCTTTGCGAAAGAAAGCAAGTGTGTCTTTATGCAAACAGAGGTTGAGTACTTAGGACACATTGTTAGTGAAAAAGGCATCCAAGCTGATCCTAAAAAAGTACAATTTGTCTGGAGTGGCCCACCCTCACTACCACTACCTCCTTGCGTGGTTTTCTTGGTCTCTCCTTCTTTTATAGGAGATTTATTTGCCATTATGCCACAATTGCAGCCCCGTTAACAAACAAACTGAAAAAAAAGGCTTTCCTATGGTATGAATTGGCTGCCCGTAAATTTCAGCAGTTGAAAGACTTGCTCACTTCAGCCCCCATCCTCGTATGCCCCGATTTTTCAAAGGATTTTACAATCCAGTGTGATGCTAGTGGACGGGGTATTGGTGCAGTTTTGCTGCAGGAACATGAGGTAATAGCATTTGAGAGCCGAAAATTGGATGATAAAGAGAGAGAGTTGCATGTCTATGATCAGGAGATGTTGGCAGTCATTCATGCTATCAAAAAGTGGCATCACTACTTGTATGGCAGTAGATTTAAGGTGAAAAGTGACCATCGTGTGCTCAAATATTTCTTGACTCAGTCCAACCTCACTCCCAAACAACGTAGATGGGTGGCGACACTACAAAACTATGACTTTGAGATTACCCACACCCGTGGCAAGGACAATGTAGTGGCCAATGCACTCTCTTGCATGTGGGCATGCAAGGTCTCATCCATCACTGAACTCCACCATGATTGGATTGAAGAGCTCCAAGAGGCATACTTACTTGATGCTGAATTTAGCCCTCTTTTCCAGAAATTACAGCAAGGTGTCATGGATGACAATTCCCAATATCAGCTCCATAATGGCCTCATTTGAATCCATGACCGTATTGTGATTCCCCATGCCTCTCCCTTCAACCAAAGGATCCTCGAAGAGATGCATTCTTCACCGATTGCTGGCCACTTAGGGGTCTTCAAAACATATGATCGAGTTTCAAAAAGCTTCCATTGGAAAGGCCTATGGCGGGATGTAAAAGACTTTGTGTCTAGATGTGTACCTTGCCAACAAAATAAAGATAGCTCTCTTAAATCGGGTCGCATATTGCAGCCTTTACCTACTCCCGAAGGAAAATGGACCCACATTACCATGGATTTCATCACTAGTTTACCTACAACCAAGAAGGGTTGGGATAGCATTTATGTGGTAGTTTACCGACTCACTAAAGCAACCCACTTCATCCCTACAAAATCCCAATTTACAGCATCCCAAGTTGCCACTCAGTTTATGGACCATGTTTTGAAGTTGCATGACTTGCCCCAAGTCATAGTACATGACCGAGACACCAAATTTATGAGTCACTTTTGGCAGACCATTTTCAGCTCCATGGGGACCAAATTGGCTCCGTCTACAGCCTATCATCTCCAAACAGATGGGCAGACCGAAAGAGTCAATAAGTGGCTTGAAACTTATTTGCAACATTTTTGTCATGATGTGCAGAATTCTTAGAATGTATGGGTGCACTTGGCTGAATTTTCTTACAACAACTCCACTCATTCAAGCATTGGAGTCTCTCCCTTCAAAGCATTGCATGGTTATTGGGTGCCTCTTCCCACCATGATCTTCAATGAAAAGCTCAACCCCTTGGGAAAAGAAGAGCTGGACCGCATGCAAGCTCTACTTCAACAATGCAAGGTAAACCTCAAAAGGGCTCAAGAGCACATGAAGCTCCATGCTGATGCAAAAAGAAGACCCCTTGACTTTCAAGAGGGTGAAATGGTACTCCTCAAGGTCCCCAAGTCCCATTATGTCACGCTAAAGGACGGCTCTTGCAACAAGTTGGCACACCATTACTATGGACCCTACAAGATCATTAAGAAGGTCGGGGACTTGTCTTACCGCCTCCAACTCCCTCCCACCACTAAGATCCATGATGTCTTCCATGTGAGACAATTGAAACCTTTCATTGATACTCCCAAAGATCATGTAGAGGAGCTTCCACCCATAGATGAGGAGGGCCTTATTCAGTACATTCCGGAAGCGATCATCGGGCAACGTGAAAAGAAACTCCGCACCCGTTCCATACATGAATACCTGATCAAATGGCAAGGCCTACCAATAGAGGAAGCCTCTTGGTGCCCAGCATCTATATTGGATGAATTTCCACACCTCAAGGAGGCTGTGTTGGCTAGCACTTCACCATGACCCCTGTTTTGGGCTATAGTCTGCATCTGGACAGCCACCTATTTTGTACCAGATTTGGTCCTGGTCCATTCTCAGCCCCATCCTCCATACATGGGCTGAAAGTATACCTTGAGGGCTCCGTGCCAACACCTTACTTGCCCCGATCGGAGTTACCTAGTGGAAGTTATGGTTGTTTTTCTCCATCCATACCATCTGGGACTACACACTAGAAATTCATGGACAACCCTTTATTTTGTACCAGTTTTGGTCCTGACCTGATTGCAGACCCGCCTCACCCACATGGCTGAAAGTACATCTCATGGGCTCTGTAACGACACCTCAACTATCCCATTTAGAGTTTCCCACACAAAGTTATGGCTGACTTCCTACAGCACACTCTTAAAGTCCATGACTACATCCCTTGTTTTTTAGGATAAAAAATTTATGAGACGGGATGGTTTGTAATGAATAGGGATCACGGGAATATGGCATGGGAACATTCCAGTCACACTGACGGTATATAAGGTGTAAGAGGGTATTTTGAGGCAAGACAAAAATTATCAAGAAACTCTCTTTTCACCTTCTCAAGCTCCCATGGCTTCCTCTTCTTCTTCCTCTCTCCCTCTTTCTCTCTCTTCTTCGTGCCTTTCTCTCTCCTCTCCCTCTTCTTCTGTAGTCCTTCTCTCTCTCTTTCCCCTTAGTTAAGACAGTTAGGTCTTCTTCATTACATTCAGGGTCATGAACCTAGAGTGTCTACTTGGAATGGATTGGCTTAAACCTAATGATGCTCACATTCATTGTGGAAAGGGCCAAGTTTCCTTTCGAAACTCTGAAGGGGAATTGGTCACAACTTAGGGTGAGACTGGAAAGCTGAAAATTCAACTGGCCAAAGCATCTCGGATCATAAAGGGAGTTAGAAAGGGACTTCTTGTCTACTTGTTTAAGCTTAATAAGCTAGATTAGAAGCAAGAGTCTAGTGAAGCACCTTCATGGCTAAAGGAGTACGCGGACGTATATCCTGAAGAGTTGATAGAACTCCCCCCTCAAAGAGATGTGGATCATGAGATTAAGCTAGTACTAGGAGCTGCGCCAATTGCAAAGAGACCTTATAGAATGTCCATCCTGGAAGCAATTGAGCTAAAGGAGCAATTCAAGCAACTGCTAGATCAGGGCTACATTCATCCTAGCAGTTCACCATGGGGAGCTCCATTGATGTTCCTGAAAAAGAAAGATGGAACGCTTCGACTATGTATTGATTACAGAGGGTTGAATCAATCAACTGTTAAGAACAAGTACCCTATTCCTAGAATAGATGAGCTTCTTGATCGTCTTCAGGGTGTGAAGATCTTCTCCAAGATTGATCTCAGGTCTGGATACTATCATATAAGGATCAAGGAAGAAGATATTCCAAAGACGGCCTTCAACACAAGATATGGACACTTTGAGTTCCTAGCTATGTCATTCGGTCTCACGAATGCGCCTGCCACCTTCAACAGGTTAATGCAAGATATCTTTAGGCCATATCTTAATGACTTCGTACTCGTCTTCTTCGATGATACCCTAGTCTATTCCAAACAAGAAGAAGATCATGAACCCCAGCTTTGAATTGTCCTTGAGACAATGAGGGCACACAAGCTCTATGCTAAGATGAAGAAGTGTGCATTCTTCAAATGTCAGATTGAATATTTGGGATTCATCGTATCAGCGGAAGGAATCTCAGTGGATCTAGAGATGTTCTAGAATGGCGAATACCAATAACTGTCAAAGAAATATGCAGTTTTCTTGGATTGACAGGATGGTATAGGGTCTTCATAAAAAACTATGATTTGATTGCAGCACCTCTGATGGATCTACTGAAGAAGCAAACATCCATTGCATGGTCAACTGCCGAACAAACTAGCTTTGATAGATTAAAGCAAAGTTTGGTATCAACACCTATACTGAAACTTCCGGACCTCAGTAAGGAGTTCAAAGTAGTAGCAGATGCTAGCACACTTGCCTTAGGATGTGTGCTCATGAAATAAGGTCATCCTGTTGCATACTCTTCAAGAAAACTGAAGAGTCATGAGAAGAATTATGCTACCCATGATCTAGAACTGCTAGCTATCATCCGTGCTCTAAAGCTTTGGAGACACTACCTGTTGGGTAACAAGTTTAATCTAGTGACGGATCATAAAAGTCTCAAGTGGATCTTTACCCAGAATGAGCTCAACATGAGGCAACGTCGGTGGATTGAAGTGCTGGAGGAGTATGATTTTGAAATCAAATACCGACCTGGAAAGGAGAATGTAGTTGCCAATGCAATCAGTCACAAGGCATTCCTTAATTCTCTAATCTTGCAAAATCCATCAACAGCTAGATCTCTAGCCACAAAGGTATCCATGCCAAACAACCCAGTACTTGAGCTAGCTAGAGAAGAAGCATGCCATGATCTAGCCGATCAAAAGATGCTAAGGGAGATCCCTATCAAGGATGAGGACCAGAAGCTACAAGCTAAGTATCATGAATTCTCTATCAACAGTGGACTTGTCTACTATAGAACGAGATTATGTATACCAGCAAGCTAGTCACTTAAGCAGAAGATACTGTGGGAAGCTTATGATTCCCCTTTCTCAGGACATCCTGGCTATGCCAAGACTCTCAATGCAGTTAGGAAGAGCTACTATTGGGAGAGGCTTAAAGGTGCCATTCTCAAATATGTCACTGAGTGTTTGTCTTGTCAACGTATTAAGACCGAACATATCAAAATTCGAGGAAAGTTGCAACCACTTGACATTCCCCCTACCCCAAGTTCAGGGAGGATACAACTCCATCATGGTTGTGGTTGACATGCTTACTAAGGTTGCACACCTTATTCCTGTTAAGACAAACTATAAAGCCTTAGACATTGCAAGGTTGTTTATCAAGGAGATATTCAAGCTACATGGATTGCCCAGAAGAATCATTAGTGATCATGATTCTCTCTTCACATCACACTTCTAGAGAGCTATCTTTGAAGCCATTGGGACTCAACTCTATTTTAGTACAGCCTGCCATCCCCAAACTGATGGCCAAACGGAGTGAGTCAATCAAGTCATCGAGGAATGCTAAAACACCATATTGGGAAATATGGAAATTTCCCATAAGTTTGGGACATGTGGTCAAATATTTGGATTTGTCATAACTTGAACACTATAACTCCAAATTAAGCACTCTATAGCTCAATAGATTCTATTTTTCAAGCACTTTCCAATGATAGGTCACATCATATGGTTTTGAGAAACTTATGGGCATGTTATCTGGATGCCACCTTTTTAGTATTCAAAAAATGGGAATTGGGAGATTCCCAAACTCACTAATATTGTGTTCTAAGGGCACACTGCTGTCGTGAACCAAAAAGGTGGATTCAATACTTTCCTTTGGTTGAATTTGCCTACAATGCTTCTTACCAACAAAGCATTCAGATGACCCCTTTCCAAGCATTGTATGGGCACGACTATTGAAGTCCCCTAAACTTCTCATATCCAACCTTGAGGGTTGAAGCTTCAAGGCAGATGCTGGAAGAGATGGATGACCAAATTAAGTCAATAAGATAGGACACCCAAGCCGCCAAGGATAGACAAAAAGCATATGCAGATTTGAAATGTCAAGACAGAACCTTCAAGGAAGGAGACATGGTCTTCATTCGCGTACGCCCAAAGAAGAGTTCCCTATCCCTAGGAGATTGCAAGAAGCTAAGTCCAAGGTATTGTGGACCATACAAGATCCTCAAGTGCCTAGGACCCAATGCTTATAGACTACAACTCCTTGAGAATCTAAAGGTTCATAATGTATTCCATATCAGCCTATTGAAGAAGTATGCACCTAATCCTAGCCATGTACTTGATGACCAACAAGTTGTAATGCCTGGCCAAGGAGTCCTTGAGCTACGGCCTGACAGGATCTTAGATGTTAGGGAGAGACAATTGAGATCTAGAACCTTGAGAGAATGCCTCATCTAGTGGAAATATTATCCTGAGGAGGATGCCACTTGGATGGATGAAAGCACTCTCAACCAACAATATCCCTAGTTCATCTCGAGATGAGGACATCTTGATTCCTCCAAGGGGGAGAGAATGTAATATTTCGACTTAAAAATATTACTAGACCAACTTTCCACACCCCACGTGAAACTCATACAAAGGTTATTTTCTGTATTGGAGTTGTTGGCAGTATAACCTGTAAACCATATGTGAAGAATCAAGGCTCTACATTGGCAAACTGGGATCGAGGTTCAAAACCGCATAAACCGTGGGAAAATGCCCTCTTGGGAGGAGGTTAAGTGGATAAAGGTGGAATTATTGCAAAAATTTTTACTTATCTTCCCCAGCCGATGCGTGGCTGAGGGAAGGGGATGGCTAGGTGTGAGAGGTGGTAACCAAGGGGGAGATGTGGGCTGCATGCATAGCCCACGTGGGGGAGGTCCCCTCTCCCCTTCTTGGACTATAAAAACCCCCCTTTGTGGAGGGGTTTTTTTTTATAAAAAAAGGGAAGGAAGAGGGAGATTGCATGAGGTTTAGGCTGTCGACGTCACTGCAAGAGGAGAGGCCGCCGTTGTGTCACCGCGGGCTATCGGATATCGCCGCCAGCTCCATCATAGGCCAAGCCATCACACCACCACCATCCCTCGTCAAATCCACCTGCTTCCTTCCACGACGACGCCATCTACCACCTCGTGGTCTCGGGCTGCTCTTTCTTAGAAGCTCCTAGAACCTTCTCTAGGAAGCTTCTAAGGGGCTTCCCTAAGGCCCCCCTTCCCACTAGATCCTCCAAAAGCCCAAATTTCCCTCCCGGGCTTTGAAAGAGGAAACCTATAAGGCCCTTCCTACCAAATCTCCCACAAGCCCCCTAGGCCTGGTTCTTTGTAGAGAAGAAGAGGGGTTTCCCTAAGCCCCCTTCCCACTAGATCCCTTTTTTCCCCCTCGGGATTTTTATGAGAGAAAGAAGAAGTTCATAAGCCTCCTTTTTCCCATCAATCACCACAAGCCCATTCCTAGGCCGGGATTTAAAGTCCCCATTCCCGCAAGCCCCCATAAAACCATTCCTAACCCCGGAATTTCAAGGAGAAGAATAGCTCTCAAGCCTCTGTTTCCGCAAGGGCCGTTCACAAGAACCCTTTTGCGAACCCCTCCTCTCCCGGAAAAAGGCCCAAGCTCCGAACCTAAGACCTTCCATAAGCCGAATTCCGCAATTCGGTACTTTTGTCAAGGATCCGTACTTCAAAGGGAATTTCCGCGTACGAGGGAGACGGCCAAAGATCATAAGGCTGCGAACTAAGGCAAGTAATTCGAATTTACAAAGGCAAACGAGAAGTCGAAATCACGATGGCCCCTAAAAAGTCACAAGGTGCACCTGCAAAACAGGATCATCTCCTAGTATTCATGTGGATATTTCACCGAGCCCACAAGTCCAAGTTTTCTTCCTATTTTTGATTTACATAGAAGTATTGCAATTATGCATGGTTATTTCATGGAATTCTAAGGGCTGCATGAAATAGGTTAATTCTAGCTTCAAATTGGCATGAATTTCATTTAACTACATATAGTAGTTAGGAAAAGGTTGCACGTTGCACATTTGACGTATGCAAGAAATTCATTCATCAAGGGTACACTTAGGGAAAGGCTGCATGGTTCATTTAAGTGTAAAATCTTAAAAGCTTAGTGTCATGAATCGTGAATGCATGTCCTAGTAGGATCAATGGAAGTTATGCCGAAATTTAACATGTGCTTTGGTCTTAATAAGAAAAGTTAGGGTTTGTGAATCTAATCATACGTAGAGGCAATGAATCGTGTGCTTACGAGAATTGTATTGTAATGCAACTAGTTTTTCCCCTTTTAGATCAAGACAACATCTTTAGGATGGTCTGTCCTTGTCGTAAGACAAGTAAACTGGATTACCCAAAACACCTAAACCGCAAAAGATTTCGCATAGGATGGTTAAATCAATAAAATATACTCCAAGTGCTAACTAGGGATTAGCACATTAAGGACTTGACCTAGTCGTACATGTTGCCAAGTCGAAACCCTCATACCCAAAGGTCCTACCCACATTCACAGAATGTAAGGACAATTGGATGCACTTGTAAGAAATGATTTAGGGTTTTTACCCTAAGGATAAAATGTTAAAACAAAGTTTGAGTTTGGAAACCCTAGGATCAGCCTAGTGCAATTAGGAATGGGTTGGATAAGAAGACACCCTAAACCCTGCTTCTTGTCTAATCATGTTTCTGTGACCAGAAGACGCCGTTCGATGGGTGAAATAATCCCATGGAATAGATGTGAAACTTGTGCAACAAGTTGCAACGTCGCATGATCTTGTGGTTTGATCACAAGAGAATTGCCAATTCCTCGGAATGAGATCTCCTTTCTCGGGAAAAATTGCCAAGTTAAGGGAAATTACGTATTTTCTTGGAAGCAAAGGACCAATCAATAATTTGGAGCAACATAGTCACCATGATTTACTATTAATAAATCCTAAGGTATTGGTTAAGTTGGGTTAATAGGGTATGGCCCTAACCCAAGGACAAAAGGGAGAACAGACAAACCCTTGGGGATCTTTCCAAGTCGCAATTGATGCCAGATCGAATGCTGGATGCATTCGAAGAGAAGGATTCACTCCTTAGCAGTTGGCCAAATAGATGACCACTGGATTGATTGTGCTTGTAACAGTTTAGAAAGCACTGTTTGTATTGTTTGCTCAAGGAATGAAAGGATGAAAAGATATCTAATGCTTCATGTTGAAGGCCTGAAGGAAAAGGTAGCCTCAGTTATCCTCGATTGTGTGCCTCACCCTAACCAAGGGGGTTGTTAGCTGTGCCGGGAACATGGATCGAACCCGTCGTGTGAGGTCTCTCCGTTGAGCGCTACTTGGAGCAAGAGGTTGCTTGCGTGATAGGGGGGGCTTTGGCCGTAAATATCTCACCTTCTGGGCCCTGCACAAGAGGCCAACGTGGATTGCTAGATAGCCTTAGGGCAGATTATGGATAAGCCTGCAGGCTGGACTTTATGAATGTATTCCAAAGATAAATATAATAACCTGTTGAAAAGGAACTTGTTTGACACTACTTTTCTATGTCAAGTGCTAAGATTACATGATGGAACCAGTGTCTAACGAGCTAATTAAGGAAGCTGCTTGATGCATGTCTAAGTAAATGTGGTAGATACTTAGACAACTAAAATAATCTTGAGGAAAGTACGGTGGATGTGGCCATGGGTTTGTCCTACGGATGGGTGGTCCTGGTTAGCTGGGAACTATTCTCAATCGTGATAGATAGCAAGGAGATCTTCTCTAAGGAAATGAATAGTAGGGGCGTTGACCTAGAGTCTAGGTTACAAAAATCCCAGTTTATGCTATTTTAGGGGAACGGAATGGGACTATGCCTTATGGCAGACAAGTCGAGCCTTGCATCCCTCTCGTTTTCCATTCTCCTTGAACCAAGTGCAGCGTGAATCCGCTTCGGCCCTAGCGTTTCTCCATAAAGTAGTTTGCTTGGGGTTCGACGCTAGATGCCATTTAGGAAAATGACCATTAGGGGAAACTTTGATTCAGGTGGGTCCTAAGTGGGGACAGCCAGAATGCTTTCGCTACGTGGCAGACGTGGAAAGTCCTAGATCGCAAACCCCATAACACTCCATAGGAGTGCCGGGCAGAGCTTTGTAGACTCTCTTTTCGATGGACTGCTAAGGCATGTCCTGAAAGGGAAGAGGTGGACATGTTACAAACACGTCCGCTGAGCAGAGTGCAACAGCCTTAGCCATAGCATTACTCTCGGGATTAGGGGTCATGCAAGGGGCAAAGGGGCAATCTAGGATCCCTGTAGTAGCAAAGCAACTAGAAAAGTATGAACCTAGCAACGACCCATATAGCTTTGTGGAGCAGTTAGAACAAGTTTGCAAAGCAAACAGTCTCACGGACCTTGCACAACACTCTCAAGATTTGGGGCTGTGTTTAGGTGATAAGGGGAGAATTTGGTACACTAGTCTAGATGTAGCCAAGTGCACAAATTTTGCCCATCTTAAAGACCATTTTATCAAGAGGTTCTCTGAAGCAGGGTACTCTAACAACCTCATCGTCCTGTTGATGAATATTAGTCAGAGGGAAAAGGAGGACGTAAGAGACTATTTCACTCATGTGTGTAGCCTCTTCAAGAGGATCCCGGCCAATGAGCAACCTAAGGAGAAGGCTATGCCTAAAGTTTTTATAAATGGAATCTGAAGTGAGGAGCTCTACAAGGCCTTGGCTAGTAACTCCACCCTACACAGAGACATGTTAGCTAGAGTTTTTGAAGAGGCAATAAGGGTGGACGATCAGCTTAGGGAGGGAAGCATGAGGAACTTCAGTTGGGACAGTACAAGCTAGAGAGCTTCAGAGTGGACAACGACATTGGGAGAGAGAGAGAACTCTAGTACATGGGATAAGGGAAAGGGTGTTGACAAAGGGGAGGAGCTGGATGAGGTAAGAATGAAGCTTGCACGATTGCAAGAATGGATGAGGAAGCCTGCGCGGTCTCATGTGCAGTGTATACACTGTGGTGGAAGCCACCTTCCAGGCAAGTGTCAAGATCGTAGATCTAGGCTGTGTTCAAACTGTGGTAGGTTCGGTCATGACACGTTGCACTGTAGATTGCCTAGGAGGTTCCCATATGCACAGCAATACAACCCTCCATACTTGGACAATAGGCCACCTAACTTCTTTGGCAGGGGAGCCCAGTTGGTGCTTCCAACACCAAATGACGCAAGACCAGCCATTCCTAGGCTAGAAATGAACCCAACATGCATACCCAGACCACCAGGACCCTATGTAACCTAACCATCGAGTGATGCTCCTATTCACTATGTGGAAGAACCTAGTGAAGAGGAAAGTTATGTGAACCCATACATCTCCTATGACAAGGAAGGAAATCCAGTCCTAATGGACTATCAACTAGTACCAGTGATGGCGCTGGGCAGAGGAAGAGTTAGAGGCTTTGGAGGACCAAGTCAAGATCCAATCTCATGCTGGACTTGTAGTCATCCATGCCATATTTCATCACGCTGCCCGGAAAGGGAACATGCAAACCAGGACAAAGCTAACCTTCGATGCACCGAGTGTGGGATCGCACACCTATTTCTTGATTGTCCTAGATGGAAGCCATCAACTAGTTCTACCAATGTGCCCTCCGTGCGCTTGGGACTATTCGGTGTGGAGACTTTTGGCGAGGAGGATAAGCCCATCCCACTGCATGTCATGACGTGAGCGCAGACAAAACGAACAGGCATCTCGTTGCCTGGGCCCAGTAACCTGGATGCAGCCTCATTGGGAAAGAAAAGCTAGAGGAGAAGGAGAAAGAAAATAGACGCAAAGATTACCCTTAAGACTGAGGAAGCTACAACCTTAGTGGTAGGAAAGGGGGTCACTAATGCCGAGGCAGAGACCTCGACTCCTAAGACAACAAAACTAGGGAGTGCCAAGGTAGGGGAATACCCCCATCCTAGACGGCAACTCGAGGCTATAGCCAAAGTTAAGGAGTGGGTCAAGGAAGCCCAAGAACACCTTAAAGATGTAGAACCCATACTGGAAGACCAAATGGAAGACCTTTCTAGCAGAAGCACACCCGTTTCACCGTCGCGACCTCAATCGAGGAGCGCATCCACACCACGAGAGATGCCATAGAGGCAAGACCAGGGAGAAACTTGTCAACAAGCTAACCAAGACATATGGCCAAAGAATGGTGACCAAGGAGGAAGCCAACCACCTAGCAGCCTCCTCACCACTTTAGTAACCACCCCAATGATCGTGAGCCTAGGAGATTTGCTTTGGTAGCATCCTCCCTTATGGTAAGAATTAAAGCACTGGGTGGAGGAAAAAGGGGAGCATATTGCCCTAACTTGCAAGAGCAGGACACAGTCACAAAAATTCCAAGCCTAATGTTGCACTTGGCTCCAAGGTCATTGAATGTCAATGCCTTCTGGGAAGGCACGGAGATGCATGCTGTCCTACCTATCTTAGCCTTGGGGGACGCAACACGAAAAGGAATTGTAGACATCGGTGCCGGGGTCAGTGTCTTGAGCCATGTAGTCCTACAGGCTTGGGAAAATCCACCTGTGGAAGCGGCTAGGCTCAATGTTACATTGGCCAATGGAATGAAGGTCAGACCATTCGAGGTCCTAAAGAACTGGGCAGTGAAGGTCGTAGGGGTGCAGTTTTCCGTGAACTTCATTATCATGAAGGGTGTGGACTACGACATACTATTAGTCTGACCCTGGATGAGGAACCTGCGAGTTATTGAAGATTGGGGAACAATCTCATCTTCTTGGGGAATAGGACAGAAGCTATAAGGGTCAAGATGGACACCTGGAAGACTACCCCAGTCGACCTCGATGTTATTTCGACCATGCTAAAATGGGATGCCCAGGCAAGCAAACCCTATGGGTCATTGACCAAGTACATCCCCTGCCCTAAGAACGAGAGGGATTGGATGCATGTCTTGGCAATTGTTGACCTACCATTCTCAAATGAGAAAGAGCTGTATAAGGAAGCTACTAAATCACCAAGCATGGCACCAAAGGAGTCCACTGTGCCACTTGCACTTGAAGTAGCTCGCCCCACACAGCCCAGGAGAGCTCTCCTCTGTCAAGATTGTGGGAGAGAAGGAAGGAGTCTCACTTGTAGCTTCCTTGCTTGCACAATGGGGGAATAAACACAAAGGTGGAGGCTGAAAACAGTTTTCCTCTTCTTAGTTGTGTGTGCCAGAAAGAACTCAAATACAAAGAAATAGAAGAACCCTATATATGGGTCTCACACCAAACTCAACTAACTAAGGTGGCATACTAACTCAGCCACGAACTAGAGTAGATAAGGATAGCTATCATGTAGCTATTATTCATGGGCGGTGTACCAACCGCATCTGCAACTAACAAGTCGGTGACATAAATGCACAACGGCCACCCTAGCATATCACGAGTGGAGCTCGATATCTCAACACTCCCCCTCGAGCTCAATCCCAATTCGTGCACATGAAGTAGGTCTCTGAACTTGCGCAGCTTCTCTGCGCCCAATGCCTTCGTGAATATGTCAGCTACCTGATCCTCTATGCTGACGTAAACTAGATCAATAAGACCTAGTAAAACCCTCTCTCACACATAGTGATAATGCACCTCAATGTGCTTTGTTCTAACATGATAGACTGGGTTATTTGCCAAGTGTATACTACTCATGTTGTCACAATAAATGACAACTGGCCCATCTGTAGGCTGATGCATATCATAAAGTAGCTTATGCAACCAAGCTACCTCACATGCAGCCATTGCTGCACCCTTGTACTCGGCCTTTGTGCTCGACAAGGCAACTGTAGGCTGTTTCTTGCTGCTCCAAGTGACTGCAGCACTCCCAAAAGAGAACACATATCCACTGGTAGATCGTCTATCAGAAATACTACCAGCCCAATCAGCATCAATGTATCCATGCAGTTGTATCTGAACCCCAGTCTCATAAAATAGTCCATACTACAATGTGGACTTCACATACCTGAGTATGCGTCTAGCCGTATCCAAATGCGGTTCCCTTGGAGCCTGCATAAACTGACTTACCAATCCAACAGCATAGCTCAAATCTGGCCTGGTAATATTCATATAAATCAAACTTCCTACTATGCGTCTGTACATAGTAGGTCTTCCAGAAGCTCACCTACATCTGTGCTCAGCCTCACATTCTGCTCCAAAGGAACTGAAATAGGCTTACAGCCTGTCATCCCATATTTGGATAGCATGTCCAATCCATACTGCCTCTACAAGAGCTGTATCCCACTTGGTGATCTAATCACCTCAATGCCCAAGAAATAACGTAGCTCTCCCAAATCCTTCATCTCAAACTTTTGCTTCAATAGCATTTTCACATGAAGGATATCTTCATCACTATCACCTGTCATAATCAAAGCATCAACATAAATGACAAGTAGCATAATACCTTTCTCTGTTTTTCTCACATAAAGTGAGAAATCTGCCTTGGAAATCTGAAAGCCAATAGTGACAAGATACTGTCATATCTTGTCAGACCATGCTCCAGGTGCTTGCTTCAAGCCATATAATTCTTTCTTCAACCTGCAAACAAACTCAGGATGAACAGCATGCACATAACTTGGTGGCTGCTCCATATATACCTCTCCTTGCAAATCACCATGTAAGAAGGCATTCTTTACATCCATCTGATGTAAAGACCATTCCTTTGATGCAGCCATAGCAATGACTGCTCTTACGGTTGCCATCCTTGCAACCAGACTGAATGTTTCTTCATAATCAATGCCATATATTTGTGCATACCCCTTGACTACTAATCTTGCCTTGTATCTATTCACAGAACCATCTGCATTGTGCTTCACCTTATAAACCCACTTACAGCCAATTGCATTCTTACCTTTAGGCAAAGGTACCAATTCCCATGTAGCATTTGCTTCCAAGGCATCCATTTCTTCATCCATGGCTTTCTCCCATTTTTCTTTTCCCATGGCTTGCTCAAAAGAAGTGGGTTCTGGTTCCTGTATCACTTTGACCATATATGCATAGTGAATGGTTGTAAATCCATCATATTTAAGCCTATCCACATGATACCTAGCTCTGGTAGACCTGTGCAAAGTAGGTTCACTCCCAGGTGCTCTCAAAACATCCCTGGTCTTCCTTACTCCAGGTGTAACAATAGAAGGAATACCCAACTCATCATCAATACTCTGTTCTGAGCCAGTGGATTCACCATCCACATAAGAGTGACCTGCATTCACATCAAACATGGGCTGATCAACCTTCTCTTTTCCTTTTCGTGATACCTGCATACCACTATCTGCATTGCTTTGAGAAGATTCTCCTGATCTCAATCTGTTTGTCCATGGCGAAGAATGTGAACCACTGCTAGAGAACGCTCCAAGTCCACTAATATTTTGTGACTGCTGCTATGAATTCTGTGCAGCATTACCATTTTGTGCATCTACATCATCAATCACATTTATTGGTTTATACCAACTACTTATCTCATAAAAAACAACATCTCTGCTCACTGTAAACTTACGAGTAGAAGGGTTATAGTATCTATACCCTTTTTGTTGCAGAGAGTAACCAATAAAGATGCACTTCTCAGCTTTTGGATCCAACTTGGATCTCAACTCATCTGACACATGTACATAGGCGATGCAACCAAAAATTTTCAAATGAGAAATATATGGTTTCCTACCAGTATACCTCTTCTCTGGAGTCATCCCATGTATTGCTGCAGTGGGAGTCCTGTTCATTATATAGACTGCTATAGCAACTGCCTCAACCCAATAAAAATCTGGCAAGTAATTTTCGTTGAGCATGGCACGAGATACCTCTCCAATATGCTTGTTTTTTCTTTCTGCAATTCCATTTTGTTGTGTGGTATGACTGCATGAATATTGCTGCTTTATGCCATGCTCCTGCAGGAACCTTGCAAACTCATTTGAGAGGTACTCTCCCCCTCCATCTGACCTTAGGCATTTTATTTGCAGACATGTTTCTTTTTCAACCATAGCTTTAAGAGTTTTGAAATGCCCAAAAATTTCACTTTTCTTTTTCATGAAATACACCCAAATTTTTCTGCTATAGTTATCAATAAAAGTGACAAAATAATGAAGCCTCCAAGAGATGCAGCTTTAGTAGTCCACACATCAGAGTGGATTAATTCCAATGGCTTTTTACTCTCTTGAACATGTCTAGGAAATGGTTTCCTTGCCTGTTTTCCAAACTAACAGGCTTCACATACCTTATGCATTTCTGCAACCTTGAATTTAAGCAATCCTACAACAATATTTTGGGCCTGCATTGATTTAAGTCATTGTACATTAACATGACCAATACGTTTATGCCAGATATCAATATCTGCAACTACACCAGTCCCATGTGCAAACATTGCTGCACTCAATTCATGCATGTCTGCATCCAACGTAAACATTCTGCCCTTCTTATTTCCTTTTGCTATCAAGCGACCTTTATTTTTCATATCCTCAACAAAACATCCATGAGGATTAAATCTGACCTGCAAGCCCTGCTCAACCATTTGATCAACAGAAACCAGATTCTTGGTGATATTTGGGACATGAAATACATCAGACAGATATTTCTTTTTCCCATCCTGCATAGACAAAGGAAATTTTCCAATGTGCACAATAGGATGTGCAATATCATCACCAGTCTCCACAAATCCTGGTTTTTCCATTTTACTTGCATCCTCCATCCATTTTGCATGACCTATCATGTGGTTTGATGCACCTGAGTCAACATACCACACATTGTTGCTTTCTTCTGCACTTGTCACAGAATTGTTCATGTGCTGCACCATAAACAAATGCTCATTTCTGTCATCACCCTGTCTACTAGAAGATGCATAATTCCCTTGTTGCAATTTCCCATTCATGATGTCATTCTGCTTTTTATAGCAGTCTTTAGCCATATGACCCATTTTACCACAGTAGTAGCATTCAACATTGCTGTTTGCATTTTGGCCTCTTTGCCATCCACCACGACCTCTTTGGCTCCCCCTGCCTCTAGAGTTACCACGTCCTCCTCCATAGGACTGGTTTTCTTGAGTTTCTGCATATTCTGATTTCTACCACAGCCTCCAAATCGGCCTCCTCTACCTCTGCCTCTACCTCTTCCAGCATTTGACTAGAAGACAGCTTAATTTGAAGTTCCTCCTGAAGAAGATGCACCACCATTTCTCTGCTCCTCAGAAATTAGAAGAGCAATCAACTCCTCAAAATCAGGAAATCTTTCACGGACGGAAATGGATGTTCAAAACTATGCATAATCCTTTCCTAGACCATTCAAGGTCACAGAAAACTAAATCATCATCTTCTACTTGCAACCCAATGGAAGCAAGTGCATCTGCAATCTTCTTCACCTTCATGTGGTAGTCATTGATGCTCATATTTTCTCTTTGCACATTGTGCAACTCTTGCTTGAGCTGCATTTTCCTGGCTTGCGTATTTGTGCTATACATTTTTGACAAAGTATCCCATGCCTCCTTTGGCGTACTTGCATCTTGAATAAGCACAATCATAGAGTCTGAAATGCTGATAGACAGCCAGTACATAACTTTCCTGGCTCTCTCATGCCATGCTTTAAATGCCTGCAGTTGCTGTTGATTGGGAACATCAGGAAGAATTGGTTCTTCTTCATTTCCTGCAACAAATTCCTAATATCCTTTTCCCATAAGGAAATTCGTCATTCTAAACTTCCATGCTTGGAAGTTGTTCTTATCAAGCTTTTCAGTGACAATCTGTGAAAGAGAATCAAACGCCATTACAGATCACTGCAAAAAATTATGTCACTGCAAAGAACACAGCTTCAGTCTCACAAGGGCAAATCTGCAAAACTGACGAAAGTGGTATTTAACCACACAGTCACTTCCTAGTGACGATTTTGCATCAACAAGCAACAAGGATGATTCTGTAACTCCTAATGTCTCTGCGCACAGGCATACGATGCAATTTCTACAGTAACTTTTCACCGACCTGTAGAACAGTGGTCACATAGCATAAAACTGGGCCTTTTCCTGAGTGCGTGCAGAAAACTTTCGCCTCCAAAACAGGCCATGAAATGGCCTCAAATCAACAAAATAGGGTCGCTAAGGGCTAAAGCCCTGACCCGCAGCATTATCTGCACTCTTGCTTCACCGGGAAGGGCGTCCCAACCTGAGACAATGCACTCTTGCAATTTTCGGCTGTGCTACCTGCAGAGATCTGCTCCCAAAACAGAAAATGAAAGCAACACTACTCCTCTTACCAGAACACTGCGAGCTTGGCTTGCTTTCTTGAGCTCCTTACCACGAACAAGGCTCTGATACCATGTCAAGATTGTGGGAGAGAAGGAAGGAGTCTCACTTGTAGCTTCCTTGCTTGCACAATGGGGGAATACACACAAAGGTGGAGGCTGAAAACAGTTTTCCTCTTCTTAGTTGTGTGTGCCAAAAAGAACTCAAATACAAAGAAATAGAAGAACCCTATATATGGGTCTCAAACCAAACTCAACTAACTAAGGTGGCATACTAACTGAGCCACGAACTAGAGTAGATAAGGATAGCTATCATGTAGCTATTATTCATGGGCGGTGTACCAACCGCATCTGCAACTAACAAGTCGGGGACATAAATGCACAACGGCCACCCTGGCATATCACGAGTGGAGCTCGATATCGCAACATCCTCCTCCCCTTGAAAATCCTAAAAAGGATTCTCATAACACTTAGGAAAAGGGGGGGAGGGGGGGGAAGAGCAAGTGACAATCAAGTGACGAACCAAGTGATGTAGCAAGAGGTATAAAGGCTGAAAGTGATCAACTGAATTCAAATAGGAAAGAATGCAAGGAGGAAGTAGATGTTGGTTGTGAATTATTTCTAAGTTTAATTCCTCTAAATCCACACGGCAAGCTCTCACACACATTCTTTCTTGGGTTTTGCTAGGAATGAATCAAGTTAAAACTCTAATGTTGACTTGGGTGATGACAGGCACCTACCACGGCAGAACAAGGTAGACTCCCATTTACGGAAACGGAGCTAACGAAGTATAGAATCAGCATCAAGATGTGTGGATGTAGCCAATTCACATTCAAGCATACCATGAATCTAGATGAAGCCATCTTGGAAGAGTCGGCCGTGAGGGAGCTAGTGGACAAATGTAACCTCCAAAAGTACATAGAGAAGGTCGGAGAGGCAGTAGACTACAGTATATGCGCAGATTTCTTAAGGAGCTTCGATGACGGACAAAGCTGTGGCATGGTCATAGTGAGGGTGGGTGATCAAGAAAAAAGGATCCAAGTGCCCCTTAACACAGACATTGTCAAGAGAGCCATGGGGCTTGTGCCCAAAAAAGAAAGACACCCAAAAAGAGATATGTACGCCATGCTGGGAGTCAGAAAAGAGGACGTGCACATGGTCGATGGAATCAGTCTAGCTGACGTTCCAGAACCTGTGACGAGGATGCAAGCTAAGAAGATCCTTGCTCTTTTCTCGGGCCATAGATACAATGCACTCATGAATAGAATCAGCGTGCCACTGCTGGAAATCATTGGGGCAGGAGTTCGGGAGGAGGTGGACTAGAACGGCTTTGTCCAGAAGACTATCAGGAGTTCACCCGCCCTTCTAGCTCTAGCAACAGCACCAGTTGGTGGGGAATCTGCGGCCTCTACCACATGATCCACAAGAAAGAAACCTGCCACAAAAGCCTCTATAATCAGATACGGAGGTGTCTTCACTGCAATCATTGATGAGGCTATCAAGGATGCAGGTGGGAAGGAAGAGCAAGTTAAGCACCAAAGCTCACCACATCATGAGGAAGAAGACTCGAGTGAAGAGACGGCAAGCGACGAAGGAGAGCTTGAAATACTACCCACTCAAATGGCCGAGCCACAAAAGAAAATGAAGACCGGCAAGAGCCAGAAAAAGGAGGAGAGACTGAGCAAAGAGGAGCGGGCGGAGGCGAAGAGGGCTCGAAGAGAGTCAAGGAGGGTGGAGGAGCAACGACGGAAGAAGGAGGAGGAAGAACTAGAAAGAGTTAGAGAAGAGTCAAAAAAGGCAGAAGAGGAAAGGCAAAGAAGGGCGGAGGAGGAAGCCCACGAGCTAAGGATGAAAGAACTGGCTGAGTTGGCAGAGGCCACTCGCAGATCTGTTGAAGAAACTCGTGGAAGAGGAGAGATTAACCCCTTGATTCCTCACCATAAGGCCAAAGCAAGTGGCAATGCGAGAGCATCCCCAGTGATCGTAGGTAAGGGAAAGTCGCTGTTACACCCCTGCCTTCCTCCTTCATGCCGGTGCCAACAGACACCATAACTGCCCGGCAACCCACACCCTCTTTGGACATAGCCCAGTTGATGAGCATGATGCAGATGCTCATCTCAGTAAAGTGGCTAAGATTGTCCCAGAAGACTGGAGTAAAAAGACCTATCACTGCAGATGATGCTGAGTCCAAGAAAGACCCGAAACGGAAAAATCTAGAAGCGTCAACCACCACAGCTCCTATTCCCATGCCACCTGGTGTAGACTACGATGCCTACGTGGATGAGCTCTTGGCATAGTTGGATAAAGCAAAGGAAGAAAAGAAGATGGCCCTGTTGGAGCTGGAAAAGGAAAGGGAAAATTCGATAGCCCTGAGGCTCAAAGTTTCAAGGTAAGGATCCAATCGGTAAAGGGAGGTAAAAGTGCTGCAAGATCAGCTCTGGAGGCAAAAACGAAAGAAGCCCAGGATAACGAAAGCCGCTTGAGTCAGAGGCTAGAGGACAAAGAACAAAACCTGGTGGCCAAGCAATGGAGCTTAAAGTTGCTAGTGTAGGAATATGCTAACCTAGAATAGAGAATAGCTAGACTAGAAGGGTATGGACAGTTGGCAGCTCAAGAGGACCAGCTGAGCAAGCGGCAGGAGAATACCATAGCAAAGCTACAATATGAACTCGAGGAACAAGATAGGCTAGAGAGAAAGATAGAGTTACTAGCACAAGAAAGGCCAGCAATCCTCGCAGCAGAAGCACAGGGGCAACAACAGGAGGCACAACGCTTGCAAGGTGCATTGGAGGTTGCCAAGGAAGACACAGAGGCCCTCATGACCATGGCCTTCACGCACCTTGCAGAGATCCAGAGCCACGAGCAGCTAGCGTAGGAAAGTCAGAACTAATCGATGAGGCAAAACAAAGGTTCAGTATTGCAAATCAAGCCAAAGAAATCGCCGAAGAACAGCTAGCTCGGAAGTCTAGGGAGTGGCACCAACTCTGGGTCTGAACAAATGAAAAGCACGGGTGGTAACCACATTAGCAAGTGAGCTGGAAGAGGGAAGGAGAAAGATGGATGCAAGAGCCAATGCGTGGGAAGAGAACAACTTTGAAAGAATCAGGCAGTTAACGAAGCGCTTGGCAGTGGCCGAGTGCGAGAGAGTGCTTGCCGAATCCAGGGCCAAAGCAGCCAATGTATGCGCCAACGTATAGAGGCAAACCTTTCTCAGGACTGTGCTATATGTCACCCAAGCAGAGGGCGATGATTCAATGGAGAGGGTGAGAAGGAAGTTGGACTTGACTACCCGAGTGCTAAGATATGGCCTTCAAGAATGGGAGATTTCCACCGGCATGGGAATCACCAAGGAGTAGCAATTCCACTATGTGCGCTCCACTGTTGAGCTCAAGGAACTAGAGTTCGAAGAACAAGAGCAGCCCGCACCACCACCACAAGTGACCCAGCAGTGGAGCTAAATACCAAAGAGGGCCCGGACTTGGAGCAGGAGGCCAAAGAAGAACAACGAAAAAACGCCGAGTCCGCCTCTACCAGACCTCCCACCAGATGAGCCCGAAGATGCCCATATGCTTGAGTGCATTGTGGTAGCTAGAAGAAGAAGGCAGAAACTGGCAGAGGATGCATAACACAGAGCAGGGTCACTACCCAAACAATTCCCTGACGAGCTGGTGCCACTTCGAGGGGACCCCAATCCTATCGATTGGCCTCAGGAATTGATCATCTAGCGTGACTGACCATTTGAGCTGTCATTTGCGTATCCACGCTCACTGGACCGTGCATTGCCTCTAGGCATCCTATCCAAGATCAAGGACCTGGCCAAAGACCTGGCGAATAGATGGATAGAAGAGAGGAGCTTTATTATAACCAGGTGGAGGCAAGAGCATGCAGATTACTGGCAGGACAAGGTGAACCGGGTTCCCAAATATGTCCAAGGCTATGAGGCATAGCTGAAGTGGCGGATGAGGATTTGGGATGCCAATTTTGATGCTTGGACCACCTTCTACAGCTCACTTCCCGAAGAACGTAACGACCCCACCTACATGCCCTACCCCCGTCAGCATGGAGTGGATTATGACTGCATTATTCATGGGGATTTTGATTTTCCTAGAATATATAATGTCCGAACTCCCAAGAAATGCCTAGTTTTTAGAGTAGAGGATCTCCTTCCATCCATCAACCGCTTCCTCGCGGACTTCTCTTCTTGCCCGGATCCCGCCTTCCTAACCACCTACAATTATTTTAGGTTGATCAAATTGCTATTAATGCAGAGGCCTACAGTCGAGGAAGCCCACCTTCCCCCCCTCTTTTTTTACATCAATCTAGGAGTAGATAGTAGGGCTATGACTAGGTTAATGATGAGGGCAACCGTGCTTTCCTCCTTTTGCTTAGAACTCTTAGAGAATATGAATGGCACCCGCTTCATGAGGTGTAACCATCCCTTTTTGTTATCCATACCTCTGAAGGCCCAGGCTACTATTAAAGAATACCTACAAAGCTGTGCCTTTCTATCCCAATGCCTGTAACCACCCCGCGCTTTGGCTGAAGGTGATTAGCACTAGCCAAAATGCCTTTTATGTATATAATCTTCAAAAAAAAAGAAAAAAAAAAGAAAAAGGGCATGAAGTGTCACTTTTCTCACCACACTTAGGGTTCACCCCTAGCCCCTCTCCCCACTTCATGCTTAGGGCACATCAAGGGCAGGACTTCCAGACCTGTCACCCTAAGCTCTGCACTGCACCTCCAACAACACATGCCCAAGGTTAAAACCCATCTCCTAGCTCCACTGCACATGCACTTACACCACATTGTGAGACAAACACACCCCTTAGGGAGTGCACAACTTTCTCTTGCAGGCTGTTCGTAACTCAGTTGGGACCCACCCTTGGCATAGATCTTGCAATTCTTCAACTGATTACGGAGCCCTGATTTTGACAATCATCGCCGACAAAAAATTCCAATTGTTTAGCATCTTCATGAAGATCAAAGCAAGCCGGAATCTCTCCAAATCATCATGAATCAACACCCCATCATCTCTCATTCACAGGACCACCTTTTTTATTGTGGTCATCTACCCGCCAATTCCACTTCGCACCGACCCCAGCTACCTTGCTGCTCCCCACCCTAGTGCCATGGGACTAGCATTCCGCTAGGAGGGGGTAATGTTTACCATAGCATAGAGGAACAGAAAATGGAACAGACGTGTGGGAAAAATGGAAGAAGGAGATAACCAAGAAGGTATAGGATAAAGGAAGGAAAAGGCATCCTGGATGGAGGTCAAACCTTGAAAATTTGAATGATGGTGTCGCCTCGAGAAAAGAAAAGAGCAAAAGCGCGCCGTTAAATATGAAGGCGCTCTCGAATCCTTGTAAAAAGAGCGCCAGGCTCACTCCTGTGCAAATTGTATGCATTAGTGAGAACGGGATAAGTTAGAACGGTGGGAAATAGGAAAAGAGGGCCTAGGGCTAATGAACGGCCATGTAAAAAGTGGGGATGACCGCCCAAAAAGTAGGGCATGTATATAAAGTTCAAAAGTGAATGAGAAGCTCATTCTTGTGTGTGGCCAAAAGTGGCTCTCCTCTTCTTCTTCTTATTCTTGTTCTTGCTTGCTTGAGCTTGCGCTTGAGAGAGGGACTGTGAGAGTGTGAGGGAGAGAGTGTGTGAGGGTGAGGGACCGGGGAGGAGAAGCTCTCCATCTTCTCCTCTCTTCTTCTCTTCTCTTCTCTTCTCTTGTCTTTCTCGCAGCTATGGAGCTTGGAGCGTGGAGCTTGAGGATGGAGCTTGCTTGAAGCTTGCACTTGGATCGTGGAGCTACCGAAGTGCACGGGAGAGGAGGTAACTCAATCGGCATGGAGGTAAGCTCACTACACCCGTATATATGGATGGCGCGTCGGCTATGTGAGAGATAGCCATTAGTGCTCGGCTTGAAGCAATTTGTGGGTCTTGGCAGTTGAGCGAAAGCTCCCACATGGATACACTAGAGCAAAGAGCTCTAAACTCGGAGAAAGTGGAGTTATTCTTGAAGGTGGCTAACCCTATACTTCAAGACAAGTTGGTAGAGCTTTTTGAAGACCGTACGCAGCCTATGGGATTGAAGACTGATTTGGCAGGATGCTGTTGATGTGGTCTCTACACTGACAAAAAGGTAGAGATGGAAGGCTCGCTTGTAGAACGGCATGAGATCACCTCCATTGATATCTTCTCCTACCTTGACTTCTCCTATTTCTCATACTGTGTCTATGCCTACTTCTATGCCTATACCTATGTCTATTTCTATTGCAATTGTTAGCCCAACTGCAAAACCAACTATTGAAGATATGATGGAGGAAATTTGAAAGAACTTGAAAGACCTACAAATCAAGATGACTAGAAGGGAGCATCAACCAGCTCTAGTTTTAGCTCCAGCTTCATCTAACCCTGCAAATTCTTCCATGATGGCGAAATCTCAGGGAGTGGAAGCGCTTATTGAGGAGAAGTGAAAAAGAGATAATCTAGTTTCCTAGCCCTCTTATTCAAAACTAGAGTCAAGTATAGCTAAAGTTTAGAAGTAGAAAGTACAAGAATATCAAAAAGCCCCGAAAACAAAGGATCTGAAGTCGAAAAAGCAACTTGGATTCAAGTTGCTTTTCCACATTGAGGCTTTATAATGGGCTATTATGCTCGGATACTATGGAGAATCTTCCAGCGTTGTTGAAAACAAAAAATCAAGAGTTATCATATGTCTCACATGTCAATTCTTTGGCGATGAATTATGAGGTTGTTGGTTTCATGCTACAAGAAAATTTGAATGTTGAGAATTCTCAGAAAATAGTGTTCTTTGCTGAAATATTTTACCAAAAAGATTTTCAAAGTGCCGATTTACAATAGGAAACATGATTTACAACTAAAGTAAGCTGTGAGCCTTACTACTAGACTGTTAATATGCAGTTTGAAGATATGGCTAAATTTTTTCAGTCAAAAGAATGAGGTACTCTTTATACATAGCAAATTTTGTGTTTTCCAAGGTATTTGTAGCAAGAGCTAAAATTTGTAATTTGTGGCAAAGAAGCTAGAGTATAGAGACATTATAAGTCTATTGACTAGAAGGTCAGATTACCTTTGGACGGTATTGATGATTTGCCAATGATGGATATGAATAAGATTGGAGTCACATGATGGTCTGACGATCTACGCCAAGCCATTGGATGCAGAGATGATCTATGAAAACTTATATACTTCGCTTCTTCCATATGATCTAGGAGAATGATGTGAAAACCTATGTCAACTTACCTACTTATCATATTACCTAGATGATTACCCATATGATCGTGGTGGGAACAATGTTTTAAGTGGTCACATGCCAAAGGATGTGCAGGTTTGGAGGGGGTAGATGTCATGGTGTTGAATGTCCACACATGGAGAAACTGCACAATCTCTACAATATCCACAAGAACCAGGACTGGTTTACTAGAATAGTTTGAAATATCTAGTATCATCTTTAGATGACTTAATTCTCACTTTAGATGGATCCAAATATATATTGTGACTTATTTTGAATGGAATAAGTCGTCCAAGATAAAAGATAGAGACAAATAGCGTGATTCAAAAAAATAGACATTTTTGCCTGTTTTTTATGGATTTTTGCAAATTTGTCTACATAAGCTTGTCGACTACATGATTCGGATCGTTTTGAGTACTAGATGTCTATATTTGGAGTTCATATGACAAAGTTATGATCCAAATAAGTTGCAGATAGGCAGAAAGCAAATTAAAAAAATGAAAATAGTTCAAAGCAGTAAAAAAACATAAGCTTTAAAGCTAAATGCCTTAAGCTTTTATGAGTGAAAGAGAGTGGAGAAAAACTATAAAAGGGAGGACAAGGAGAGAAGGAGGGCCATCATAAAATCAAGGGAGAGAGACTAGAGGTTGAGCTTGTATCCCTCGCCTTCTTTGAGGATCGTCATCGAATTTTAGGGAGAGAAGGCTTGAGGTCGAGCTTAAGCCCTCGCCTACATCGAAGTTTTGTCATCGCGAGTCACTATGAAGCTTGGTGCTCCTTGTCTTCCTCGATTCCACCTTCTTCTCTTCTTTCTCAAATTGATTTTGATCATATCCAAAATATGTATCTTGTCCATATCTTAATTCAAGAATTTATTTTTCTCATTTGACTTGAAACTAAAATCTTCTAGACAATTATTTTATGTTGAGTTCTCCCATCTCAAAGCGTCCCTGCGGGGAGTGAATTTCACGAACCCCCCACGCGAGTCCCGTGCGACAACAATCATTGCCATCCATACTCCATAGGAATTATCTAAGTTTGACTTGATTGGGTAGCCTTGGGTCCACCTCGTAGTGAAGCTCCTATCCTTAATACATGAGTATTGATTAGAGGGATCTTACAGACCTAAGAGTCACTAACAATACTCGAATGCTCACATTGTAATCAATCATGACTAAGAGTACACTAATCCATGTACTTTGTTCAAAGATAGTGAGAGATGAGGGCAACAGGACTCAACCCTTCTATCCATAAGGTAAAATTGCAACTTTGACTCTCTGTAACAATACTTAGTCGAGATTGAATATCATACTCTAGGAAGTCAACATTCAACCCTAGTCCTCTTTTTCCATGTACTGGAAAGCCAAACCAATCAGGTCTAGTAATCCATCAAGCATGTCATTAGAAAATTGCTCAGCACTTTCCATGCATGCACTTGATCATTCTTTAGTTGTCTAAGCAACATATGTTATGTATATTGTCTAATATATACAACCATCTATGTTAATTAATCCATAACACATTATTCCTTTCAAGTGACCTTTGTTCATTGCACCTACATGAAATTAAGAAAGCATTTATTTTCCAATAGTTGTTTTCATAAGTTCAATATTGACAATGCTAGTTCTCCTCATAAGAGCCATATATACAAAAGATCCACCTTGTTGGATAGCAATTAACTTACCCATAGCTCAGGCTCCTGATACGCATTATATTCATATGGATTTTTTCTCTATAATAGGTCCAACTATGAATATTACCAAAAGTAACTAGAACCCCTCGATTTTTGTGTTGCCATAAGAGGGAACCTTTTGTATGTAACCTCTTGCCTCAACATTGATCAAGTATTTGTATGCATGTAAACTCAGGTGCAAGAGCCCGAGCTATTGTCCTAAGGGAGACACAACACTCATTAGTTTTACCTACCATCTGGGCAACATTTAATTCAAATAGTTTTGTAGCAAATTACTACACTTTTCCATAACAAAACATATTTGTATTTAAGAATTTTTTTAATCTATTATAGTGGTTCGAACTTTTCATCACTCTAAGTTATTATTTTCTCTAATTAACTTATCTTGCTTAAATGCCAACCATATACCTTAGGGTTTTCTAAATACCTCGCTTGCCTTTTCTGAGTGCATATCAATATTTGTTTTGTAGGTTAACAAAGTCTACCTATAGGATTCAACAAAATCCATTGCATAGTAATTTTTGGTATAAAGTAATGGTAGAGGTTATTCAAAAATTCATAGACATCAATAGGTTCGAGACCTTCTACACTTCTATCCTCTTAGATTGTAACCTTCATATATCTCTTCCAAACTTGAAGTTTAATCACTTGCAATAAATTCAACCAACAAGGAGCTTCCATATTCAAGTCTTTCATGACATGCCAAGTGCACTATTCATCCGAGTTAAGTCCACTTCAAGTAAGCCTTATGTAGCTCCAATTATGCTTGACCCACTTTTTTTTTCACTCCTTAGCTTTTACTTTAATACAATTACCGCTTTTTCATTTAAAAGAAGTTAGGGGATGTTTGCCACGATCGTTCGATTGGTTGGGAAATCCCTCGTTTTCCTATGATATGCGGAGGCGGGCCAAAATTTACTTTCTATCATATACAGCGCTGATTCGCGATGAATGTTCGTAGTAGGGTGTGGGCGGAACCAATGTCTTTTTGGACCTTAGTCGAGGAGGTATCTAGTATCGCAAAGATCCGATAGAATGAGGACCAATTATAGTTACGCATTAAGCTGGAGAGAGAGCATTAGAATATGATATACTTCCAAGGCCATTGGGGATGCATACGATTTTATTGACACACCGAATACAGATACGTGCAGGAGGTTTCCTTTTGGGAATCGAACAGTAGAAACTCCTGCGAGCGACCTGCTGGGGAGTACTGCGGCTGCGCCAGTCACCTGCGAGAGAGTGTACTGATCTGTACGTTTAGGTACTTATACTCAGTGGCCGCCACCTCCGTAATGACCACCATGGCCGTGGCCTCCTCCTCCGTAGTAGCCTCCGGCCTCCGTGTTTTGTGGCTGCTGCGCCCCCTGCGCCGGCCGCCAAGCGCAGCCACAACCTCCTCCTCTGATGTGAATTTGATCCCTGTGCCCCGGACAGCAGCCATGATGTCCCGTGTATCCTCCGGCAGCCTCTGTCTCTTGTGGCTTCACCTCCGCCGTGGCCCGATCGGTCTCCTGAGGATTCGCATCCACCGCAGTTGCCTTCTCAGCTAATTCATCAGCTGCCCAGCTGCCGCTGGCAGCCATCGCCGTTACGACAACTGCAACTAACAGCATCGACACTAGGCTCAACGCCATGGAAAAATATTCTTATGTCAAGCAAGCACTACTAGAGCTGGTCCTAATCGAAGTACAAGCTTGTATTGTAGCGGTGCTGATTACGAACACACGAGGAAGCGCTTCTTATAAAGCCAGCTTATCACGGTCTCCCGCATTCATACGCAACTGCGGCTAATTGGCCTTTAGATCCACTCAGCTACTGAGTGCGGGGGGGCAGCATGCCGATGGCGACTGGCTAAGAAAACGCAAGTAAAAATCAGGTGGCGGGATAAGATCATGACAGTTTGAACCTAATTGGAATCTCAGTTACAAACTTACATATACTATCCTCGGTTGCGTAAAATGGATAGCGCCATGACACTCGCAAATCATGTTAATTGACAGAAGCGGTCTTAAACTTGCACCTCGGGAAAATAGGGACTCCATATATTTTTGGAGTACCGCCTTGGTGAACTAACCAAAGTTTAGTCGACATGCTGCAAAGACATTTGCAGACGTAATGAATGGCTAAATCATTTATCTTAGGTGATGCGTTTCTCTTCTCCTCTCAAGTTGGTGTGCTAGGGTACGTGGATCTCACATCATCTAGCCTTCAATGTCTCTCGTGTAGTTGTTCATAGGGAGCAACTCATAATTGTATATGCACCCATGAGCATCTTCCCGTGATCTCACCCAAGCCCTCTAACTCTTTAGGCCTTGACACTGTGCATTAATGGCATGGGGTATTGCGATCAATCACAAGGAAGTAGGGTGGGGGAGGGATATACATTTTTGGAGGGGTGATTTAGTTTGTCTATGATGCAAATTTTGTAACCCATACATGCTTAATATCCTTGCAAAAGGTAGTAACTTGATGGCATGGTGTGGACATCAAATATGCAACTATGAAATCATTAATAGAAGCTTATATTTATAAGAAAAGAATGATTGATTACCCTCATTTTGAAATTTGAAACTCCCTCTTGTTTAAGGGGTGTTGCACAATCCACATAGGTGTGGATGTGTTGCCCACATGGCATCATTGATGAAGTAACCCAAGGATATTGGGTAATTGAGAAAAGATTGGATCCACATTTCGCAATGCAAGGCTGGCTTTGTGAGCTTAGTGTAGAACAATTGAACCAAAAGTAATGATTCCACCCCTCTGATACTTTATCTCAAATCTCAACTAGGCATCACAATTAATGGCATTGTCGCAAGGGTGAGGAACTCTCATTTTGTCAATAAATGGTCTCGTTTTCTAGCAAAGTGACAATCTCATGAACTAGGAGTGGGATGGTTTGGTTTATGAGGCATAGTATGATTATAGTGGGTTGCTTGGGGTTCATGCAACTACTATGAAATTGTCACATCTTTTTAAATGTTGCAATATTCTCAGCTTTACTTTCACCCATGTTATCCTTAACCTCTAGTCAAAGCTACCCTCAATCTTCATTGTACTCTTTTATTTGCATAGATATATATGTTACATATATTTAGAACATTAAAACATTACTTTAATAAATTGATTATGTACATCAATTAATAATAGTTCAATGTAAAATACTTATTATTGACATTTTTTTTTCAAAGACTCCCAAATAATGGTTGGCAAAAAGAGTGTTACATGGAATTATGTTAAAATTGTGATAGTTCCAAGGGATAGGCTATGCTATAAACATTGGGATTATGAATTATTGGTGGAGCCACAAGAATTTGTCAAGACTTGTTTGGTTTTGGCATCGATGTAGTAAATTTATAATCTCCTCCTCAAGAAATTTGGTAGAGTTTACTTAACTTTCGACCTAAGAAGCTATTTGAAAAAAAGGTAAGAATGAGTAAATATTAACTCATATACTCAACAAAATGCACTATAACTAATGATGATGATGTTGATAATCTAAGAATAATGAATGAACACCAATGTCCTTTATATTTTACATCATTAACAATATCTAAGTAGAGAAAATGTCAACAAGTGCAAGCATGTGCAAAGGAAAGGGAAGAAAGCGTTTGAGAATCAAAAGACATAATAATTGCATCCAAAATTGACTATAACATATCTTGCATGTGCTATAGTTTTTAATGTCATCAGAAAAAATACTAAGGATGCTTTGTTAAGTACTATAAAAAAGGGTTTCACTCTACTAGATCACAACAAAATGCACTACAAATATTTGGATATTGTAAAAATATGTATCTAATTATATTTAAAACACATATTATTTAATTTTGTTCTAGTATTTGGCTACACAATTGTTGCTAAATGATGGTGGCATGTGAGGGGTGAAAGGGAAAACCCCACTACACCCAATAAAACAAGTTAAAGGAGCATCAATAGAGTTAAAGGCTTTGACCAAGAGAAACAATTATGAACACAAACTCAACAACAAGGACTCTTGAGAGAAAATGCCCCTTAAAGCTCAAGGTATTGCTTCAGACTATGCTTAAAACAAATTGTCTTGCACTACTTACTACTCAAAACAAACAAAATTCAAACTCTCTTATATCAAGTTAAGATTCTAGAAATTACTTGCAATTAGAGCAACTTGCTACTTGTGCAAGGAAACTTTAATCATAAATATTTTTCTAGCAACAAAGATCATGCAATCAATACGTTATTGTCAATTCAAACCTTGAAAGAGAGGTAAGCATCTTCCTTCACTCTTCACAAGGCATTTCTTTGAGTAGTAAAGTAAGAGAGATCAAGGAAGTTTGAAGTAGGACCCTATGATATTCTTGTACTAATGTATGCTCAATTCCCAACCTTTCTTTAAAAGACAATTCTTGCGACCAAGTTAAATGTTACGCCAAAACTTCACAAACACCCACTAAGGAAACACCAAGAAGAAGGAACACAAGACTAAACAACAATGTAAAATCAAGGCCAATTGCCTTGAAAAAATCTCCACCTAAAGTAACCCTTCTCTTACTTAAATTCTTGACAAACAAATCAAGATTAGGTAACATTGGATTTAAGGCACAATTATCTTTATGGTTTGGATTTAGAATCAATTAAACACCTGATATCCTCCCCAAGTTATACATTATAGTAGGGTAAACCATGTTTTTCTTTATATCACAACTCAAAACCCTGAAAGAAGGACCTTCTTTAGAACTTAGAACTCAGAGAGCATTTTTTTTTTCTCAAAGCTATGTGTGGTCTTTCTTGTCTCCCTTGAATCACGTACACAAAAAGCCATTCCAAATATGAATTTTTCAAGAAAATTCAAAATACAACAAAATTTTCTCCAATTCTTCCTCATTCATAGCCATTCCCTTTTATTTTGGCTAGAATTTTATCATTTTATTTCACTCTTTTTACATTTTTTGATAAGCTAAGGTGTGTTCTCATTGGTATTCTCATTTAATCCCTAAGAATATTGGGATTTCTTCAAGAGAAAACTCAAAATTGGACATATAATGGTAAAGCACCTTCTTGCCTTAGAAAAAACAAGCTTTACATTGCTTGCAAACTTTGTATGCTTTGAACAAATCTATGGATTTTTGGCTTGCCATGCAAGTACATGCTCCTATGTGTGGATGTAAGGAGTGTCTTTCAATCTTGCTTGCAAAGTACATCCAACATATTTTAAATCAGTGCAAGATAAACTTATGATCAAACATTCATGATGTGTATTGAATAATGTAATTTTTGAAAATGATTTTATGCATGTAAAGCACCTAAATTATTGTACGAAACCATGAATGCATTGAAAACGTGTGCCTAGCCTACCTAAAGTGCACATGCACTATGCAATATGCAATGAAAGTTTTTTACTATGATTGATCTATTTATTCTTATCCTCACCTCTCACTTGAATAAAAGGATATTGCTCCTCTCCTTTCCATCCCAAAGTTACAATTTTCTTGAGAAATTTGTTCATGTGATGTAGATCATGAAAAGATAAGGCTTGCTTAAAATTGTTGGAGAACTTCATGTCCCTTGTTCTGAACTTTCTCCTAAACCACTCAGCCCATGGTTCTTGTTTGAATGTTGAATGTGCCCATGATTGTATACAAAAATGCATGTGCAATTCAAAGGTACTCTCTTCCTATGTGTGTAACTAATTGTGCTACATATAGTTATAGTGGACCTCATGCTATGTGGTGCGCAATGATAGTATAAAGAGTGTGTAGACCATCCCTTTGGCATACAAGTTATTGTAGAGAGATATTAGATGGTCCCCCAAGTACATCAAAGAGAAAAAAGGGCATAGTGTCAAGGGGTTGTCCATGTAAGAAGAGCTGAAGAGAAAGAGAAACAATTCCAAACTTGTAACAAAGATGATAAGATTTGATGGTTCTAAAATAGGGATTGAAGATGTAGGCCTCAAAATTGATCTATATTTCCTAAAAACATCCACAATAATATATTAGGGAATTTTGGAAATCTTGTATAGTTTGGGAATTTCCAATATAGTTAATATTTGGCCTCATGATTAAATCTTGTCCCTTTACTTGAAAGTGAAGCCTACCCTGATTACTATATAGGTTGTCTTTCCAAGTTTCACTTTGAAGCATGGGTTAAGATTTAGCCACATGGCCAAATCTTTACCCCTTATTTGAAAGTGAGACTTAGGAGATTCCCAAAATCTCTAATATGGTCTTCCACGGTGAAAGCATGTATAGGTTGTCTCAAAAGTAATGTCCATGACATTGCTTTTTGACACTTAAAAATAGGCATTTGAAAGTACTTATAATGTAAAAAAGAATCTCCTTTGTTAAATCATATAAGAAAATAAATTTGGTAAATTTTACATGAAAATTTAGTTATTTCTCCAATGAAATGAAAAAATAGGTCGGCAATTATAGCTCGCATTTGTACAATTACACACATACATATACATATACATATACTCTCTCTTTGTCATTATTTCTTTCTTTTTTTTTCTTGCTTTTTTAATCTTTTTCTCTCTTCTTATAGGGTCAAAAGTTGAAGCACCCTCCAACTTTCTCTCTAAAAGCATTGTATTAGAGACATCTCTGGGCTCCCTCCCCCCGCCCCCTCCTCTCTCTCTCTCTCTCTCTCTCTCTCTCTCTCTCTCTCTCTCTCTCTCTCTCTCTCTCTCTCTCTCTCTCTCTCTCTCTCTCTCTCTCTCTCTTTATCTACTATAGAAGCTAATATGTGAGAAGCCTATGGAAGCACCACAAGTAATACACACTCACACTCTAATGTAGTCGGGGTGTGCTATGTCAACTCCTCTTCTACATTGTCCTTGGGTATAACTATCTCTTATATGCATAGAAAATATTATAAGTAAATCAATGCCAGATGTTTTCATGTTTCTATGAAAAATAAGCATCTACTAATGATCTATCTTATTGATGTTTTAGATATATCTCTTGTAGTAATGGAACCCTCTTCTACATTGTCCTTTGGTACAACTATCTCTTATATGCATAGAAAATATTGTAAGTAAATCAATGTCAGATGTTTTCATGTTTCTATGAAAAATGAGCATCTACTAATGATCTATCTTATTGATGTTTGAGATACATCCCTTGCAGCAATGGAACCCTCCATGAGCTCTCCATTGAATAGAGACGCTAAATTTTTGTGCAAAAAATCAAAGAGAGAATATTGGGCTTCTCAAAAGTATAAGAAACGAGAGGCAATGGCAAACTGTAGGATGGATGTATTAATGAGATGCTCGATAAACAAAAGAACATAGGGTATGTCAACCCACTTTAGAACACTTTGAGAAATTAATTATTGGAATAGATACATATGCTGTGGAAGGAAATCTTTCATGAAGCACTTTAGCATCCTTACTTCTATCTTGTTCAAAGAGAGGGGAAGAGATAGACAAGTTGTCAAGTCACTCATTCTTCTCATTATTCCATTCATACTGATAATACTCATCCAAAAACCACTAATTCACACATAGAATTAAAGAGATAGGTCACTAATTGACCACAATGACTAACTATGAATGAGTCACATGACTAATTTATTATATCACACATGACGGTATGAGCTAAGCTACAACTATACTACATAATGTCAGTGTATACTACTAAGCTTGATTCTTAGCACTCCCCCTAAAGGTCAAGTCAATTGTTATACTCCAAGTAGCTCCCTAAAGCAAACAAATTTATCTCTACCAAGTGATTTGGTAAAGTTATCAACTACTTGTTCTTCATTCTTCACATGAATCAAATCTATCTTTCCTACTAGCACCACCTCCTTGATAAAGTGATAATGAACTTCAATGTGTTGTGATCTAGTATGGTAAACTAGATTGCCAGCCAAAAGCACACTACTCATGTTGTCACGATGCAATGTGACCTTCCTATCCATTTTATACCCAAGTCATGGAGTTTCAAGAGCCAAATTGCTTCGCATGCACCTAAGGCTGCACCTCCATACTCTACCTTTGTGCTAGAGAGAGTAACTGCAGGCTTCCTTTTGCTACTCCAATTGAGTGTAGTGCTTCCATGACTAAAAGTATATCCACTGGTTGATTGTCTATCATATGAACAAGCAACCTAATCAACATTAGTGTATCCTATCAATGCAAGTAGCTTTCCAAACTTATAAAATAGCCCATAATAAAATGTATCATTAACATATCACATAATCTCCTGACTACATCCAAGTGAGGTTTGCATGGCTTTTGCATAAACTAACTAATCAACCCCACTGAGTAATTGAGGTCAGTATGTGTAATAGTAAGATAGATCATGTTGCCTACCATTTACCTCTATACATAGTAACATTCTCTATCTCATTGCCAACATCAACTCTGAGCATTACATTCTGATCTAATGGACTTTTCATGGGTTTATAGTCTATCATTCCACATTTGAGCAGCCTATACTATGCATACTACTTCTAGAGCAGCCAAATCCCTTCAAGAGGTCTAGTCACTACTTCAATGCCAATAAAATATTTTATCGCTTCCAAGTCTTTCACTTTGAACTTTGTATGTAGCATAAACTTAATTTCAGAAATTCCAAAGTCATCACCCCCAATGATGATCAAGTCATCTACATAAATGACCAAGAATACATAACCTACCTCCCTTTTCTTAGTGAAAAGACTATGATTAGCATTTTCCATTTAAAATCCAAGTTGTTTTAGATACAAGCTGATCTAAGAATTCCATGCTCTTGGTGCCTACTTTAAACCATGAAGTGTTTTTTTTAGCCTACATACTTGATTTGGATAATCTGGATGTACATAGCCCTTCAGTTACTTCCTCAGATCCCCATTCAAGAATGAATTTTTGACATCCATCTACCAAAGTTTCCATCCCTTAGATGCTACCAAGGCAATGACCATTCTCACAGTTTCCATTTTTATAATTAGATTGAAAGTTTCCTCATAATCAAGACCATACTACTACGCATAAGCTTTAGCAACCACCCATGCTGTGTATCTCTCCAAAAATCCATCTTCTTTTCATTTCACTTTGTAAACCTATTTGCAATCAATGGGTTTTTCCTTCAAGTAATCTGACCAAATCCTAAGTGTCATTTTCAGTCAATGCAAAATACTTGTTATCCATAGCTATGCACTATCATTGAACTTTGTCGGCTCTTTATGACCCATCACTTTTGTCATGTAAGTAAAGTTTCTATCTAAATATCCACTATAAGTTAGCCTATCAATAGGATTTTTGACTCTCTATGACCTTCTTGACTATGGTGCACTATGAGATTACCTCTCATAGTTTGCAGTATACTACAAGATACAGGCCTCATACTGACGTTTAGATCAACGAAAATGTTCATAAAAAAAAAGTTCCCCTGTCGTCGCAAAAAACATCGGTATTCGCAACACCATAGAATAGTTGATATTATCGTTGCTATATGTGTCACTATTTGCATCGTTGTCAGCGTTGCACATACAACGCTGCTAGCGACGCAAATAGCGATGCATTTAACGACAATTTTTGACACTAATAGTGACGTGTACAGTGAATTTGCGATGCTAATAGCGATGGTTACAGGGGAAAAAAATTTGTGGAAGGGGCCATACAAAAGAGTTATAGTAAAGTGTACAATGCTCATCAAAATGAGGGCAAAGTGTACTTGAATCCATAAGACTAATACATAAAATAAATACAAGATCACGTAATGAAAGTGATGATACAATCATGGCAAGATACAAAGGATGATACTAACATAGTGTATAGAAAATGCCTACATAAATCACATGACAAAAAAAGAAGAGGATGTGCACTCCACGAATCTAAGGGCGAGTTATAGATCCTCGGCATCAAAAATCTCATCCCACCGCAAAGGAGCATCAAATGGACTCTGCAAAAAAATAAACAACTACACATTAGTCCACCATAGAATAATGCATTTGAATTAAAATTAGTAACTATGGATAAGAGAGATGAGTGACTTATTGGGCCGCCGTGTCCATACAATCGATCGATCAATGCAGTGAGACCGTATCAACTTACAAAGTCCTCCAAATAAGTCATGTGGCTGCCACTCCCAAGATGATGGACCACTCATGCCTCCAATCATACCCTCATCGCCTCGCGCTGCTGTCTCCAACGTCCTAGAGAATCTGTAGTCTCCTCCCTAAGTCGCGGCAGTCATCTACTTCTAGCCATTCGGGCTTTGTGGCCCCACTCATAAGTGCCTTGCATGTGTCTAATCGTTTGTGTAACATATACACACACATGCACTCTATCATCTAGCCTATTGAAAACCTATTTGCTACGGCGCGGGTATTGGAAACTCCTCATGCAAGGAGGCTACTATGTAGTCCTTTCTTCCCTCTGGTATGTTCTTTCAATGATCCAAGACATTGTGCCGAAAAAATTGTTGGCATAAGTACTCTCTCATACGAGTCATCGCCCTCCTTCCCTCATTATTCATGATGATGGATCCTGTCCTATCATCTACAAGGTATCCATACCCCTCTAGGGCATGCCTAAGATGTGTCCTCTCCCACTTGTGACCATGCTCCTGGACATATCCAAGAGATCCCTGTACATTTGGTGTACCTACGGGGTTAGTATCTCTCGAAGTAGAACCCAGAGCGATACCACCTACGGACATCTGACCAAAAGCTAGAGTGACTGCAATAGATGTCCCCACAAATGTCACAAATCCCATAGGTGATGCAACTCCAACAGAACGATGAGAGGGAGACACTGCGTTGATACCTCCATAACAACCACTTGAGCCACACTCTCTTGAATTTGTACGAGAGCGAGGAGTAGTACCTATATCCCGAGTGAACTGTGGGCTCACTGCATCCATGTCTCCGTAGCATCCCCTTGAACGAATCTCTCCATCCGAACCAAGTTTGGAGTGTTGACCTTGTCTACTGGAAACTATAGCATTATAGTGCACCAAAGTAGATCTAACAGAATTGCTGATGGTGTTCGAGACAGCTCCTGGTCCACCATATCTCTAAATCGAGCCATTTGATTTAGAGACATACGTTTGAATATCTCCTATAGCTCCTTGTCACTCATCCCTTGACTCATTGTGCGGATCCAAATATCCATAAAGGTCACCTACACTAATAAAAATTGATGTTAGCATAATCAATATAAATGAAGCAAAGCACGGCAATATAAATCTTCAAAAAATGATCTTACGTACAACACATATCTTACGTACCCTTATCAGGGATTCGTCAACAAATTGAGTAGGTGGATAATCCAAGTATGAAGTACCCTATGGTCCCATGTCAATCTCTGGACACAACTCCGCATACACTAGAAGGTCGATAGACAGGTCATCACAAAAGGATGAATCAACCTCGTTCTCAAAGAAATCTTGGACTCTTGTATTTCTATCATTGTTACTCAATTCTGGCTCCTCCACATGCTCTACACTTTTGGCCGTCTCCACCCCTTACAATATCGACCCCTCTATTTGCATAATGTCCTTATCTATGTTGGAAACATTGCTTTGATCATATACTCTCACACTTTGAGGAGCTAAAGGTACAACATACCACCATCGAGGTTGTTCGGGGTTTGGATAGAAATTTACATGTTCAAAATCATATACAAGAGAGATTTAACTTTTGTGACATATACCATGTTCTAATAAAATTTAAAAAAACATGAGTTCATGCACCTATTCACAATGGACTGGCAATACAAATGTGTCCCAAAAATCCATCCATCTTTTTTTTGGAATCTATTTTGAGAAATCTAGATGGACATCATCGAACTGTTGGCCAAACTCCTTCAAGTACCACTTTAAACCACTGCATATCGAATAGGATCATGGAGAAGCTATGGTAACCCACTATGATAATACTTTGCAAGTTCCCAAAATACTCCATCTCATCTAGAACAGTGTTTGGATCTGTTTCTCATCGTCGGCTCTCTTGTTCAAACTTTGCCATGATACCACAATATGTTGTGGAGCGTATTTTGTTGATACGCTCCACGTGAAAATGCTGTCCATGCGACCACACCGCGCCTCTATATATTTTGTACTATACATTGAAACAGTCAATTAGTTGTCGTATATAAAATCTAGATAAGGCAAACCCTAAACACGTTGTCACCTTTGGACTACATCCCCTCCTCGAGAAATCTCGCTCCTCAGTTGAGATCTCCGCCCCTTCGCGAGATGTTGCGGTCAAAGCTCCATGCAACCATCACGCTGACATCAATCATGGCATCTCCTCCATGCCCTTGGGATATCAAATTGGTTGATGGCGCATACTACATCGAAATTCAGATCATGCTTCTTCCCGATCTTTCTTGGCTTTCTTGTACTACCTAGCGAGCCACGTCTCCATGGAGGCATGATGCAATATACAGAAACGATTCACTCTCTCCTCCATTGCAACATCCATTATTTTTTTCACTCCATTTTCAACCACCACATCTCTGATCAGTCTACCATCGTCCTTCGACGACCATAGCATATGATGGGACCTAAAACGGGCCGGCACTGGCTCATGCACTAGCCGGACCTCTATTATACGCTCAACAACCCCACGGCCTCGCGGCCAGGAGCGTGGATGACACATACATCATCTTCTTAAACATCTTGCGTTTGTATCACATCTTGTAGTCCAACTCTAACCCAATTAACACTCCTCAGAGGGAGTCCCAACACATTGCCAAATAGCATGAAGTACAAACATAGGAGGTCCTCCAATGACTGAATGCCGCTACCTCACTACGACTCTCCTACACCTTGGGGATTGGCCCCTCGATGCGTCACTAAACATATATAACATATGCATACAAACTTCTCTCTTTTATGATTCGCGTATTTCCAGGAGATATACCATGCTTCCTCACTTTACTTTCCCTTATACCCAACGCCTAGTCTACAGCTCGGACAACCTTACTCACTCAACGTTGGTCATATTCCTCTAAAAAACAATTGCTATGCATCTAGGAGGTATTGTCTAATACATTTTAAATTTCATGCTTCATGCAAATTGTGAATGTCCACATGCTCAAACAATTAAGAAAATCACCATTGGTGCACATGTGGAAAACATTCCCTTCAATGGATTTCTCTATCACTCGTATGTAACGTTGCATGAACCTGACACCGAGAAACGCTCGTGCTACTAGGTTCTTAATCTTTAAATATCGTCCAATCTATATGGTATGCATAAAAAAAAAGCAGCAAGCTTTTCAACCCCTCACCCGTTTAGGTTGTGCATGGTGCATAGGTTTAAGGTTCATTTTCCACATTTTTATTGCATAAAACCCATAAAAACCCACTAAAACATAGAGGTAGGGCTGAACTGAGGCTAAACCTCATACTTCAGACCCCCCATATATCCACAAACATGAATCTTATTTTTCCTTAATTTTTGGCACTCAAAATCCATTTTTTTCTCTATTTTTTCCTTATTTTCCCTATTTTCCTTATATTTTTTCAATATTTAATGACTGAAAAGTCAAAATGGGTTATGGGCTGTCACCCTTAGGTTCATTTGCAGCAAAAAGACAAGTTTAGTTGGTGTGTCTTATGATATTTTCCATTGATATCTCAAAAACACCCAATTTCCCCATATTTTGCATATTTACGAGTTTCCCACTACTAATTTCATCCATAACACTTATGATTTTCTAATTTTCTGAGCATAAATAGTTGAAATACATTGAAGACAACATTATAATGCATTATCATCTCATGGGAACAAGAATTCGTGAAGCAAATTGCATAAAAATACAATTTTCCTTTATAAAAATGAGATTACCGTTCTTTGCGGGTTGTGGGTTTTTATTTGCCATATCTCGGGACTGATTTCCAGCCACCATTGCTGCTCATGACAGTCCACATTCAGCAATCTTCAATCTTCTTGCACTATGGAGCAATCCGGTCTTCATTGGACAAGCATCCATCATCCATTCTTCTTCTTCCTCTTCACCACATGAATCTGCCTTTAGGGGAGAGAGAGGGAGGAGAGAGAAAGACTAGATTTCTATCTCAGCATTCAAGCCACCGTTTGACGGGCGAGAGGCGGCGATATGGCTAGCAGGGAGAAGGATGACAAGGCCAATGATAAGTTGGATGGGTTATGTGTAGCAGGCAAGTTGCCTCTCCTCCTCTCATGGCACATTTTTTAAGCGCAGTTTCCTCTCCTTCTTCTTCACGTTTTTTCACTTCTTTCTCATGCCATGATTTTTTTTGGCATAAAATGCTTCCAAGACCCCAAGGGTCACTTACCACTTGGCCCAACTCATGTCCACCTCTTCAAATCTTAACGAATTCTTGGCCATTTCCCCGTCGGGACTCGAAATTGAGCTCTAAAAAATCCTGGGTGTCCGGCTCGGCATCCCGCATTGGCCGGTAACTCTTGTCAACCCGCACGACTATCTAAAAAATTATGAAAAATCAACAAGTGTCGCTCGGATGCCTTTAAAGCACTTTGGTGCTTAAAATCGTCCTAGATCGAGCCGCCGCCTTCGACGTTGAATATTTTTCCCTTGATATTCATAATTTTTAGCTATTTTTAAGCACTTCTCGGCACCAAAATTCCACTCTCATTGGCGACCACAGGATAGGGCGACTCAGCCCGTCAAATCCATGAACATATCAGCACATAAACAACCAAAGAAGCATCAAGCTGATCCAAAACAAATATGTGATAAAATTCAGCACAATGCTCACCCTACCCCCTGACAAACCAAGGCATGACATCCACAAGGAGTAGGCCTAGCATCATCTAATATAAGATCCGAAGCGAGTCACTAACCAACTGCTCCAACATAGCCAAACTAAAAAGAATTGTCAAAGAGGTTGCCCTAAGTGGTGGTCTGAACTACCTACCTAACTAAGGACAACACAACTAGGAGCTTCTATTAGGCGAGGAATCCTATAGCCTGATCAAGAAGTATTTTCTTTCAATACATTTCTTCTTTAGGGTTTTATTTGAGGGACATACTCGGGTATGTAAAAAGGAGGGAGCTGAGCATAGTGACCCAAGGAGAACAAGGCATCCGCCTTAGGTCCTGTCTCGGTACCTAAGAACCTACCAAGCACTCGCAAGGCGACACTTAATCCTTTTCTAATGCTCACTTTTATTTTCGCTCCAACCTTCCTTAATTAATTTATTTTTTCCAGCAAGAAGCCACCCCTAGGGAGACAAGGTATCGGCCCCAGGTCTGACTCGTCCCCAGGAACCTACCAGGCCTTCGCAAGGCAACGATCAACTGCTTATAAATTTTTCTTTCTTTTCTTTTCTTTTGATAGGGGTTAGAACCCCTTTTTACACACCTTCCTATATATGGATTTTCCTTAAGATATTCAAGGTTTCTTTTCTCTTTATCATTATCATTTGTCTTCTGGAAGGCTTCTCTAACGGCCTCACAACTAACAAGAACTCTTGGAACGGCTGTCTAGCAGGCTAGCAAAATAGGGTCACTAGAACTCCCTTCTAAAACAAGCCTTTTGATGCTTAGCAATGTCTTTACAGGAGGCAATGACTACTCCGACCTCCCTCAAACATACTAAACCGAAACCTCGGGACTTCATGCCTTAGACGCCGGTCCCCAACAAAAACGAAAAACCCCCCCTTGATGAGCACATAAACAGAGATAGCATAAACACCACAGTACTCATAAAGGAAGGATATCACCTGGATAGGGCCACGAGAATCTTCCACGCAACAAAAGGCTCCTTCCAAGCTCGTCTTCAAACCTGTCTAGCACAAAACTCAAACAAGAAACCATTAACCGCACCTGCACTAAACAGACAATTGGCCCTCTTGGCCTAATGAAATAAACCACTTCACTACAAAGCTAAATCGGCCCTCTTGGCCTAATGAAATAAACCACTTCACTACAAAGATGAATCGGCCCTCTTGGCCTAACGAACTAAAACACAGTAACACCTACACATCCCTCCTCGGAATAGCACAAATACACAATCGTAAGCTCCTTTCTAGGGAGGAAAACAGGCTCGTAGCCCTAAACTAAATGCATGAGGTTATGACCCATCCCTCCTGTATAGATAGCAAGAGGCGTACACATAATGTGATGTCTAATCAACCTATGGGTCCCAGATAATAATGGTAGATTGGTCTCGGCTACTCTTTGCATCACCCATATCAACCATCGTCTACCATATATTGCATGTTCTGATAACATCCCCCACAAGTGGCCGGGTCCTGTTTCACCATTGATCACAATATCCAAACTAGGACCACAATTAAAGAAGAGGTCTTCTTCATAAGCAAGATTTGCTAATGAATCCGCAAACTGATTCTAGTAATGTGGAATCAGCTGAAAAGATACTCTCTCAAACTCCTCTAGTAGGGTCATAGCAGTCCGATGATACATACAAAGAATGGGATTCTGCACTGTGTACGTCCCATCTAGCTGATTCACGATCAACTGGGAATCCCCTTTTACTAACAATCGACGAATACCACCTTGCTTGGCAATATACAGTCCCATAATCGAGGCTTTATACTCCGCCATATTGTTAGTGAATCCTACCCCGAGATAAGCAGCTAACTTCATCGTAACTCTTCGTCGGGGGTCGCGGATTACTACTCCCACACTTCCTTTTCTATTAGGGCCCCTGGACGGTCCATCAAAATATAATGTATACGTCCATAATGGGTTTACACAGCCGGCCATCAGGAACTCCTCTATTCGTAATTTTGGTAATCAAAGTTTAGCATGTTGAGAGGATGAACTGATGGCTCCATCCCACCTTCTTCATTGAACTCAACAGGGATACTCGTCAATAGTCGTAGACAGTGATGGCAGAAGACTTTAATCTCCCACACAAAGGTTCCGTCTTCTTGCTCAACCACCTTATATCCTTTGCTCCACCAAATGAGTCTCCCCTGATGATATCATTGCTCCAGATATGGGTGCTCCAAATAAGGGATTAACTAGCCTATCAACCGTCTTTGAAGCTCATTTCTACAGGTCTCAAATCATTCCTAGCATGGACCTGCAATGCTTTTCCTTTATATTAGCAGACTTAGAAATAGTAAGGTTTAATCTTATTAAGGTTAACCTTATTCTTAAACTCCACTCCCTGTAAATCAGCTAATAGGGCTGTAGACTTATTCTTCCCTAACCTAACGATTTTGTAGGGTCCATCCCATTTAGGCTCCAATTTTCCTGGGAAAAGCTCCCTATGCGCATCATAATATAAAACCAGTTGTCCCTTCTTAAAGGTGTACTTCTTCGCTTTTAGATCATGTAACTGTTTCATGCGACGTTTAGCCACCTCTTGGTGTAATAGGCTTTGCAACTTAATTAGGTAACTCAATTTCTAAGGGTAAAACGCACTCTTCACCATAAACTAGTTTGAACGGCGTGTGGCCAGTGGCTCGCTTGAACATGGTATTATATGCCCATACTGCCACATACAGCTTCTTATCCCAGTCGCGTTTCTTTTTAGATACGACTTTCGATAGGATACCCACAAGCTGCTTCTTGGTACTTTCAACCTGCCCATTTGCCTGAGGATTATAAGGAGTCGTTTTGTTGTGCTTGATTTGCCAAGCCTCTGTCAAGCTTTTAATCACTTTGTTCAGGAAATGGGTTCCACGGTCCGATACTAATTCTTTCGGGGGACCAAAACGGCATATTATCTGCTCTAAAAGGAAACTAGTAGTTTCTTTAGCATCATCTTTCCTTGTTGCATGTGCTTCTGACCACTTTGTGAAGTAGTCAATTGCTATAATGATATACCTCTTTTGTGCAGTCGACGACGGAGTAATAGGACCCACAAAGTCGATTCCCCACTTCTCAAATGGAAGTATTGTCATAATAGGGGTGAGTGGTCTTTTCCTATTCTCTCGACTATCATGTCGTTGACAAATATCGCATCTCTTAATATACGCAAATGCATCCTGGAAGATGGCAGGCCACCAGTAACCTGCTCTTAAAGCCTTTTGTGCTGTAAGCCGTCCAGCAAAATGGCCTTCGCAAGCAGAATCATGACACTCTTCCAAAATGAATGGCACCTCGTCAGGCATCACACATCGGCGATAGATGTCATCACCCCCTTGCCGATATAATGTACCTGCGATCAAGGCAAACTTTAACGCTTGCTGCTTAATTTTCCTTCTCTCAGCTTTAGATAATTCAGATCCAACCTCTCCTGTCGATAAATAATGCGTTATTGCAGCGTACCAGGAGGGAATAGACACCGTATCTATTTTAAATAACAACTCCATGTCACTACCTTCAGCCCCACAGGTTCTTTCGGCTCCCCAAAGTCCACAAGACATTCCACAATACCCTGTAACCTTGGTGGCTTACTCATGATTTCATAATCAAACTCCCACAAAGTGATTAATCACTTCGCTAGACGATCAGGCGGCTGTAGCTTATTCATCAATAATCGAAGTCCCTCCGCCTTCATATAAAGCACAACTTTCTCATAGAGAATATAATGCCTGAATTTCTTGGTCCCAAAGACCATCGCCAGACACAACTTCTCCATGTAGGTATAATTGATTTCGGATACCCCCAGCTTCCGGCTAGCAAAAGCAATCGAGTGGTACCATTTTTCTTCCCAAATTTGGGCTAAACAACAGCTGATACTATGCATGGTGGCTGCTGAAAATATATAGAACACCTCACCTCTTTTAGGTGCTTTTAAAACGGGAGCTTTTACTAGCTCCTGCTTCACATCCTCGAAAGCTACCTTACAAGGGTCGCTCCATACAAACAAACAGCTAAAGGACAATAGATCTGTAAGCAGCAACGTTATTTCGTCCAAGGCGTTTATAAATCTACAGTAATAACCAACCGAAGACAGAAAGCTATGAACTTCTTTCGGAGTGGGTGGTGGACCCATGGCAACTATGACTTTGACCTTCTCGGGATCTGCCGCAATACCTACCAAACTGACCACATGGCCCAGCAATAGCCCATAAGGTACTCCAAAAACACACTTCCGTGGGTTTAGGGCGATGCAAAATTGTCTACAGCGCTCAAAGCATTTTCTTAAAATGATCAAATGCCTTTCTCTCACGGTGGTGGCCCCTAAGTCATCAATAAACACCTTCAACTCTTCAGGGGATATGTCACCGAATGTCTTATCTGCTGTTCATTGCCATGAACCAGGCGCATTGCATAAACCAAAGGCCATCACATGGTACGCAAAAGTACCAAAGATAGTAATAAAAGTTGTTTTCAACTTGTCTGCTTCTACAATTGTCATCTGGTTGTATCCTGCAAAGCAATCCATAAAAGAATATATCTCCCTACCTGCTAATTGATCCAAAATCTGGTCAATAAATGGCAACGGGTAGTAGTCCTTAACTGTCTGCTTATTCAACTCCCTAAAGTCTACACATAATCAGATTTGATTATTCTTCTTCTATCTGATCACAACTGGCGAACACCATTCCGTGTGTTGCACAGGAAAAATCAAACCCGCTTTCCGAAGCTTTTGTAACTCTTCAAACAGACCGTCCCTTAGTTCGAAAGGCATATGCCTTACTTTCTATCGTACAGGATGATTGCACTATTTCAACGGAATTGTATGAACAGCAAGACTAGGAGGAATGCCTCTCAGCTCATCATAACTCCAGGCAAAGATATCGTGGAATTCTTGAATCAAGGACACATAGTCCTCCCTTTCTGTTGTACTAAGCATAGACCCTAATTTGATTGGTCGCAACTTGTCAGGTGTACCAAGGTCTAGCTCGATAACATCTGCATCTCTTATGCGATCTTGGGCCTCTATCGGCTCGTTCAAAGTGATCTGATAGATATCTTTCGTGGTGGATTCCTCTTTGGACTCATCACTCGATGATGTCTTACTGGTGGATAAATCCTCCAATGTCTCCAATTCTGTAGAAGATAGAGAAGCTCTCTCACTCTGCAGAGACTGAGGATAGGCATCAACCACCAGGTGTTGGACACCTCTGCCGAATATCAGCCGACCTGTGGGTATATCCACTTGGCAGTCCGCTTGCAAGATCCAAGGTCGCCCAAGTAATACTTGGTAACTTGGACGCCCTGCAAAATGAATCACCCTAAAGTCCAACATGCATCCTACATTTGCAACAGTGACATGGACCTTAGTAATGCAGCCTTCCTGATGCCTCAAACTATCATTTGCCATTCTGAGAATTGTGGAGGTATCTTTCTAGATCGCAAGACCCAACCTTTCCATCAGTTCAGAACTCATAATGTTAACAGATGATCCCGTGTCGACAATGGTATAATCTACTAATATCCCGTTGACATAGACTGCAACCCTTGGGCAATGCTTCTGAGCATGCTCGAACCAATCATCACCAACTCGCGTAATACCCAAAGGTTCTATGATATACCTGGTACATAGGATCTTTATAAATTCCTTGCATACTCCTGGAGAAAGCTTAATAAGCTGCAAAAGATTCACATCCGGCTTGACTTCGCAAAGAGAGCTCGCCAAATCGAATTCATGATAGTTCGATAGAGTTCGCTTTTCATGACAAACCATCCGCTCTTTAGGTCGTTGAACCGAATTTATTACCTCTTTTTTAACTTTCACCTTCTTCTTTGGTGGTTCCGTATCCTTCTTAACATTGGCTTTACTCTCGACGGGCTTCAAAGGTCCCTCTTCCATGGCAGGATCCAAAACTTGCGTTTCCTTGTCGCCTTGTTTAGGGTTTCCGTCGACAGGCTTCTCCATGTCGGCCTCTCTACCCTTTTGACCTCTTGTCAGGACAGCTCGCAAATTAGAGATTTCAGTGTCATTAACACACACAACCTCAATCAAACTAACCCCACTACCATTAGGCAGCTCCTCTACTGTAGTCTTTGGTCGTTGGAGTATTTGTTTAGGCTCGTCTTCTCGCTGGGAATCATTTCCTTGCGCACGATGATTAACAGGCCCTGGTTGCCGACTACCTCGCTGGAGGGAACTAATCTTACTCCAGCAAGTGGCTGCTAAATGGCCGGATTTTCCATAGATGTCGCACTTGACGTTTGGGCAATTTCTTGGATAATGTTGCCCACCACACTGTTTGTAGCTAAACCTCGAAGGTGCACCCTCATCTGGGTATCTACTTCCTATCAAATTTTGTTGTTTTTTAAGAAAGTTGACATCAATGGCTATTTGTCGATACTGCTACGTAATCATGTCGGTATAATGCTTCATCATGTCCTTAACCTCGCCAAGAACATTGGAAGCACTTGACTCGTAGCCTTGATCATTATCCTATCGTTCCATCGGCCTAACAATTCGATTAGGCACTGGTTGTTGAGCCACATGCATGATATTAGAATTAATTGCCTGGCTTCCACCATTTGGAGCCATTTGACTGCTCGTAGGCATCGACTGTTGAGATATCGAGCTCCACTCATGATACGCCAGGGTGACCATTGTGTATTTATGTCACCGGCTTGTCAGTTGCAGACGCGGTTGGTACACCGCCCATGAATAATAGCTACATGATAGCTATCCTTATCTACTCTAGTTCGTGGCTCAGTTAGTATGCCACTTTAGTTAGTTGAGTTTGGTTTGAGACCCATATATAGGGTTCTTCTATTTCTTTGTACTTGAGTTCTTTTGGCTTACACAACTAAGAAGAGGAAAATTGTTTTCAGCCTCCACCCTTGTGTGTATTCCCCCATTGTGCAAGCAAGAAAGCTTCAAGTGAGACTCCTTCCTTCTCTCCCACAATCTTGACATGGTATTAGAGCCTTGTTCGTGGTAAGGAGCTCAAAAAAGCAAGCCAAGCTCGCGGTGTTCTGGTAAGAGGAGCAGTGTTGCTTTCATTTTTTGTTTTGGGAGTAGATCTCTGCAGGTAGCACAGTCGGAAAGTGTAGGAGTACATTGTCTCAGGTTGAGACGCCCTTCGCGGTGAAGCAAGAGGGCAGTATATGCTGCGGGACAGGGCTTTAGCCCTAGGCGACCTTGTTTTTTTTATTTGAGGCCATTTTGGGGCCTGTTTTGGAGGCGGAAGTTTTTTGCACGCACTCAGGAAAAGGCCCAATTTTATCCTGTGCAGCCACTGTTCTACAAGTCGATGAAAAGTTACTGTAGAAATTGCATCGTATGCTTGTGCGCAGAGACATTGGGAGTTACAAAATCATCCCTGTTGCCTGTTGATGCAAAATCGTCACTAGGAAGTGACTGTGTAGTCAAATACCACTTTCGTCAGTTTTGCAGATTTGCCTTTGTGAGGCTGAAGCTGTGTTCTTTGCAGTGACATATTTTTTTGCAGTGTTCTGTAATGGTGTCTGATTCTCTCTCACAGATTGTCACTGAAAAGCTTGACAAGAACAACTTCCAAGCATGGAAGTTTAGAATGATGAATTTCCTTATGGGAAAAGGATATTGGAAATTTGTTGCAGGAAATGAAGAAGAACCAGTTCTTCCTGATGTTCCCAATCAACAGCAAATGCAGGCATTTAAAGCATGGCATGAGAGAGCCAGGAAAGCTATGTACTGGCTGTCTATCATCATTTCAGACTCTATGATTGTGCATATTCAAGATGCAAGTACGCCAAAGGAGGCATGGGATACTTTGTAAAAAATGTATAGCACAAATACGCAAGCCAGGAAAATGCAGCTCAAGCAAGAGTTGCATAATGTGCAAAGAGAAAATATGAGCATCAATGACTACCACATGAAGGTGAAGAAGATTGCAGATGCACTTGCTTCCATTGGGTCGCCAGTGGAAGATGATGATTTAGTTTCTGTGACCTTGAATGGTCTAGGAAAGGATTATGCACAGTTCCGAACATCCATTTCCGTCCGTGAAAGATTTCCTGATTTTGAGGAGTTGATTGCTCTTCTAATTTCTGAGGAGTAGAGAAATGGTGGTGCATCTTCTTCAGGAGGAACTTCAAAAGAAGCTGTCTTCTACTCAAATGCTGGAAGAGGTAGAGGCAGAGGTAGAGGAGGCCGATATGGAGGCCGTAGTAGAAATCAGAATATGCAGCAAACTCAAGAAAATGAGTCCTATGGAGGAGGACGTGGTAACTCTAGAGGCAGGGGGAGCCAAAGAGGTCGTGGTGGATGGCAGAGAGACCAAAATGCAAACAGTAATGTTGAATGCTACTACTGTGGTAAAATGGGTCATATGGCTAAAGACTGCTATAAAAAGCAGAATGACATCATGAATGGAAAACTGCAACAAGGGAATTATGCATCTTCTAGTAGACAGGGTGATGACAGAAATGAGCACTTATTTATGGTGCAGCACATGAACAATTCTGTGACAAGTGCAGAAGAAAGAAATGATGTATGGTATGTTGACTCAGGTGCATCAAACCACATGACAGGTCATGCAGAATGGATGAAGGATGCAAGAAAAATGGAAAAACCAGGATTTGTGGAGACTGGTGATGATACTGCACATCCTATTGTGCAGATTGGAAAAATTCCTTTGTCTATGCAAGATGGGAAAAAGAAATACCTGTCTGATGTATTTCATGTTCCGAATATCACCAAGAATCTAGTTTCTGTTGGTCAAATGGTTGAGCAGGGCTTGCAGGTCAGATTTAATCCTCATGGATGCTTTGTTGAGGATATGAAAAATAAAGGTCGCTTGATAGCAAAAGGAAATAAGAAGGGCATAATGTTTACATTGGATGCAGACATGTCTGAATTGAGTGCAGCAATGTTTGCACATGGGACCGGTGTAGTTGCAGATATTGATATCTGGCATAAATGCATTGGTCATGTTAATGTACAACGACTTAAATCAATGCAGGCCCAAAATATTGTTACAGGTTTGCCGAAATTCAAGGTTACAGAAATGCATAAGGTATGTGAAGCTTGTCAATTTGGAAAATAGGCAAGGAAACCATTTCCTAGATATGTTAAGAGAGTAAGAAGCCATTGGAATTAATCCACTCTGATGTGTGGACAACTAAAGCTGCATCTCTTGGAGGCTGTCATTATTTTGTTAGTTTTATTGATGACTATAGTAGAAAAGTTTGGGTGTATTTTATGAAAAAGAAAAATGAAGTTTTTGGGCATTTCAAAACTCTTAAAGCGATGGTTGAAAAAGAAACAGGCCTGCAGATAAAATGCCTAAGGTCAAATGGAGGGGGAGAGTACCTCTCAAATGAGTTTGCAAGGTTCCTGCAGGAGCATGGCATAAAGCCGCAATATTCATGCAGTCATACCCCACAACAAAATAGAATTGTAGAAAGGAAAAACAGGCATATTGGAGAGGTATCTCGTGCCATGCTCAATGAAAAATACTTGCCAGATTTTTATTGGGCTGAAGCAGTTGCTACAGCAGTCTACATAATGAACAGGACTCCCACTGCAGCAATACATGGAATGACTCCAGAGGAGATGTATACTGGTAGGAAACCAGATATTTCTCATTTGACAATTTTTGGTTGCATTGCCTATGTACATGTGCCACATGAGTTGAGATCCAAGTTGGATCCAAAAGGTGAGAAGTGCATCTTTATTGGTTACTCTCTATAGCAAAAAGGGTAAAGATGCTATAACCCTTCTACTTGTAAGTTTACAATGAGCAGAGATGTTGTTTTTTATGAGATGAGTAGCTGGTATAAACCAGTAAATGTGATTGATGATGTAGATGCACAAAATGGTAATGCTGCACAGAATTCACAGCAGCAGTCACAAAATATTAGTGGACCTGGCGCGTCCTCTAGCAATGGTTCACTTTCTTTGCCATGGATAGGCAGATTGAGATCAGGAGAATCTTCTCAAAGCAATGCAGATAGTGGTATGCAGGTATCACGAAAAGGAAAAGAGAAGGTTGATCAGCCCATGTTTGATGTGAATGCAGGTCACTCTTATGTGGATGGTGAATCCAGTGGCTTAGAACAGAGCATTGATGATGAGTTGGGTATTCCTTCTATTGTTACACCTGGAGTAAGGAAGACCAGGGATGTTTTGAGAGCACCTAGGAGTGAACCTACTTTGCGCAGGTCTACGAGAGCTAGGTATCCTCTGGATAGGCTGAAATATGATGGATTTACAGCCATTCACTATGCATATATGGTCAAAGTGATACAGGAACCAGAACCCACTTCTTTTGAGCAAGCCATGGGAAAAGAAAAATGGGAGAAAGCCATGGATGAAGAAATGGATGCCTTGGAAGAAAATGCTACATGGGAATTGGTACCTTTGCCTAAAGGTAAAAATGCAATTGGCTGTAAGTGGGTTTATAAGGTGAAGCACAATGCAGATGGTTCTGTGAATAGATACAAGGCAAGATTAGTAGTCAAGGCGTATGCACAAACATATGGCATTGACTATGAAGAAACATTCAGTCCGGTTGCAAGGATGGCAACCGTAAGAGCAGTCATTGATATGGCTGCATCAAAGGGATGGTCTTTATATCAGATAGATGTAAAGAATGCCTTCTTGCATGGTGATTTGCAAGAAGAGGTCTATATGGAGCAGCCACCAGGTTATGTGCATGCTGTTCATCCTGAGTTTGTTTGCAGGTTGAAGAAAGCCTTGTATGGCTTGAAGCAAGCACCTAGAGCATGGTCTGACAAGATAGGACAGTATCTTGTCACTATTGGCTTTCAGATTTCCAAGGCAGATTTCTCACTTTATGGGAGAAAAACAGAGAAAGATATTATGCTACTTGTCATTTATGTTGATGATTTGATTATGACAGGTGACAGTGATGAAGATATTCTTCATGTGAAAATGCTATTGAAGCAGAAGTTTGAGATGAAAGATTTGGGAGAGCTGCGTTATTTCTTGGACATTGAGGTGATTAGATCACCAAGTGGGATACAGCTCTTGCAGAGGCAGTATGGATTGGACATGCTGTCCAAATATGGGATGATAGGCTGTAAGCCTATTTCAGTTCCTTTGGAGCAGAATGTGAAGCTGAGCACAGATGCAGGTGAGCTTCTAGAAGACCCTACTATGTACAGACGCATAGTAGGAAGTTTGATTTATATGACTATTACTAGGCCAGATTTGAGCTATGCTGCTGGATTGGTAAGTCAGTTTATGCAAGCTTCAAGGAAACCACATTTGGATGCGGCTAGATGCATACTCAGGTATGTGAAGTCCACATTGCAGTATGGACTATTTTATGAGACTGGGGTTCAGATACAGTTGCATGGATACACTGATGCTGATTGGGCTGGTAGTATTTCTGATAGACGATCTATCAGTGGATATATGTTCTCTTTTGGGAGTGCTGCAGTCACTTGGAGCAGCAAGAAACAGCCTACAGTTGCCTTGTCGAGCACAGAGGCTGAGTACATGGGTGCAGCAATGGCTGCATGTGAGGCAGCTTGGTTGCATAAGCTACTTTATGATATGCATCAGTCTACAGATGGGCCAGTTGTCATTTATTGTGACAACATGAGTAGTATACACTTGGCAAATAACCCAGTCTATCATGCTAGAACAAAGCACATTGAGATGCATTATCACTATGTGCGAGAGAGGGTTTTACTAGGTCTTATTGATCTAGTTTATGTCAGCACAGAGGATCAGGTAGCTGACATATTCACAAAGGCATTAGACGCAGAGAAGCTGCGCAAGTTCAGAGACCTACTTGGTGTGCAGGAATTGGGATTGAGCTTGAGGGGGAGTGTTGAGATATCGAGCTCCACTCGTGATACGCCAGGGTGACCGTTGTGTATTTATGTCACCGACTTGTCAGTTTTGTAGACGCGGTTGGTACACCGCCCATGAATAATAGCTACATGATAGCTATCCTTATCTACTCTAGTTCGTGGCTCAGTTAGTATGCCACCTTAGTTAGTTGAGTTTGGTTTGAGACCCATATATAGGGTTCTTCTATTTCTTTGTATTTGAGTTCTTTTGGCTTACACAACTAAGAAGAGGAAAACTGTTTTCAGCCTCCACCCTTGTGTGTATTCCCCCATTGTGCAAGCAAGAAAGCTTCAAGTGAGACTCCTTCCTTCTCTCCCACAATCTTGACATCGACATGCTAGGGGGAGCTGGTAATAAAGGCACATTCTGCATCATGTTCCCTCTCCCATTAGGATTAGCCATCGCTATCCCTTGGCTACTACTGCCATTGACCGTCGCCATATTGTTTCCCAATGCTAGACCCATATTCGAATTGCCTCGAGAAGCATAGGCTACTTGTAGTCGGGATTCCACTTATTGTGGTCTTGTAATGGCAGTATCTTTATCCCCCAAAGGGACACTACTCAACTGCAATTGGATGTTAAAGTCCAAACCACGTAGGAAATATTGCAATTGGGTAGCTGCGGGGATAGGAATAGAGGTGTCCAACTTACGGAAAACCTCTTTTATTTTCTTCGCATACACACGAATATCCTCGTGTGGTTCTTGGCGGGTTACGTTGAGTACATGCAACCAATATTGCCCACCCCTTTCAAGGGAAAACTCCCTTCGAAAAGCTCCATAAAATGCATCAATATTCAATATGGTTCCGGCTTCTAAACCATGATACCATATGGCAGCTCTTCCTTTGAGAGTCATGTTGAAGAACATCATTAAATGTCCTTCTTGGATGCGACAGTTAAACATCATCTTTTGGAACTCGCTGATATGGAGTTCCGCATCTTCCTCAACTAGCCCATTAAAAATGAGTAGCAGGTAACCTAGAGCCGGCAAATCCATCGTTCCTGCAGGAATTGCAATAAGCTGCGCCATGATGAGGATTGGATTTGCACTAGGAATAGGGGACGGTGGGGTTACACCTCCCACACTTGATGTAGACTGGCTTATGGAAGAAAGGGGAGCACTAGAGCTTCAACCTTCTCCTAACATACTACTTGTGGCACCAAGACCACTAGATCCACTGCACCACTACGCTTAGGGGAATATCTCCTGAAAATTTCAACACGTCACCTAGCTCTTTTGTCTCTCTCTTGCTTTTGGATTTCTGCTAGACGATGCTTATCGATAAATAACGGATGAATCTCAGTATACTTTGGCATAAATTGCTAATTGGTCCCTAGACAACTAGGATTCAAGGACCGCCACTTCTAAGCAGCTCCCGGCAGATGCACCACTGATGGGACCTAAAACGGGCTAGCACTAGCTCATGCACTAGCCGGACCTCTAACATGCGCTCAACAATGCCATCGCCTCGCGGCCAGGAGCATGGATGACACATACATCATCTTCCTGAACATCTTGCATTTGTATCACATCTTGTAGTCCAACTCTAACCCAATTAACACTCCTCAGAGGGAGTCCCAACACATTGCCAAATAGCACGAAGCACAAACATAGGAGGTCCTCCAACGGCTGAATGTTGCTACCTCACTGCAACTCTCCTACACCTTGGGGATTGGCCCCTCGATGCGTCGCTAAACATATATAACATACGCATACAAGCTTTTCTCTTTTATGATTCGTATTTCTAGGAGATATACCATGCTTCCTCACTTTACTTTCCCTTAGACCCAATGCCTAGTCTACAGCTTAGACAACCTTACTCACTCAACGTTGGTCATATTTCTCTAAAAAATAATTGCTATGTATCTAGGAGGTATTGTCTGATACATTTTAAATTTCATGCTTCATGAAAATTGTGAATGTCCACGTGCTCAAACAATTAGGAAAATTGGCATTGGTGCACATGTGAAAAACATTCCCTTCAATAGATTTCTCTATCACTCGTATGCAGCGTTGCATGAACCTAGCACCGAGAAACCCTTGTGCTACTAGGTTCTTAATCTTTAAATATCGTCCAATCTATATGGTATGCATTAAAAAAAAACCAGCAATCTTTTCATCATTTCATCCAACATTGACACGGTTTTTATACACTCCAACCCCTCACCCGTTTAGGTTGTGCATAGTGCATAGGTTTAGGGTTCATTTTCCACATTTTTATTGCATAAAAGCCATAAAAACCCACTAAAACATAGAGGTAGGGCTTAACTAAGGCTAAACCTCATACTTCAGACCCCCCATACATCCACAGACATGAATGTTATTTTTCCTTAATTTTCGGTACTCAAATTCAATTTTTCCCCTATTTTTTTCTTATTTTTTCTATTTTCCTTGTATTTTTCCAATATTTAATGACTGAAAAGTCAAAATGGGTTATGGGCTGTGGCCCTTAGGTTTATTTGTAGCAAAAAGACAAGTTTAGTTGGTGTGTCTTATGATATTTTCCATTGATATCTCAAAAACACCCAATTTCCCCATATTTTGCATATTTACGGGTTTTCCACTACTAATTTCATCCACAACACTTATAATTTTCTGATTTTCTGAGCATAAACAGTTGAAATACATTGAAGACAACATTATAATGCATTATCATCTCATGAGAACAAGAATTCATGAAGCAAATTGCATAAAAATACAATTTTCCTTTATAAAAATGAGATTACCGTTCTTTGCGGGTTGCGGGTTTTTATTTGCCATATCTCGAGACTAATTTCCAGCCACCATTGCTGCTCATGACAGTCCACATTCAGCAATCTTCAATCTTCTTGCACTATGGAGCAATCCGGTCTTCATTGGACAAGCATCCATCATCCATTCTTCTTCTTCCTCTTCACCACATGAATCTGCCTTTAGGGGAGAGAGAGGGAGGAGAGAGAAAGACTAGATTTCTATCTCAGCATTCAGGCCACTGTTTGACGGGCGAGAGGCGGCGATATGACCAGCAGGGAGAAGGAAGACAAGGCCAATGATCAGTTGGATGGGTTATGTGTAGCAGGCAAGTTGCCTCTCCTCCTCTCATGGCACATTTTTCGGGCGCAATTTCCTCTCCTTCTTCTTCACGTTTTTTCACTTCTTTCTCAAGCCACGATTTTGTTTGGCATAAAATGCTTCCAAGACCCCAAGGGTCACTTACCACATGGCCCAACTCATGTCCGCCTCTTCAAATCTTGATGAATTCTTGGCCATTTCCCCGTTCGGACTCAGAATTGAGCTCTAAAAAATCCTGGGCGTCCGGCTCGGCATCCCACATTGGCCGGTAACTCTTGTCAACCCGGACGACTATTTGAAAAATTATGAAAAATCAACAAGCGTCGCTCGGGCGCCTCTAAAGCACTTTGGTGCTTAAACGAGCCGCTGCCTTCGACGTTGAATATTTTTCCCTTGATATTCATAAATTTTAGCTATTTTTAAGCACTTCTCGGCATCAAAATTCCGCTCTCAGCATACTATTGTTAGAATCCACTATTGGTAGCCACTCTAAAATATGCACTAACGCCTCACGACACCAACCAACCTTAAGTCATGCTACCCTCTGGCCAAGCTCATTGTCCCACAAAGTCTTTCAGGGTTTTCATAAAGCACTCCAAGAAAAAATCCATTGCATATGGACAGGTTCAACAATCTCCACTTCATCTACAAGATGCACCAGAAGGTGGGTTTGTATCGTGAGCATGCTGGTGAGTAGGTATTTCTCAAAGAGACAGACTATCTCCACTGCTCCCCACCTTGCAGATTCAATGAAGGATGTCTTGATCTCCTTCTGTGAGATCCACTGCAGTAATTTTGACAACCTATAAATCACCCTTCGTATTTCTAGAGTAAGGCATCTTGCAATCATAATCAGTAGTACAAACATGCCACAAATGAAGAAGCATTACGAACAACGACTACACTCAAAATAGCAAAATATGCAGGCCACTTACAATCCATTCGTAGCACAAACCTGACATATCTTATGCCAATCATGGGATTTTAGCCCTGATAATTGGTCGTCTTTAGAAAATGCAGACCTAAGAGAAATCATCATATCCGTCAGAGTGCAGATAAACTTGATAATTTTTTTCACAAGGTGCTCTTGTTTAGTGGACAAACCCCAAGGAGCATGAGGTAGCTGCAAGTGACCATCAGCACTCGATTGTGATGAAAGTGCCTCCATCTTGCCTATCTCCTTCAAATCCACTTGTGCCCTTGCAGTGTCTCTCTTTCCTATTATGTGGTCCCATAGTAAGCTACCCACATTTTTGAAAATATACATGGGATCAAACAAGTGGCTGATCTTTAAGTGGGTCCAATACGGCAACTCATAGAAAACTGAGAACCGTCACATTTTGTTTGGATATGACTCCGTCTGGACCATATTTTGCTCATACCAGCTTTGGGCGTTCATTTATGCTGGAGGTCATCTAAGAAAACCTTCCCTCAGTTCATGACCCTCTAGCAAGAGAGCGGTGTGCCCTTGATATACCATCTTCTTTATGGTTTGTGACCTTTGAGAGTCTAACTATGGCCCACACAATGGACATGCATGATAACCTAAGGTAACCAGATCTTTCCCAATACCTCTATCTAGTGAATAGAAACTTAATTGAGCTATGATAGATATCACCAAACGAGAACAGAAGCCTACTTACATGAGCACTCTCCGAATCCCAAAAATTCATGCATGATCCACATGAGAATGGCTCGAATATTGGTGTCAACCATCGCGCTTGCTCATATCTTCCACAGTGACCCCCTCCTCCCACAAAATCTTAAGCTCATCGACTAATGGATGAAGATACACATCCATATTCTTGACTTTGTAGCGGCCGGGAACGAGCAAGCTAAGGATGAGGTGTCCTTTCTTCATAGAGAGCCATGGAGGGATGTTGTAGTTAAAAAGGACTATATGCCACACTGTAAGTGGTTGAGCGTAGACCAAATGGGTTCATGCCATCCATAGCAAGACCAAGCCAAAGATTCCTTGGCTCTCGCGCAAATCCTAGAAAGGTAGAGTCAATATGGCTCCATGCACGTGAATGCGCTGATATTCGTTGGTCTCCATCTATGGATCTATTCTGTGCATCCCACATTGTCAAGCTTGCCATGACAGACGTACAAAACATGTGATATATATGGGGGATAAGTGGAAAGTGTCTAAGAAAATTTTGAGGGATGGTTTGTCCTTGCAAGTCCTATCAATACTTGTGAGCACCACACTTTGGACATGTCTCCATAGTCTCTTATTCTCCTCAAAAGAGTAAGCAATCATTGATACATGCATGGATTCTATTGTATTCTATGCCTAGCTTTCGTAAAAAATGTTATGCATCATCACGAGACTCAAGGATGGTATTTGTAAGTAGTAATATATGATACTTCATTAAACTTTTAAAAAAATCATAAAACACCTTGAAAGAGCACAAATTTTTTTAATGATAGTGGTGAAAATAAATCAATGAAGCGTACATAGAAGATACCTGAATAACTCGGTCACACTCACATTGCTCCACTCGTAGTGCAAGTAGTGTCTTTAGGTGAGATACTCAGCTCCCATCATATAATGATATGGATGCTTCCTCTCTAAGTGGATCAGATGTCTTGACATCCATAGGTATCAATGCATCGATCATTGTCTCCATCTCAGGCTCCAAGATTGTAGGAAAGTCTCGAAGGTTGCCTATGTCCTCTGATATTGACGGTATAGATTGGGTAGTACCTTTCAAGTGGTGGATTGGCTCAGGCACTCCATCCATTGCACGCCCACGAACTTTTCTAATTGGCGACAAAGGGTGCACTCCTCCTTGGGATGAGACGTCACCTCTCTGTAATAAATTTTACGGCCACATCCAATGTTTATGTATATGACATTCAATTAGTTTGCAAATACAATGCATGATTGATATACACTTTTCTTACCATTTGCACAAAATTTGAGATCGCCTAATCAATGAACTCTAATTGAAACTCAATGAAGTGATGTACATGTTCCATAGACAATCAATGTTTTCATCTAATTTCCAACTTACATTGAGAGCAAGGACATGGAACACATTGATTAAGATACACCTTGCGATCTTGAATATCACAGCCATCATCGTTTTTCATTTGGTCTACATAAGGACAAACAATTTGTTTTTGTTATCATTCTTTTTTTATTTCTTAAATTGTTTGAGAAGGGATTTCTTCTCTTGTAACTCAACAAAATTAATATATGTAAAGTCTCTACCCACCTATGCCTATAATATATAAAGTCTAATATGCTATGCATGGGGATGAGGAAGTAGCTACCCTATGATGGAGTTTTTTCGGTCTTTTGGTATTGCACCGGACCTCGCTAGCTTTTTTTCTTTGTGTGCAACTTGATATGTAGAGCATAGGAGGAGGTAGCGCAAATCATGTCAATAAAACCATCCATCCGTTCACCTCCAAGTCTAATTTCTCTTTTGCTTTACCGATCCTGAATATACAAGCCTTCCGGGTCATTCCAAAGCATCGAACACACCTAAGGTACACCCTTAACAATATATACATATATCTCTCTCTCTCTACTACTACTACTACTACCACCACCTCTATCTTCTTCTTCTTCTTCTTCTTCTTCTTCTTCTTCTTCTTCTACTACTACTACTACCACTACTACTACCACTACTACTACCACTACTACTACTACTACTACTACTACTACTACTAAACATATCTCTCCTTCCATCTCTCTCTCTCTTTTTCTCTTTCTTTACTATGTTGTATGTTTATTCCCTCTCTCTTGTTCCTTCTTTCTTTTTCCCTTCCTTCCCCTCTCTTATTTTCTTTAACAAAACATATCTCTTTCTCTACTACTACTACTACTACTACTACTACTACTACTAAACATATCTCTTTCTCTACAACAACAACAACAACAACAACAACAACTACTACTACTACTACTACTACTACTACTACTACTACTACTACTACTACTACTACTACTACTACTACTACTACTACTACTACCACCTCTCTCTTCTACTACTACTACTACTACTACTACTACTACTACTACTACTACTACTACTACTACTACTACTACTACTACTACTACCACCTCTCTCTTCTACTACTACTACTACTACTACTACTACTACTACTACTACTACTACTACTACTACCATCACCTATAAGAAAAGAAGAAAGTAAAGAACTATTACTACTACTACAAACAAGAAAACAAGAAATTAAAGAAAAAGATCTTACTCTCTCTTTGTTTTTTTATCCATTCATTCTCATCTCTCCCTCCCTCTCTCTCTCTTTCTCTCTTTCTTTATTATGTTTTATGTTTATTCTCTCTCTCTCTCTCGTTCCTTCTTTATTTTTCTCTCTTCCTCTCCCTCTCTCATTTCTTCTCTTTCTCTCTCATACACATCATTTTTAACAAAAACAAGCAAAAGAAAAGGAGAAAAAAAAAACAACCAAGAGGGAGCAATGCACTCACCACAAAGGTCCGAGGATGGATTCGACGACTCCTCTTCGAAGCGGCAGCTCCTCTTCTCCTTCGTGCACTTCCCCCTCTTCTTCACAAATGGTGGTGGCGGTGGCGGTGAGAAGCTCTCCTTCTCCCTCTTTTTCTCTTTCTCTCCCTCTCCCTCTCAAATGCACGTTGCAATTTTCTCTCTCTTGCTCTTTCACGCAAATAGTCATGCTCGGGTTTCGGCCTGAGCCAACTTTTTTTCATCTAAGTACCGTTACTATTTGCATCACATTTGTGATGAAAATAGCAACACCTCTAATTTGCGTCAGAAAAGACCATCGCTTATATTCTCCTATATCCTTCTAGTGGTATATACCTATTTTTCCTAACTCGAGGCATAGTAATTGATGGTATACCAAGTTTACTATCTAAAGTGTCACTCCTAGGTGACTCATAAATAGAAGTAAGTGGCTCAATAACATCTTCAAACATATTTTCTTTACCTTTATCTAATCTCCCTCTCATTGATATATCCATATTAGTAAATATAGAATCCTGGCTATACAAGTGGCATTTGATAGTAGAAGACATATCACTTGTAGATCCACTCATAGTAGTAATAACAAAGGGATAAAATTCAACATGAGTATGATTGGTTTGTCAATAAAAAACAAACACATTTGTACCTCCATGCCATGAAGCTAACTCATCAAAAATAGATCTCTTCTAACCAATGTCTCACGGGTAGATGGGTTATAGCTTTTGTATGCTTTCATTACCCATGCATAGCCAACAAACATAGACTTAACAACCTTCAGATATAGCTTCTTTCTCTTCTCATCTAGCACATGCACATAAGCAATATATCCAAAGACTTTAAAATGGTTGATATCCGATTTGTGTCCATATAATTTCTCATATGGTGTAATATCATGATTATCACACATAAGAGTCCTACTCAAGACATATACTACAATCAAGACTACTTCATCCCAATAATCATTTGGCAAATTCTTCTGATTCAATATATCTCTTGTAGATTCCATAAGTACTCTATTTTTCCTCTCTATCATGCCATTCTATTGCAATGTATAAGTCCATGTAAGCTACCTTTCAATTACAAACTTAGCCAAATACTTGTCAAATTCATGAGAGACATACTCACCTCTTCCATTAGATCCTTGAGGGGTTCTATATATATATATGTCCTCTATATCATGTGCATTCAAGGATTATTTATAAATATTAGAATATTTGAATTTTCCTTGAATAAAATACAACCCTTTTTTATTCATTCTATAAGTAACCCCTTTATATGACATCCTTTTGTATGTAAAAACGAAAAAAAAGCATATTTTTTAAATCCTTTATTTTGAACTTACATGATACATATATATATTCATTAGTGACTTCCCTGATATCAGAACTCAAGCATGAGATATAACACCTAAACTCTTTCTCAACATGGTTTTTAATATCATTGAAAACATTAGGCATGTTATCCTTGTGCTTCAAAATATAAAACCAAGTATATCTGTTGAAATCATCAATAAAAGAGATATAATATCTTGCACCATTGGATGATGCATTATGTATTAGATCCCAAATATATAAATGCACTAGCTGTAATGGTCTAGTGTGTTAGAATATCAGGCTCTCGTTACTCTTCAGCTAGTCTATCTTTATGTGTGTGACCGAAATGAGCTAGATACAGTTATACACATGTGTGACATTCAATAAGTTGGTGTAGTCAGTGACTTAACCACAATTAGTTTTGGTTAGCCATAACTACGTGTGTAAGTCTCTTTCAGTTAGTATGATGGAAGAATAATGGAAGAAGAAAAACAATGAGATGAAGCTCATCTTCTGCTCCACTTTGTCTCTCTCCCTCTCTTCAAACATGGTATCAGAGCTTGAACACCTGAAGCTTGAAGGCTTGGCAGTGGTCATTTGACATCAAGACATCAGATCTGAAGAAAACGTCATCAAAGGAGACTGTGCCTACAGCCCCTTTTTTTTGCAAAAGCTATATCTTACTACAGAAATGGTTTTTTGATAAACAACTCTCCATTCTTCACCCTTTCGACGTGGTCTACAACTTTGCAAAGTAAAGTTTGTTTTAAATTCCTCACAAATTTTGAGATATTTAGCATAGATTTATGCAGACTGGCTATTTACTATAGTAAATAGCAAGTGATTCCATGGCATTGGTGGCTTTCATCCTAAAAATGTATATGCCCTTATTATCATGCATTTGAGCACGATATTGGAGTGTTAAATGCTCAGTTTTGGAGTCTATTTGTAGGTTGGAAATAATGAATTGATTGTTGTCTTGAATTTGGAAACAATATACCTACAGTTTGTAATGCTTATTTGCTACTGACAAATAGTTTGATCATACCACTTGAGTGGTATATGCTTTTTGGGATATTGTGAGGCTAAAATTCTAAATTTTGGACTAATTTGTTGCTGGTTATGCCAAAACATTGACTGGTTATTGTCTGCAGGAAGGATACCTATCATCTTCACTTGACATACATGCAATATATTCTGACCGGTTGGATATGTATCAACTCCTACATAGAGTCGCAACTGAATGAGATGTTTTGGGGATATTTTGAGGTCTGAATACTCTTTTTTAATAGAGAAAATACTACTGGTTATAGCAATGGGTTGGCTATATTTGGTACTGCTACTTGCATACAATACAAACATTGATACTTGTATGGATATAGTTTGTTGCTGGGATGTTTTGCCAGTTCCATAGAATGTTTTGAAATTATTTGAGCTTGGTTTATGCTCAGTTGACTATGTTTTCTCATTGTTGGAATACACTTTTATATAGCAAGCAGGTTTTCAGGAAAACTGTCCGGAATTGCAAGAAACTGTCTTGAATAGCAGAAAACTGGTCTTGAACTTAGGAAAAGGAGTCAGATACTTACAAGTTGTATATATCACTAAATACCTAAGCTGCAACTATGGCAAATGCTAAAGGCACTGACAATATTACTCAAATTGTGGGAGAAAATCTAGACAACAAAAATTTTTCTTTATGGAAGTTCCGTATGAAGAATTTTTTCATTGGTAGAGGTTATTAGGACTTATGTACAGGTGATGAGGCTAAAACTAAAATATATGAAAGGAATCCATCAAATGATCAGAAAAGCGATCATAATCTATAGACTGATGAGAGAGCATGCAAGGTGTTACATTGGTTTTCCTTATGTATATCATATGCTGTGGTTATAAAGATTACTGGATGCACTTTCCCAAAGGATGCATAGGACATACTCATGAATAATTATAGAAATGTAACACATGCAAGAAAGATTCAACTAAAGCAACAGTTCAATAACATGTTTAGGAATGACAGAAGCATTCAGGCCTACAATACAGAGATCAAGAACATAGCAAATCAGCTTGCCACCATTGGATCTTCAGTGTCTAAGGATGATATGATTGCATTGACATTGAATGGACTTGGCAAATAGTATAAAGCATTTGATACGTCTATTTATGTGAGAGCTGAATCCCCTGATTGGGATGAGCTAATTGCTTTGCTACTACATGAGGAAGTTAAGCTTGGGCTAAATACATGTTCTAGTACATCTCAAAGTAGAGACATTGTTCTTTACTCTAGCCAACATGGTAGAGGCGGCAGAGGCGGTGGCTCTTTTTGAGGTCAAGGAGACACTCAAAACACATATGGAAAGCATCAACAGAATGCTAGGCATAGCACAAATACACAGGCCCAGCATGGAAGTGGTGGCTTTAGAGACAGGGGGACATCACCACATGGTAGAGGTGGTGGATCTGGTTCATGGCAGTCAAATGATCAGTCAAATAGAGATAAGGAATGTCACTACTACGGCAGGTATGGACACATTGCAAAGGATTGTTACAAGAAGTAGGGAGATATGAAGGTAAAGGATAAACAACATGGGCACTATGTATCTTCTAACAGTGCTCATGATGAGAAGGTTGACAGGTTGTTTGTCATGCAACATGTGGCTAAGAATGCATCTAGACATAACAAAGATGAGAGATGGTACATTGATTCAGGGGCTCCAAATCATATGACACCCCATGGAGAATGGTTTGATGAGATGGTTGAAGGTTCACATGGTTATGTGGTACTGGGAATGAGACCCAATATGACATTCAACACACACAGGAATTGTTTCATTGTTGATGCCTGATGGCAAGAAAAAGAGCCTACATGATGTACTACATGTTAGTTGGACAGATGGCAAAACACAATATGCAAGTGAGATTTAATAGAGATGGATGCTTTGTTGAAGAATATGGTAATGGATGAAAATTAATTGCTAGAGGCTGAAGATATGGCAGAATGTTTACTCTTGATGTGTCAATTCTAGATTTGAAAGAAGCCATGTTTACACATGATGATGGTGCTATACGGGATTTTGAGATATGGCATAAGCAGATTGACCATGTGAATGTACAAAAGCTGAAATCTATGCAGTAGAAGGAGATTGTGCTTGGACTGCCTAAGTTCAAGTATCATGACTTTGGACATATATGTGATGCATGTTAGTTTGGAAAGCAAGTACGGTTTCCATTTATGAGACATGTATGGTATAGCTCATGACCCTTGCAGTTGGTACATTCAAATGTATGGGGTCTGTCTCATAATGCTTCGTTTAGTGGTGCTTGTTACTATGTATCCTTCATTGATGATTTCAGCAGGTATACTTGGCTTTATATACTGAAACATAAGGATGATGTATTTGATGCATTCAAGGACTTCAAGAAGCATGTTCAAAATGAGTTGAGCTATAAAATTTCATGTCTTAGATCATATGGAGGTGGAGAATATGTCTCTAATTACTTTGACAGGTATCTTGCTAAATATGGAATCAGAAGATAGTTAACTTGCAACTACACACCATAGCAAAATGGTGTAGCAGAAAGGAAAAATAGGGTACTCATGGAATCACAAGAGCTATGCTAATGAGAAGAGTTTGCCAAATGGTTATTGGGTTGAAGCAAGAGTGATTGTTGTCTATGTGCTAAATAGAACTCCTACAACAAGGATTCATGATGTAACTCTATATGAGAAGTTGTATGGTCATAAGCCTGACATTTCACACTTGAAGGTATTTGGCAGCATTGCATATGTGCATGTTCTTTATGAAAAGAGGAAGAAATTGGATCCTAAAGCTGTCAAGCGTGTGTTCCTTAGTTGCTTGCAAGTGTTATGTATCGTCTACACATGAGACATTGATTAGCAGAGATGTTGTTTTTGATGAGCTAGCATCATGGTATGGTAATCCTCTTGCAGTGGATACTAATGGATTAGTCAACACTAGTAATGCTAAAAATACACCTACAAGGAATACATCTATGAGTGGTCCTATAGGTCATGGGTCACCTACAATAAGTCCTTGTTCAGGACGCTTGCGAAGTCATACTCCTACGTTGGTGGGTGAATTGGGTAGTTGGCCTCTAGCAACCCCCAAGAAAACACCACATGATAAAGACTGAGGATCTTTCCTCAACAAAACCCATGAGACGATACCACTCAACACATGATCAAAAATTCATGATCACTTTCTCCTTACCGAGACTTCAACTTAACACTTAAACAGTTCAAACTTTCAAGCTCAAATTTTACCACTTTTAGAGAAGATCTGATGCAGAAACAACCATGGCATAGACTCTAACAACAAGAGCTTTCAGATTCACAGAAATCTTATTTTTAAAGGATGACAACTCCACACAGCAAACTGCTCCACAAAGCATGATCACTTCAAGCAGTAGAAAATCAGTTGTAGACCCTCTCTGTCATTATTCCTTCAAAGCACACATAAATACAAACCAAATACTCAGGGAATCAAAACTTTATACGGCAAATTCTCATGCCCATTCAACTACTACAAGCATTTCACAGCTATAAACATTCCATTATTGCATCAAATCCAAGTTTGCATTGATATGCCAATGGATAGTCATGATGACTTCCTCGCAAAACCAAGTCGGTGTTGTGGAAGTTGTTGAATTCACCTGTTTCCTCATAAAGCACAGAAACTACTTCATAGAGCATTAGACACAGAACAGCTCATAGCTTTCTAACCAAACCTCAGATCACCAAGCTTCAAAAAGGAAAGTTGTAGCTATCTTTCTAATCTACAATTCTTTAGAACAACTCATGTCAAATTCCGTGATATGTTGCTCTGAAACAACTCTTCATAGTCTGCAATCATAAATTCATTCACGCTTTATACAACAAACACAAGTTCTCTGTTCCAAAATCATGATCTTGCATTGATGAAGAGTCGTAGGAGCTTTGAACTTTACAAACTCTGATCCATTATCTTCTTGGCTACAAATCCTTTCAAATTTTCCAATAACTTGAGCTCGTGCATTCAACATTCGACTATAATACATATTCCCTATTACATATCCAGTTCTAGATGTAGAGACCTTTCACTTCCATTCTTCTCTGCTGATAGGGAGCCTCACTCAATGACTAGCAAACATCACTCTCATCATGAAGAAGAACAACCCTTTGCTGTCTTTCACTCATATCCATACACTAGAACGGATTTGCAAACTCTCTACCCCACAAAGTAATAGAAGAAAACAAGACAAAAAGGAGACTCTTATTACCATCATTTGAGAACTGAGAACTTCCATCAGCCCATTGACTTCAGCAGCTCTGCTATCCTACTTCTGAGCTCCAATAACTTCAATTGCACAGTCTCTTTCTTCCAACAATTTGTTCTCTCTCTCTCTTGTCTCTCTCTCTCTCTCTCTCTCTCTCTCTCTCTCTCATGCTTGTTGTGTTGTATTGTGTCGAACACTTGTCTTCTCTTTTTCCCCAAAAAGAACTACTCACGTTTTTGCTTTTTCCCTTACTTTTTCAAGTTTCCCCTTACTTCCCCTTAATTGCTAGATGGCAAACATGCCCCTTGCTACGTAAAATTCCACTCGGGGACTCAAAATCGAAAATGAGAACACTTTTTTGTTGAGATTCAGCAATCACACTTACTGACAGCCTCTTTGTATGGAGCTTCAGGGCAAGGACATGCAGGCTTACCTATCCCATATGCACAGTGGTGCCTATTGTAGTTTCCTACTTTCCTATAAAGCATTGTACTTGCTTCCTTTTCTTAATGCAATGATAGTACTCTTTTCTTTCTAGTAAAGTGTTTGTGTCATTGTCCACACACAAGATTGTGTTTATGAGTTCAAGTCTCAATCTTGAAACCTAATTCACTTGTGTGACAGTTAGTGTCTAAGTCTATGTCTACATGAGTCTTCTTCCCATCTTTGAACCACCATAGCCATGCTCTAGATCCGTGTTTCTCAACAATTTTCTTCTCTTTCTGCATGAAATGCATGTCTCAAAACTGAAATATCTCAACCACATATCGAACATGCATGATACCACTTGGGATTTTCGTTTATCAACCCGACTCTCGCTAACGGGTAAGTGTTAGAAGAAAAAAAAAGATATTTGCATGTGTTACCCCACTGGACTTCATGAAGCATCATGTCCTCGGTTGCTCATTTTCACTCGCCATGATTAGCCACCCCCTGGTTTGGAACACAAAGTGTGAACAAACCTTTATTAAAAGCTTCAAAAACATATGACAAAGACAAACACCTTTTTCTAAAAATGTGCGTCATAGAGCATAGCATAGAACAGCTCATAACTTTCTAGCCAGACCTTGAATTGCCAAGATTCAAAAAGGAACGTTGTAGCTCTCTTTTCAATCCACAATTCTTCGGAACAATTTGGAGTCATATATCCTTGATCTGCTACCCTGAAACAACTTTGCTTAGTCTGTAGTCATAAATTCTTGCATGCAGTCCACTTCATACATCAACCTTCCAGAGACCATAACTCTTGCATTCTTTCTTGGATCAACACCAAACTTGATAGAGACCTTAAGTAGTTGTCAAAGCACACTTTGAATATGTTGTCCATCATTTAAAACCATCTGATCAACACCATATTTCAGAAAACTGAATCTGCTGCAAATAATAAACTAGAAGCAACCTACTTTATGTATAGTATGCACATTACTTACATCTCCTTGAGTTACAGGATCCTGCATATATCTTTCTTTAGACGGAATCCATTGATTCTACTATTGTGAATAGTCCCATCTAAATCTAGTAGCAAGTAAGTACCATTTTCAAACTTTTGCTTTATGAGGAAAGGTCCTTCCCATCTAACTCAAAACTTGGTTTGAAAAGTAGAGTCCAAGCTATTATCATATCTCATAACCACCATTCCCTCTGCAAGATTATTCTTCTTCATCTATGTATTAAACCATTCCTTTCTCTTCACAATCTATTTTTCATAACAATTCATTGCTTATTGCCTATCCGACTGTAGGGTAGGCAAGTTCAGTCATTTCTCAATTCCCAATTCTGCCTGATCTAATTGATGCTTTCTTACAAACTCCATCATAGGAAACATGACATTCATAGGTAATAAAGCATTTTGACCATATACTAATTGAAAAGGGGTGAATCCTGTACCTGTCTTCTACATTGTTCTACAAGCCCACAAAGCTTAATTTAGATAATTGTCCCAATCTTTAGGATGATTATCCACCAACTTAAAGAGAATATTTTGTAACGTTCCATTGAATGCTTCCACCAATCCATTGCATTGAGGGTAATAAGGAGTAGCAAATCTGTGTTTCAAGTCCAGTTTCCCTGTTAACTGTCTCAATAGCTTATTTATAAAGCCAGGAGCTTGATCTATCACTATTTCTAGTGGTATCCCAAATCTGCAGCATATATCCTCCATGAGGAATTGAGTTACATCCTCTTTCTTGTAATTCCTTGTAGTCTTAGCTTCAGGCCATTTGGTCATATAATCAACTGCAGTAATGATGTTATACATTCCTATTTTTGTACCAAGCAAAGGTCCAATAAAATCCAAACCCCACTTCTCAAAGGGTCCATAGGCAACAATGGCTTTAGCAGGTTCTGGAATTAGTACCCTTTTTGCATATGATTGGCAAGCATGACAACTTTTACTCCAATGAGCAACATCAACACTTAGACTAGGCCAAGTAAGTCATTCTAGTAGAATTTTCATTTTGGTAAGTTCAAAACCAAAATGACCACCACATGCTTTCTCATGATAGGAAGATAAACAAGCAGGAATCTCAGAACTATCGAGCACCCTTCTTAGTACATTATTAATCCCCTTCATGTACAAGTGATCATTTATGAGCACATATGCCCTAGCCTTTCTGATAATGACATACCTTTTGTATTTAACAACCAATGACTTTAACTAGTTTTTAGAAACTCTTCAATCAGGTGAAGGCTTTCCCTACCCTCATATCTAGGATTATCCACCCTCATGGTAGCAACATACTGGGAAAGAGCATTTTCAGCCAATTCATGAGCTCTACGGTTGTTTTCCCTACCAACATGCCAAATTTCAAATTTTTGCAACTGCGTCATGAGGCTTTTTATCTTAAACAACTAGTCCTTCAAAATATCTTTATTGGCTTTCCAAACATTTTGAATCTATCTAACCACCAACATAACATCTCCTTTTGCAACTATCTTTCTGTATCCCAGCTGAATACATTGTTTTAGACCAGCATGTAAACTTGCATATTCAACTTCATTGTTACTTTGTATCTCTTTACTCTCTTGACTTCTAGAAAAAACTTCTTGATTTTCAGCATCCATAATGACAAAACCCAATCCTCCCTTTTTCAGCACTCTTCTGAACTGCCATCAAAAAACAAGGTAGCATCTTTATCCTTCATCTCCTCATGAATTTGCAGATGCGGAATCAATTTCCGTCTTATAACGGCTGCACTTTCAACAAGTTCTTTATAAGTCAATATATCAGCCAAGCTAGCTCTTACAGTATCCTCCTTCAAACATGTAAATTCAAATTCTTGCAAAGCCAACAACCACTTAGTAACTCTTGGAGCATTTTCAGCAGATCGCAAAACTCGCGGAAGCAACTGGGAACCAGTAAGTACTACAAATGGTTTTTGAATCAAGTATGATTTCCATCTTTTAACCGCATATACTAGCCCACATACCAAAAATTCTTCTTCCATCCAAGCTTTTTCAGTCGCTCCAATGGATCTGCTTATATAAAACACCGGCCTCATACTAGACATCCATTTTCCCTTTCTGCATTAAAATGGCTCCCACTGCATTTTTCCCAACACTAATGTTAATGAAGAAAGGTTCATCCCAGTTTGGGGACATAAGAACTGGCAAAGTGCTTAACTTTTCTTCAATCTGCAAGAATGCATCCTCTTCAACTTGTGTCCAAACTAAAGGATCCCTTTGAGTTGCTTTCTGTAAAGGATATACATATTCAGCCAACATATGGAATGATCTTGATAGATACCTCAACTTTTGAACAAAGCTCATCAGTTATTTTACAGTTTTGGGAGAATCCATAAGAAGTAAAGCCTCCACTTTACTAAGCACAGGTGAAATACCATTAGGAGACACTTCATGACCCAAGAGTATCACTCTAGTTATTGCTATCTTACATTTATCAGGGTTCAGCTGACCACCATCCTCATCAAGTCTGCAAAAAACTTCATCAAGCTTTTTAGAGTGTAAGGCCCTTGAGCTGTACACACAAAAGTCATCCATAAATACCCGCAAAGATTTCCCAATGAAAGGGGCAAATACCCAACAAACCCATCTTGAAAAGATGGCATATGCATTCATTAGACCAAAAGGCATCACTCTATAACAAAAGCATCCCCATGGGGTAATGAACGTTGTTTTCTTATGATCTTCTTCTGCTATTCTCATTTGGAAATATCCAGAGTATCCATCGCACACATTGTAAAATTCATGACCAACCATTTGATCCAAGATCTCATCCTGAAATGGAAGAAGATAGTAGTCCCTCTTAGTAGCTGCATTAAGAGGCTTTAAATCAGCACATACTCTCCACTTTCCATTCTTCTTTGGTCTGATTACAATATGAGACACCCATTCTGCATCATCAATAGGATAGATAAAATCAGCATCAAGAAACTTTTGAATTTCATCTTTAAGTACATTTTCCTAAATTGTACCAAGTCTTCTAAGTTTTTGAGCAACTGGTTTAAACCCTTCTTTCAATTTGATATGGTGCATAATGCTGTTAGTATCCCTCAGTTGGTGGTATTCTATAGCAAATAGTTTTGGGTATTTCTAAAAAATGGCTGAATATTCATCTCTTTCATCATTAGTCAAGTCATTGCCCAGCATATTCATAAGCTTAGGCAATCCAACATTCATTTCACGTTGCTGATCACATGTTTCCTTCATGAAGTCTGCATTTCCTGTAGTAATATTTACCACTTTTTCCTCTTTTTTGAACCTTGGATTGACAACCCAAAGAGATCAAAATCCCAAGAGAGTAGGCTAGCTTCCTATTCTCTATCTTCCTCATCAAGGCTAGAATTTTTTGAATCACTACTTTCATCACCTCCAACATCACTTTCATGTTTACTTTGAATGACGGACCCTTTTTTCATGTCAAAGATCACCCTCTTATAAACTGGCTTTTCTAAATAGAGTTCCAATTGACCTCTATACCAGTCTTGTCTGGATCTCATACCAATCAACCACGATTGTCCCAAAATGAGAGGATATGCCCCAAGTTTTGTAGGCATAGCATGGAAATCCAAACATGCTCTTTGGCCTCCAATGCTAATCTTCAAGCTCTCAATGACTCCCAATAATTTTTCTTTTGAGTTATTTGCCATTTTAACCTTAAACAGTGACTTCCCTGTCATTTTAAGATGCATTTGCAACATTGCTTCTTCAATGATTACACAAACTTGCGCACCACCATCAACATAAACTTGATCAATTTTCCTTCCATGTATCCATGTGTCCATGACAGGTATAATGTCTTTCACATCTAATAGGTATACCACTCCAACATGCCCAGCTTGGGTTTTTCCTTTCTTGATGCTAACCAAACCATGCCATTGCCTCCTCAAAGATGGGTTCATCTGCAGTAAGATGACCATATGTAACATCAGTCTTTTTACCTTTTAAATTCTCAAGCAGGTTGTAAGGAACTTGATTGACTCCCAAAGGAAAGTCCCCCATTTGAATCTTCCTTCGTTGTCTAGCTTTCCTGCTAGTTTCTGGATCATCTGGAACCTGTTTTCCCTTTTTAATCCTTGCTGCCCTTTGAGTTTCAATTTCAATATCCCTCTCTCTGAATCTCTTATTAGCAAAAACATCTGCATTTTCCCCATCATTAGAAACATTGGTTTCAATGATATTCATACCCGATGTGCCTTCATTAGGTCTTCTTTCCAACTATTGCCTAGTTGGTTCAAGTGGCCTTTATTCGTATTGAGGTCTAGCATCTTGCCTAGCATTCCCTTGTGGCATGAGATACATCTCCCCTCCTGTTCTTCTTGGATAAGGGCAATCAGGAGCAATATGGCCTCTCTCCCTGCAATTAAAGCATTCAAAGTTTTCCCATCTATTCCTTGGTCCTCTAAATCTAGGTTGCATTTGAGGTTGCCTTGCCTGCAATAGGCTCATATTCAAATCAGATTTTCCAAATGTTTCTACAATTTATTAATTACATCATCATCGGGTTTCCTATGACCTTGTTGAGTCCCATTCTCTGCTCTTTCAAATGCCCCATGAAGATTTACAGCTTGTTGTCCTGCATTTCCTGCAACATTGTCAGCTTGATAAGGCCATAAAAATGCATGCAGCACAACAATACCTCTTGATTGATCCAATCTCAATTGTATTTTCCTTTGCTTTTCCTTGGCTATTTTGACTTCATCTTCATATGTATCAAGGTCTTTGATCATAAATTTTTCTCTAATTTCCGGTTTGAGCAATGAAATAAACTTTTCCTTTTTCAAGAACATCATGGGAGGTTGCTCCATACTCTATGCAATTTCTATCCACTTTGCTTGAAATCTCACTGCAAATTTAGACACTTCCTCATTTTCTCCCTAAAACATCTTCTCCAAAGATTTCCATACACTTTTACTCTCTTCATTTAGTGAGTTCCACCATAATCTTGTAGAACCTTCAAGCAGCATGCTGATCATTCAAAGCTTATTTGCATCAGTGTCTCTTCGATCTTGGTAAGCCATCCACTCCAATCTCTTGATAAACTGATTAGCATCCTCATTTTCAGTACCAAAGAAGGGCTCATATCCAAAAGCCGCCATGCTTGAGTTTGTGTACAGGTTGGTTTCCAAACCTTACACTTCCCAACTGATACAATCAACAAGAGATCTTCAACACGGGAGATACTCAGTGGGGGCACCAATCTATAGTGGGTGAATTGGGTAGTTGGCCTCTAACAACCCCCAAGACAACACCACATGATAAAGACCAAGGCTCTTCCCTCAACAAAACCCATGAGACGAAACCACTAAACACATGATGGAAAATTCCTGATCACTTTCTCCTTACTCAGACTTCAATTTAACACTTAAACAATTCAAACTTTCAAGCTCAGATTTTACCACTTTTAGAGAAGATCTAATGCGGAAACAACCATGGCATAGACTCTGACAACAAGAGCTTTCAAATTCACACAAATCCGATTTTTTAGGGATGGCAATCCCATGCAGCAAACTGCTCCACAAAGCATGACCGCTTCAAGCAATACAAAATTAGTTGTAGACCCTCTCTGTCATTCTTCCTTCAAAGCACACATAAATACAAACCAAATACTCAGAGAATCAAAACTTTATACGGTAAATTCTCATGCCCATTCAACTGCTACAAGCATTTCACAGCTATAGACATTCCATTACTACATCAAATCCGAGTTTGCATGGATATGTCAATGGATAATCATGATGACTTCCTCGCGAAACCAAGTCGGTATTGTAGAAGCTTTTGAATTCACCTGTTTCCTCATAAAGCATGGAAATTGCCTCATAAAGCATAGAAACTACTTCATAGAGCATTACACACAGAACATCTCATAACTTTCTAATCAGACTTTGGATCGCCAAGCTTCAAAAAGGAAAGTTGTAGCTCTCTTTCTAATCTACAATTTTTCAGTGAACTCATAGTCAAAGTCCTTGATCTGGTGCCCTAAAACAGCAATGCATAGTGTGCAATCATAAATTCCTTCATGCTTTATACAACAAACACAACTTCTCTGTTCCAAAAGCATGATCTTGCATTGATGAAGAGTGGCGGGACCTTTGAACTTTACAAACTCTGATCCATTATCTTCTTGGCTATAAATCCTTTTAGATTTTTCAATAACCTGAGCTTGTGCATTCAACATTCGACCATAATACATATTCCCTGTTACATACCCAGTTCCAAATGTGGAGACCTTTCACTTCCATTCTTCTTTGCTGACGAGGAGTCTCACTCAATTACTAAACATCACTCTCATTGTGAAGAAGAACAGCCCTCTGCTATCTTTCACTCATATCCATACATTAGAACAGATTTGCAAACTCTCTACCCCACAAAGAAGTAGAAGAAAACAAGACAAAAAGGAGACTCTTATTACCATCATCTGAGAATTGAGAACTCGCATCAGCCTATTGACTTTAGCAGCTTTTCCATCCTGCTTCTCAACTCCAATAACTTCAACTTTACGGTCTCTTTCTTTGGACAGTTTGTTCTTCTTCTTCTGAGCTTCAAATTTCTCCCTTCTTCAACATGCAAGATTCTTCCTCTCCCTTCCTCTCTCTCTCTCTCTCTCTCTCTCTCTCTCTCTCTCTCTCTCTCTCTCTCTCTCTCTCTCTCTCTCTCTCACGCTTGTTGTGTTGTATTGTGTTGAACACTTCTCTTCTCTTTTTCCCCAAAAATAACTACTCACGTTTCTACTTTTTCCCTTAATTTTTCAAGTTGCCCCTTGCTTCCCCTTGATTGCTAGATGGCAAACATGCCCCTTGCCATGTAAAATTCCACCTAGGGACTCAAAATCGAAAATGAGAATACATTTTCTTCTCTTCCTACATGAAACACGTGTCTCAAAACTAAAATATCTCAACCATGTGTCGAACATGCATGATACCACTTGGGATTTTTGTTTATCAACCTGACTCCTTGCATTGGTAAGTGTTAGAAAGACAAAAAAATGATATTTGCATGTGTTACCCCACTAGATTTCATGAAGCATCATGTCCTCGGTTGCTCATTTTCACTCACCAATGTCCACTGACACGGATATGTCAACGAGGGGGAGATTGGATAAGGGAAAAGAAAAGATGCTTGAGGATGTGACAAGTCCACTTATAGCAAGTTATGAGTCATCCAATAGTGATAATTTGGATAGTGAGTTAGGAATTCCATCTGTTATGATGCCTAGAGCAAGGCAGAGTCGTTATATACTGCCTCATGAGAGGGAAGCTCAGAGTGAGCCATAGTTACAGAGATTTGACAGAGTCAAAAAACCAGTTGACAGGTTTACATACACAGGTTATTGATCCTGCCATTATGCATATATATCTAGTTTGACAGGTTACAAAGAGCCTACAAAGTTTGATGATATAGTTACAGATGATAACTAGTGTGCCACCATGGATGAGGAGTATGTAGCCCTGGCCAAAAATGAGACATGGGAATCGGTTGAGTTGCCTGAAGGCAAAGTCCCAATTGGCTGCAAGTCGGTGTTTAAGGCTAAGTGCAAGTTAGATGAATTGTTAGAACATTATAAGGCCAAGTTAGTTGCAAAAGGGTATGCATAGTAATATGACCTTCACTATGAGGAGACTTTCAATCCGGTGGCTAAAATGGCAACAGTCAAAACTATCATTGTTTTGGCAGCATTCAAAGGCTGGAAATTATGGCAAATGGATGTCAAGAATGCTTTCTTGAATGGTGATTTGGTTGAGGAAGTATATATGGACCAGCCTGAAGGCTATGTTCACACAGGCTTTCCTATACATGTATGTAAGCTGAAAAAGGCTTTATATGGACTAAAATAAGCACCTAGAGCATGGAATTCCCAGATCAGTAGTTATTTATAGCAACATGGATCTAGATTAGGTGATGTGGATCAGAGTCTGTTCATGAAGAAGACAGATCATGGATATGTGTTTCTAGTGGTTTATGTAGATGATCTTATCATCACTAGAGATGATGAAGAGAGCATTGTTGAAATTAAATCATGTTTATAGGCTGAATTCAGAGTCAAAGACCTTGGTGAACTAAAGTATTTTCTTGGGATTGAGGTCTTCTCTATGCCTCAAGGTATATGGCTGACAAAAGTAGTATGTTCATGACATGTTACAGAAGTATGGTATGGCTAAATGGAAGCCTATGGAGACACTTCTTGATCAAAATGTCAAGCTGCAGATTGATGTTGGGAATGACATAAAGAATGTGACCATGTATTGACAAATGGTGGGCAACTTCATATACTTGACTATTACCCATCCTGACTTATGTTATGTAGTGGGGCTAATTAGTCAGTTCATGAAGAAGCCTTGCAAACCACATTTAGATGCAATCAGGAGGATCATGAGATATGTAAAGGGTACTACAGATTATGAGTTGTTTTATGCATATGGAAAATCTCTTGACTTGACAAGGTTTACTGATGCTGATTGCGCTGGTTATGCCTATGACAGGAGGTCAACCAATGGTTATGCATTTGGATTGAGCAGTAGTATGATCAATTGGCAGAGTAAGAAACAACCTACTGTTGCATTATCTAGTATAGAATCTGAGTACAGAGGAGCCAGCTTAGCTGCTTGCGAAGCAGTTTGGTTGATGAAACTACTAAAAGACTTGGGAATATAGCTGGAAAGTAGAGTGAGATTGCATTGTGATAACCTCAGCAGTGTTATGTTGGCTAGCAATCCTGTCTACCATGCTAGGTCTGAACATATTGAGGTTCACTACCATTTCATCAGTGAAATGGTTCTTAGAGAGCAGATTGACTTGATTCATGAGAAGATTGAAGAATAGATAGTAGATATATTTACCAATTCTCTTAGTAAAGAAAAGATCATATACTTAAAACAGCTACTTGGAGTTTATCATATGGTTTGAGCTTGAGGGGGAGTGTTAGAATATCAATCTCCCGTTACTCTTCAGTCAGTCTATATTTATGTGTGTGATCGACATTAGCTGGATACATTTGTACACGTATGTGACATTCAATAAGTCGGTGTAGTTAGTGACTTAACCATAGCTAATCTTGGTTAGTTATACCTATGTGTGTAAGTCTCTTTCAGTTTGTATGATGGAAGAATAATGGAAGAAGAACAACAATGATCTGAGGCTCATCTTCAACTCCAGTCTGTCTCTTTCCCTCTCTTCCAACATATTGTTGTTCCTGACATGTTTGACAAACGGAAATCTCACTTACTTTCCAAACTAGCAAGCGGGATATATATGTCCTAGATCCATATACTTGAATCTTGGCAAACCAAGTACAATCTCTTTCTATTGCATAGTTTTCAACCATTATATATTAACATGTCCTATGTGCTTATGACATATTTTCACACCTCTAATTGCTCCACTATCATGAGCAAACATGGTTGCCTTTAGTTTAGGAATGGTAGCATCCAAGGTAAATATTGTGCCATCTCTTTTTCCTTTTGCAATAATCTTGCAATAATTTCCATGTTCTTCAATAAAAGGGTCATCCTTATTAAATGTGACTTGTAAATTTTTCTCAAGATACAACAAATTTTTAGTGATAGATGGTACATGTAAAAAATCATAAAGACATTTTTTCTTCCCATCATGCATGACTAACAATACAATACTTGTATGATTGATGTCATGCTATGTATTATCACTTATACATACATAACCATGAGAGCTTATAGGCATGTGATCAAACCCATGAGTCAAACTTTTCACCATCCTTGCCTTTCTTAGGCATATCCTTTGATACATGTGTCATGGCAAGTAACAATCTGTCCCATAGTTCTCCAATGCCATTGTGGATAGGAGGGATAACAACCCTACATTCTCTCTAAGATAGTCTATCTGAGTGATCATCAGTAGCATTACTTAAGGATCCATAGTTACCATGTTTTCTACCCTTATCTTTCATGTGAGCCTCTTTTTATGATAGTCTTGTACTATATGTCCATATCTACCGCAATAATGAAAATCTTTGTCTATGTTCGACTGATCATTAGACAACCAAGAAGTACCTCTGTACTAGGTGATCTTGCCTTTCTCGAAAAGATCATGATCTTCTTTGGCCTTGTGAATTCAAATTGTTCCAAGAATTTTATTACTACTGATCAAAATGCAGGAGAAAAAATGTACTAGATAAAGGAATGGAGTAGACACCAAGAGCAATATACTCACTTGTTCTTCCATTATTCTTAAGTTTTAGTCTCAATCCCATAGTCTACAAATAGAGTAACAATCAAAGTAGGCCTTACTTATTCACCATAGCTCACTAAGTATGATTAATCCTAGTCTGCTCTGACACACACATGGCTACTAATAGCTAAGGTCTATAATAGTTGTCATGCCAGGATAAGTACGATGGTAGATTAGCTTAAATCTCAACACTCCCGCTCCAACTTAAGAAAGATATTGTATTGCAAGCACCTCTCTAAAGTGACTTAACTTATCTTTAAATAGAGACTTGGTAAATATATCAGCTACTTGGTCTTCTATCTTGACATGTAGGAGGTCCACCTTTTCTACAAGTACCATCTCTCATATCAAGTAATAATGTACTTCTATATGTTTTTTTCTAGCATGATAAATAGGGTTCATAGCTAGAAGTACACTACTAATATTATCATAATACAATGTTGCTGGAGCATCTACCTGCATACCCAAATCTACCATCAAATTCAACAACCAATCAATCTCAAAAGATGCTAATGTGGCACCTCTGTACTCTATCTTAGTACTAGAGAGTGCAACTCTTGGTTTCTTCTTGCTACTCTAGCTAATCATGCCATTGCCAAGATTGAATGCATAACCACTAGTAGACCATCTATCATAAAGACAACTTTCCCAATCTACATCAGTGTATCTCATGAGCTTTAAATCTTTAATATCTTTCTCATAAAAGGGTCCATAATCTACTATTTCCTTGGCATAATGCAATAATTTTCTCACTAGATCCAAATAGGGTTTCCTAGGCTTTTGCATAAGCTGACTAATAAGCTCAACTGAGTAGCTAAGATTAGGTCTAGAGATGGTCAAGTAGGTAAGGCCTATACATGGTAACATCTGCAATTTCAGCTCTAGTATCCACATCCAACTTGGTATTATGATCTAATGGAGTATCCAATAGTTTATAATCTATCATGCCATACTTCTTCAGTATTTCTAATGCATATTGTCTTTGCATCAGCCAAAGTCCATTGACTGAATGTACCACTTCAATGCCCAAAAATAATTTAAACTCACCTAAGTCTTTCATGTGAAACTTAGTTTTCAGCATATGGATATTACATCCTGTACTCCAATGTCATCCTCACCTGTAATAATGAGGTCTTGTAGAAAGATGACTAGCACCACAAGACTAGCTTCTATCTTTTTGGTAAAGAGATTGTGATCAGCCTTGCCAACTGAAAATACAAGACTACAAGTAATTGCTAATGCATGCATGCCATGCTCCTAGAGTTTGCTTCAGTTCATAGAGCCTTTTTCAGCTTGTAGACCGAATGTGGATATTGAGGGTGTACATACCCTTGAGGCTGATCCATAAATACTTCTTCTTCCAAGTTGCCATTTAAGAATGCATTCTTCACATCCATTTTCTATCATTTTCAACCCTTTACTACAACCAAGGGAATCACAATTCATATAGTTGCCATCTTAGCAACAAAGATGAAAGTCTCTTTATAGTCCAAGCCATATTGTTGTGCGTACCCTTTTGCCAAACCTAGCCTTATATCTTTCAATGCTACCATCAAAGTTGTACTTTACTTTATACACACATTTACATCCAATAGAATTCTTACCATTAGGAAATGCAACCAATTTCCAAGTCTGATTTTCAACCAATGCATTCAATCTCTCATCCATTTGTTTGTACTTGTTCTTATCTAAGACAATTGCACTAAATGTAGTAGGCTTTTTGTGTTCCATGATCTTAGTCTCTCTCTATGAGCATCTCAACTCTACACTTCCCTATTGGATTCCCGTCTTTCATGAGGCAGTACATATCTTATGTGCCTGACACAAGTATACATAGACAGAATTCCAAGTTCACTGTCAAGGCTATTGGCCAAATCATATCCAAATGTCAAAATCCTACGAGCATCATCAAAATGTTTTTCTTTGCACCTACTTTCGACATCATTTCTCCCCCTCACCAATGACAGTGTGTTGTTAATGGATGATGATGCATAACTCAGTCCAAGGAGATACTTTGGGAGATGCTTCACATATAGGCCCAAACATAGTAGTGCTCTTCTGTGGAGTAATAATAAATACATTATTTGAAGGCATATCCATATGAACATCACTAGGTGATGCATACCACAGAGCTAGTTCATCAAAGATAACATCTCTAGTGATGACTATTTCATGAGTGGATGGTCAAGGCATTTGTAGGCCTTGCAATCTCCTGAGCATAACCAATGAACACACACTTTTATGCCTTAGGATCTAACTTTTTCCTTTTCTCATTTGGAATATGCACATATGAAATGCAATAAAAAAAATTTAAGTTATTGATGTTTGGTTTGTACCCATACAACTTCTAGTATGGTCTCATGTCATGAATGCATGTAGTCTTGAGTTCGATTCACCACATACATTACTGTCATAATAACTTTAGCCCGCTATTACAGTGGCATGTTTTTCTCACTAAGCATTACACAAACAATATTTATAAGAAGCCTATTCTTTCGTTCAACCACTCCATTATGCTATGGAGTATAATTGCATGTAAGATACCTACAAATGTCATTCTTTATTAAGTGTCTATCAAACTCATTAGATACATATTCACCACCACTGTCAAATCTCAAACATGAAATAAAGCAATCAATTTTCTTTTCAACTTGCTGCTTAAAGTCCTTAAAATTAGCAAATGCCTCATCTTTATGCTTCAAGATCTACACCCATGTATACCTATTGAAATCATCTATAAATGTCACATAATACTTGGATCCTCCAAGAGATGCATTATGGGCTAGTCCCCATACATCAAAGTGTATTAACTATAGTGGCCTAGAGTTTGTTCCGTACATATTTCATAAAGGGAAACTCAGTTGGCTTGTTGAACTGGCATGCCTTACAAACATGACCTAACTTAGTGTATACAAACTTTGGCAAGCATGTGACAAGATACTTTGTTTGCATAGTTTGTAGCCTTTGAATATTCATGTGACTAATCCTCTTGTGCCAAATCTCATAGTCTCTAATAGTGCCTGGCTGTCCATGTGCAAACATGACTAATTTTAGTAGCATCTAGTGTAAACATCAACAGACCATGTCTTTTGCCTCAAGCAATCAATTTGCAACCATTTCCAAATTCCTCTATAAAATAGCCATGCTTATTAAAGTGATTCTGCAAGTTCTACTTTGTCATATGGCCAACTGACAACAAATTCTTTGTAATAGGGGGCATAGGTAACACATCATGCATACTTTTGTTTTGGCCATCATGAATTATTAAGGGAACTACACCCTTGTGTTCAATACTATGCTTAGTGTAATCTTCTGTATAAACATACCCATGCTTATTTGAGGAACCATGTTAGTAAACCATTCCCCATGTGGTCCCATATGATTGAATGTCCTAGAGTCAAAATACTATACAACATTTGACTTATTCTCTTTAGCAACATGGTTACAAACATACATCATAGCAAACAAACTATTAGTAGAAGCATCCTCAACATGATTGGATGAAGCATAATGACCCTAGTGCTTGCCTTTCTGATTGTCTTGATTCTTCCAACATTCCTTGGAAATGTAGCTATACTTTCCATAACAGTGACAATCTTTATCCTTGTTTGTATTTTTATGTGTAGTTTATGACTACAATGATCATCTGCCTCTAGATTTGGATCTCCCCCTCACTAAAAATTATCCATGACCTCTAGCATTTTTTCCTTGCTAATTATTTACATTCTGAAATTGTGACATGACCGTCCAAGCTAGTTTCTTGTTGGCACGTTTTTAGTAGTCCATCAAGAGATATCCTAGACAAACACCGTTCAGGATTCCATGGAATACCTCAGAGTTTGTTGTCCAGACTCACGTGAGCCTACCTCACAATGGAAGTTTTCGATCATTCCCATAAGGATCACCCTGATTTTTTAGATTCCTAATATTGATTATGTCACGTATCGATCAGCTAGCATCATTATTTTGAATTCCCACTTCTCAAGGATCACTTGAACCGAGGCAAACTTGCATTGCACTTGGTTCAAAGAGAATGGGAAATGAAGGGGAGTGTAGAATGTTGATCCCTTTTCCCATAAGGAAATATAACATTCCGATCCCCTAAAATTATGCAAGTGAGGTTCTTCCTAATATTTAGTGGCTATTTTTTTGGCCTATTTACTAACATAATTTTTAGGAGAAAATTTCTCGGCTAATCAAGACCACCCATTCGTAGGTCTGGATCCCATCTACTAGCTTCCCTCAATAGAGTATTTTTAATTACCTAATTACCTACCACTTTAAGTTTGACATATAAGAGCAACTTCTTTGATTATGTATTGGCACGAATTCCTTACACATCTTTATTTCACAACACAAAAGTAGAGTAAAACAAATTCCTGATGACTAAGGCAATCTCTACCCTATTATCCATTCTTTATTCTGATAATTTTAAGAAAAATCAAAATCTAATTTACAACCACAAACAACTTACTTCAAATGTATCACACATAATACTCTTTAATGAAATTTCTTTCAAGATAAACCATTTTCCTAGGATGATAATACTAGGGCTAAATGATGGGGCCTAAAATGGGCCGGCACTGGCTATGCCACTAGCCGGACCTCATGCATATGACAGACAACCCCACCACATGGCCTCGCGGGCTAGGAGCATCTAAAACTTACTTTGCACTAAATGCTTATGACTATTTTGTGTTTGTATCCAATATGTAGTCTAATGTTCATCTTCCCTTCTCCTCAGAGGGAGATCCCATAACATATAGGCATAATGCCTTGTAATACACACATAGGGAAGCACCTCTCAGGCTGATTGCCGTGCCTCCACTACAACTCTCCTACACCTTGAGGATTAGCCCCAAGATGCATCGCTAACACATATAACATTCGCACAAACTCCACTCTTTCATATTTCAGCGTTCCAGGAGATCTTGATTTGCCTCACAAAACTTTACCCAATGGAAGCACCAGTCTAAACCTACAACTTGGATTTCATGTCCTCTCAGTGTTGGTCAAAGTTTATCAATCAATTGCAATGCATTCCAGGAGATACCACGTGGCATGCTTGATGCAAGGTGTATGATAATTGCACATAATCATTTTATGATTAAAAAACCAGTCATGTGAGGTGCAAAAAACAGCCCTTTCATGAATTTTAACTAAGCATTACGTGCTGCGCTGCTTTAAGGACTAGCATCGGAACTTTGATGCTACTAGTCGCCTATATTTAATTATGGAATGATCCCTAAATGCTATGCACAAAGAGGGAAATCAAAATTTGTATCTTTTCAGCAATTACATCATTGGACATACTTCATCGTTTAGGTGTTGCTGCAGTGCATAGGTGTAAATGGTTGTTTTGTATCATTTTTATATGTAAAAAATAATAAACACATACTATAACACAAAGGATGAGGCAAAACTGAGGCTTGACCTCATGCTTTAACCTTGCCAAACATTCACATACATAAATCTTATTTTTTCTTCATTTTTTGCTATTTTTTTCTATTTAATATTCATGAAAAATAGGTTTTTTCTGATTTATTTGTATTGGGTTATTATTTTGACTAAACCTTAATATTTTCTCTGATTTTATCCCACTTTCACTCTTTTTTTCCAACTCAATATTTAAAAAAAACCACTAATTTCCATTAAAAATGACATTTTACGGATTTTAAGGAATTAATAACGGTCTAAATCATTATGGGTTTTGCATTTTTGTAGTTATAGCCCTCAAACATGATGCAAACAAGGTTCAAACAAAAATTCATTGCATATGAACAACATTTGGACCATAAAACAACAAAAACAATATAATTTCTTTGTAAAATTGGAGCATACCACGTGTCTTGCGTGTTGTGGGTTTTTGAATAACTATTCTGGGCAGCCCACGGACCGACCATCAACCATTCTTCAGTGTTGAACCTCTTTCCTCAGCCTCCTCTTCATCTTGAAGCAATCCGATCACAGCCGGACAAGCATCCTTCAGCCCCTCTTCTTCTTGATTTCTTGCACATGAATTGCCTCTATGCAGGAGAGAGAGGGAGGAGAGAGAAATACTAGTTCTGCATCTCCACAACCGGGCAACCATTGGAGGAGCGGATTGGAGCAATGGAGAGTGAAGGATAGAAGCATCTCAGAGCCAAGATCAATTGGGGGGGTTGTTTTCTAGCCCCATCTTCCATCTCTCCCCCATTTCGTGGCATGGCACCTTCTTCTTCTATTGCATAAGAAAAAAACGCAAACCCCCCCACATTTTTTTATGTTTGGGATCCCTAAAGGGAGCCCCAAAGAGTCACATCCTTTGGGCTCTCCTATAGTCTATTCTCACTTGGCATTTTGGCCTTTGGCCTTTCGGGCACTCCCTTTCCCATGTCCGGTACCCAAATCGTGGCCTGAAAAATCCTGGGCATCCATCTTGAAGTCTTCCACTGCCGAGCATCTCCCAAGGTCTTGTCTGCCATGCCAAAAAATTATGGAAATTCTCCGACCGCCATCCAGTGGCTCTTTTAAGCACTTTCCAGGCATTGCCGCTTAAAATCGTATTGATTGCCACCGCCGCCTTTGACAACATCTATTTTTTTCCTGAAATTCATAATTTTTTTCTATTTTTAAGCACTTCTCGGCATCAAAAATCATTTGTCTTTGGCAACCACGAGATAGGGCGACTCAGCCCGTCGAATCCCATGAACAGATCTGCATATAAACAACAAAAAGGAGCATCAATTTTATACAAAAAATACACAACACAACACATCACAGCTCATATCCTACCCCCTGTCAAAACCAAGGCATGAAATCCACGAGTAGGCCTAACATTATCTGACAAAAAGTCTGAAGCCAATCGCTAACCAACTGCTCCAACATAGCCAAGATAAAAAGAACAATCAAAGAGGTCATCCTAAGTGGTGGTCTGAACTACCTACCTAACTAAGGACAACTCAACCAGGAGCTCCCACTAGGTGAGGACTCCTATAGCCTGATCAAGAAATATTTTCTTTTAGCACATTACTCTTTTATCCTCTCATTTTCCATACTCGGGCGTGTAAAAAGGAGGGAGCTGAGCGTAGTGACCTAAGGAGAACAGGGCATCGGCCTCAGGTTCTGTCTCGGTACCCAAGAACCTAACAAGCCCTCATGAGGCGACACTTAATCCTTTTCTAACGCTCACTTTTATTTTTACTCCAACCTTCTTATTAATATATATATTTTTAAATGGCAAGATGTCACCCCAATGAAGGGCAAGGCATTGGCCCCAGATCTTGTCTCATCCCCAAGAACCTACCAGGCCTTCGCAAGGCGATAAACAATAGCTCAAGGATTTTTATTTCTTTCCTTTTCTATTTTTATAGGGGTTAAAACCCATTTTTACACACCTCCATATATTCATATATTATCTTTCAAATATTTAGGGTTTTGTCTCTTTCCATCATTAGTTTAGTAGGCTTCTCTAACTACCTCACAAATAACAGGAACTCCTAGAATGGCCGCCTAGCAGCTCAGTAGAACAGGGTCACTAAAACTCCCATCTAAAACAGGCCTTTCAATGCCTGGCAATGCCTAGCAATGCCTTGCAGGAGGCAATGACTACGCAGACCTCCCTCAAACATACCTAACCTAAACCTGGGACTTCATGCCTTGATTGTCGGTCCCCAACAAACAAAAGAAGGTAACCCTCACCCACACATATATCATTAATTGCTTAAGCAAAAAAACTCAAAAAGGGGATGAAACCACCTGGAATGGCCACAAGAAACTTCTTTGCAGCAAAGCCTCCCTCCAGTGACTTCGTCAACATGTATGGTGCAATCACTAAAACAACAAAGCATTAAACGTACCTGCACCAAACAGAGATAGGGACCTCTTGGCCTAAAGAAATAGCACATTTCACTGCAAACTAACTGGCCCTCTTGGCCTAAAGAGATAGATTATTAAAACCTGAAAACAACTGGCCCTCTTGGTTGAAAGAAATCAAGCATTAACTACTTAAAGCAACTGGCCCTCTTGGCCTAATGAAACAAAAAAACTAGCTCATAGAGATCCCTCCTTGGAAGAAGGAAAATATATGCAAATACGCTCCATTCCAAGGGGAAAAATAGGGCTCTCAGCCCTAAACTAAATGTATCAAATTATGGCCCATACCTCCTACATATGTAGTAAGAGGCATACGCATAACATGTCGTCTAATCAACCTATGGGTCCAAGATAACAACGGTAGATGGGTCTCAGCCACTCTTCGCATTACCCATATCAACCATCTCCTGCCATATAATGCATGGTCTGGTAACATTCCCCACAAGCAATCAGGTCCTATCTCATTATCAATAGCAACACTTGGACTAGGACCATAGTTGAAAAAGAGGTCCTCTTCATAAGCAAAATTAGCTAAGAAATCCGCAAACTGATTCCAATAATGTGGAATCAGCTGAAGAGATATGCTCTCAAATTCATCAAGTAGGGTTATAGTAGTTCGATGATCCATACGAAGGAGAGGATTTGGGACTGTATATGTCCCATTGAGTTGATTTAAGATCAGCTGGGAATCTCCTTTTATTAACAACCGCCTAATGCCACCTTTCTTGGAAATATTCAATGTCCCATAATCAAGGCTTTATACTCCGCCATGTTGTTGATGAATCCTACCCCAAGGTAAGTAGCTAATTTCATTGTAACTCTACGTCGGGGATCTCGAATAAGTGCTCCAACACTTCCTTTTCTATTAGGGCCCCTGGACGCTCCATCAAAGTATAATGTGTACGTCCATAATGGGTTTACACAGCTAGCCATCAAGAACTCCCCTATTCATAATTATGATAGTCAAAGTTCAACATATTTAGAGGATGAACTGACGGCTCCATTGCGCCTTCTTCATTAAACTCAATAGGGATGCTTGTCAAAATTTGTAAACATTGATGGCAAAAACTTTAATTTTTCACACAAAGGTACCATCTTCTTGCTCAATCACTTTATATCCCTTGCTCCACCAGATAAGCCTCCCCTAACGATATCTTTGCTCCAGGTATGGGTGCTCCAAATAAGGGATTAACCGCCCCATCAACCAATTTAAGCTCTCCTGCAGGTCTCAAATCAACCCCAGCATAAACCTACAATGCATTTAGCACGTTAACATATTTAGAAATAATAATCTTATTAAGATTAACCTTATTCTTAAATTCCACTCCTTGTGGATCAGCTAATAGAACTATGGACTTATTTTTACCTATCCGAACTATCTTGTAAGGGCCATCCCATCGAGGTTCCAACTTTCCTGGAAATAGCTCCCTACACGCATCATAATATAGAACTAACTGCCCCTTTTTAAAAGTATATTTCTTTGCTTTCAGATCATGCAACCGTTTCATCCGATGTTTAGCTACCTCATGGTGCAACAAACTCTACAATTTGAGCTCTTCTAAGTGGGATATATTTGTAAACCACTCAAATAGGGCATCTTCATCACCCAAAGAATGATTGATTGCAAATCTAATGGTTGGCAACTCAATTTCTAAGGGCAAGATACACTCCTCCCCGTAAGCTAATTTGAATGGGGTGTGGCCAGTGAATCGTTTAAACATCGTATTATACGCCCAAACCACCACATATAATTTTATATCCCAGTCCCAGTTCTTTTCGGAGACTATCTTGGATAGGATACCCACAAGCTGCTTATTGGTACTTTTGACTTGTCCATTTGCTTGCGGATTATAGGGGATCATCTTGTTATGCTTGATTTTCCAAGCTTTAGTCAGAATTTTAATCATTTTATTTAAAGAGTGAGTTCCACGGTCGGATACTATTTCCTTTGGCGAACCAAACGGCAGATGATTTGCTCAAGTAGGAAACTCGCAATCTCTTTTGCATTGTCCTACCTCGTCGCCCGTGCTTTTGACCACTTTGTAAAGTAATCATTTGCTACTATAATATACCTCTTTTGAGTAGTAAACAATGGGGTAATAGGACCCACAAAGTCAATGTCCCACTTCTCAAATGGAAGGATAGCCATGATAGGCATAAGTGGACACTTTCTATTCTCTCGACTATCATTTCTTTGACATGTATCACATCTCTTGACTTACTCAAAGGAATCTTGGAAGATGGATGGCCACCAATATCCAGCTCTTAAAGCTTTCTGTGCCATTTACCACCCAGCGAAGTGTCCTCCACATGCGGAGTCATGGCACTCTTCCAAAATAAAGGGAACCTCGTCAGTCATCACACATCGGTGATAGATATCATCAACACCCTGCCGATATAATGTGCGTGTGATCAAGGAAAACTTTAATGCATGCTGTTTAATTTTCCTCTTCTTCGATTTTGATCAAGTAGCTCTAGTCTCTCCTATAGAAAGATAGTGCATTATAGCAACATACCATGAGGGAATAGATGTCGTATCAATCTTGAACAAAGTTTCCATGTCACTTCCTTCAACCATGACCTCTTTTTGGCTCTCTGAAATGCACAAGACACTCTACAATGCCCTGAAGCTTTGATGGCTTGCTCTTAATCTCATAATCAAATTCCTGAAAAGTGATTAACCACTTTGCTAAATGGTCACGTGGCTGTAACTTATTCAACAGCAATCTAAGCCCTTCCACCTTTGTATAAAAAACCACCCTCTCATAAAGAATGTAGTGCCTGAACTTTTTGGTCGCAAATATCATCGCAAGGCACAACTTCTCCATATAGGTGTAGTTAATTTTCGATATTCCCAACTTCCAACTAGCGAAAGCTATTGGATGGTACCACTTTTCCTCCCAAATTTGAGCTAAACAACAGCTGATACTATACATGGTTGCTGCTGAAAATATATAGAACATTTTGCCCCTTTTTGGTGATTTTAAAACAGGTGCTTTAGCAAGCTCCTGCTTCACATCGTCAAAAGATACTTTACAAGCATCACTCCATGTAAACTGACAATTAAAGGACAATAGGTTGGTCAACGGTAACGTTCTTTCTGCCAAGGCATTGATAAACCTCTGATAATACCCTACTGATGACAGAAAGCTATGCACTTCCTTTGGAGTACGTGGCGAACTCATGGTGACAATGACCTTGATCTTTTCAGGATCAGTCGCAATCCCTATGGAAGTGACCACATGGCCTAACAAGAGCCCATAAGGGACTTCGAAGATGCATTTTCGTGGGTTAAGAGCTATGCAAAATTGTTTGCAACGCTCAAAAAACATCCGCAAAATGATCAACTTTCTATCCCTTATGGTGGCTTCCCCCCAGATCATCAATGAATACTTTTAGCTCCTCTAGGGAGATGTCACCAAAGGTCTTATTGGATGTTCTTTGCCACGAACGAGGTGCATTACACAACCCAAATGCCATCACATGGTACACAAAGGTACAAAAGACTGTAATAAACATCGTTTTTAGCTTGTCTTGCTCAACGATTGCCATTTGGTTATACCCTACAAAGTAGTCCATAAACGAATAGATTTTCCTACCTGCTAATTGATCCAAAATTTGGTCAATAAATGGCAACGGGTAATAATCTTTAACAGTTTGCTTATTCAGCTCTCTACACAAAGACATATTTGATTATTATTCTTCTTCCTGATCTTAACTGGTGAGCACCATTCAGTACGCTGAACATGGAAGATCAAACCTGCTTTTTGCAACTTTTGTAGTTCCTCATACAACCTGTCCCTTAATTCAAAAGGAATACACCTTACTTTCTGACGTACAAGGCAGGTACATTCCTTTATAGAAATAGTATGCACAACCAGACTAGGAGGAATACGTCATAGCTCCAAGCAAAAATGATGCCAGGAGACATATTCCACGGTGGATTTCGTGCCATGGTGGATTCCGTGAGGTTTTACGGTGGATTTCGTAAGATTTTATTACCGGGGCTCATACACAAAGTGGATTCTTTGTGCGAGAAGTCGATGGGGACGCCTATCCTTTTCGGGCGTTTTGTTAATTTTATGTGTACATGGGTGATTCCATAGCAGGTGATTCCACAAAATACATATTTAATTAATAAACGTTTATGAGTTTAGAGTGCGTACTCGTGATAAACTAGCGTGTATTCAAGTTATTGTTAATATTTTGATGGGTGCGTGTCTTAGGCATGGTGCCTATATTTTGTCGTGCTTATTTATTAAGGTGCTTGATATTTATTTATTATTTTTGTATGCGCATGGGCACACGATTTAGATATTTGTATTTGGACATTGTATTTGGGTGCGCTTGACTTCTTGGGCGCCAATTAGCTTTAATTCTATTTGGCACAAAAGCAAACTCAAAAGCTAAAGCATGCTATTTTGTAATTTGGGCTATTATTTGAGCTTGAAGATGATTAATATATGAAATACATGCTTTGTGGAGCGCTCATACAAGGCATGGGGAGAGATTGCACCCAATTGGTCTCTTGTTCATGTCGTGCAAGCTTTCTACATTGATTTGTGTGCAAAAAGTAGAGTTTTTTTGTTCTTGGGGACCTTCTGCCGCTCACTACACGCACATATGGCATCCGATCTATGCACTAGTGGTATTAGAGCGAAGTTGAGATCGAGAGCTTCCAATCGCTTACCATCTTGCATGAAGGCAGAGCTCCTGGAACGATCGAGCTCTACAGTCAATTTCATCGCGAATGGTCAATATCGGTGTGTTCCTGGCATTCAAGAACCCCCTTCTGCACTCTTTGATTGAGAAGGACCAGTCTGTGGAGGTGGAGGACCACGTGGACATCTTCTTCTTCAAGTGTCTGTGTACAGATAAGACTCCATAGCTTAAAACCTTAAAAGCTTTAAAAGTTTAGTAAGCTTAGTAATAAGCTTATTAAAAAGCTTAAGGGCCCCCAATTTTTCGATTTGTGGCTGCAGCATGTACTCACTTGGGTTGACCGCACAAAAAACAGTCACCCCTCCTAAAAACGAAATCGTCGATAGTCAGCTTCTTTAAGCTTAATCATAGAAGCTTTAAACTCTTAAGTCTTCCAAGTTACCAAGTTTACTTACTTCTCCAAGTCTTTCAAGTCACATAGGTTCATAAACAACTTACTTCAACCACTCCCATAAAGGCAGTTCACACGCAGAAGCATAGAAACCGTTTATTGCTCTCTGGTGGACTCTGTTCACACCTGCAGACTTGTTGAACCAGTTTCAGCAAATGCAGAAGGTCATACGCTGTTTCTATGAAGACAAAGAATACTGCAATCGCAAAGGACAAAGACCATAAAATCCAAACAAAAATATACAAGCCTTGTCTACCCTGCCTTTGAGCTACGCTCATCCCGCTATTCTGATTTCGAGAGTGTGAGGTCTTTTGGATTTTACAAGATGACTGAACAAAACATGGATGATTTAATGGCTGAAGGTGATTTACCCGAACCAACGATGGAACAAAAGTTGGATTTGATTATGATACAGCTCAAAGAAGAACGAAGAGCCTGACAAGCTTTGCAAGTTCAATTGGCCAATCTGCAAATGAACTACCACCGATAAAGATGGACCGCAACCCGAAGATCTTATATGACGTACCATCGATGCGACACTTGAAGCCCAATCCATCCGCAAAGAAACAAAGATAAGTAAAAGAAACTTCAAATTTCGTACTTTCAATGGATTACCAGATGGAAAGACTATACTTGCATTTATCAGTCAATTTGATGATTACTTCCATGAAAAGACATATGCTGAGAAAGACAAAATTAAATGTGTCACTAATCATTTAGTCGATCAAGCATCTTTATGGTGGACTGTGGTCCGCAAGAGCATTGATTGTCCCACTACTTTGGAAAGTTTCCAAAAGAAGTTTTTGCAGAATTTCCTTCCTCCTCAGCTCCATGAAAAAGCCATTAAGCAATGGGATCTTCTACAGCAAAGAGATCGCGAACCTATTTTCCAATACATTGAACATTTCTGGAATGCCCTACTGCAACTACGCATGCTCGAAGATGTACCTGAAGCAACTCACAAACGCAAGTTTATGTCTGGTCTACTTGGACATTACTATGCTGAAGTCAATAGATTCAAGCCAACAACCCTTGAAGATACAATTTCCTTGGCCATGTCACTGAAGACAAGATTCGAGGAAGAGACAAGCGACCACAAAAATTTCAAACTAATTGTAACTATGGTTTCAAACAATTCAATTCAAATTTTAGAAGATTCAATCAAAATCATTTTCTTCCATCTTCATTCCATAAGTCTTGGACACGACCACGTGCCTTGCCATTAAATACCAATCCAAACCTAAGCCATCCTCACAGCCAAATCCCAACATTCCTAAACTTTCTGCCATTACCAATAATGTATCTAAAGCCAAACCCATAGTTTGTTACAAATGCCATCAACCTGGATATCTAGCAGCCAATTGCCAAACCAAAAAGCCACCTGTCCATATCAATTATCTTGGAGCAACGGAAGAAGAAGAACGTGAGGAAATGCTTGACTTTACGAAAGATGATGACGACATTGGTACTACTTCGGATACTTTGCTAGGTATGCCAACTCCACATTCTTTGTTGACAATGAAATGTTTAGTACATGGTAAAGAAAAAAACTATTTTGCATGATGCTGGTGTAGCACACATGACTTTATTTCTGCAAAGTTAGTGAAAGAATTGAAATTACAAACTATTTCTACACATTATCGCATTAAAGCTGCATTCTTAGGAACAAGACATAATGGGACACAAGAGGTACATAATTTAAAAATTAAAATTGGTGAATATACTGAACGAAGAAATTTCCTAGTTGTACCTTTGCAGTCTAGTGATATTATCTTAGGAATGCCTTGGCGTCATCAGTATAATCCTGACATAGATTATTCTACGCATTCAATTAAAATTTATTTTCAAGGAAAACCAATCACATTGCATGGTATGCATTCTTCTAATAATTTTCACTGCTTACTCATACTCAAGCCAAACGTGCATTACGTAAAAGTAGCAAATCTTATTTAATATGGGTAAATGAACTTCAAGCTAAAGAAAAACAAATGCATCCTAGGCATACACAATTTCTTACCCAATTTCAAGATTGTTTTGCTGATGATTTACCACCTGGACTACCACCTTCACGTCCTAAAGATCACAAAATAGATTTGATTCCTGGAACACGACCACCATATAAAGCACCATATAGACATAACCAAATTGCACAGAAAGAAATTCAAAATCAAATAGAAGAATTGCTTAACAAAGGATTAATTAGACCTAGTAGTTCTCCATTTGGTGCACCTATTTTATTAGTAAAAAAGAAGAATAATACTTATCGCATGTGCATTGATTATCGTGCCCTAAATAAAATTATTGTTAAGAATAGATATCCAATTCCTAGGGTAGATTATCTTATGGATAAATTACAAGGATCTGCCATATTCAGTAAGATAGATCTTAAATCTGGTTATCATCAAGTAAGATTAGATAAATCTGATATATTCAAAACTGCATTTAGTACACAATTTGGACACTATTAATTTCTAGTGATGCATTTTGATGCCTGGAGGCATATTCCACGGTGGATTCTATGCCACGATGGATTCCGTGAGGTTTTACGGTGGATTCCGTAAGATTTTATTACTAGGGCTCATACACAAAGTGGATTATTTGTGCGAGAAGTCGATGGGGATGTCTAACCTTTTCAGGCATTTTGTTAATTTTATGTGTACATGGGTGATTCCATAGCGAGTGATTTTGCAAAATACATATTTAATTAATAAATATTTATGAGTTTAGAGTGCGCACTCGTGACAAATTAAGGTTAGGATTGATTTCTAACCAATTTATTTATGTAGCTGAAGACTGCTGGGTATTCACTTTTGTCAGTTTAATTGTATTATTTTACTAACGATTGTGAATGCTTCAGTTGATGTGTAGAGATAGCAGTGGTGGCAGTGGAAAGCATTGGAGGATAGCGTGTATTCAAGTTATTGTTAATATTTTGATGGGCGCATGTCTTAGGCATAGCGCCTATATTTTATCGCGCTTATTTATTAAGGTGCTTGATATTTATTTATTATTTTTGTATGTGCATGGGCGCACGATTTAGATATTTGTATTTGGACATTGTATTTGGGTACGCCTCACTTCTTGGGCGTCCATGAGCTTTAATTCTATTTGGCACATAAGCAAACTCAAAAGCTAAAGCATGCTATTTTGTAATTTGGGCTATTATTTGAGCTTGAAGATGATTAATATATGAAATACATGCTTTGTGGAGTGCTCACACAAGGCATGGGGGGAGATTGCACCCACTTGGTCTCTTGTTCATGTCGTGCAAGCTTTCTACATTGATTTGTGTGCAAAAAGTAGAGTTCTTTTGTTCTTGGGGACCTTCTAACGCTCACTACACGCGCATACGGCATCCGATCTGTGCACCAAAAAATGTCGCAAAACTCTCGAATTAAGGACACATAATCCTCTCTTTCTTTTGAACTGAGCATAGAACCCAATTTGATTGGCCGCAAATCATTAGGCATACCAAGGTCCAGCTCAATAACGTCCGCATCTCTTATTCGATCATGAGGCTCTATCGGCTCATTCAAGGTTATCTAATAAATATCCTATGTAGTGGACCCTTCCTTAGATCCATCGCTCGATGATGTCTCACTACCAGATGGATCATCTACTATTTCTAGTTTAGTGGAGGATAGTGGAGCTCTCTCACTCTCAGGAGACTCAAGGTAAGCATCTACTATTACACAATGGGCACCTTGACCTAGGATCACTCGACTAGACTATATATTAACTTGGCAGTCTGTCCGTAGAATCCATGGCCTGCCTAGCAAAACTCGATAGCTAGGATGTCTTGCAAACCTTATCACCCTAAAGTCCAGATAGCATTCCACGCTCGCAACTGTAATGTGGACCTTAGTAATGCAACCTTTCAGTTGTCTTAGACTATCATCAGCCATCCTAAGAAGTGTGAAACCATCCTTTTGCATCTCTAGACCTAACCTCTCCATCAAGTCTGAACTCAAGATATTGATAGAGGATCTAGTGTCCACGATAGCGTGCTCCACTAATATTCCATCCACATATGCTGGAACCCTAGGGTAATGCTTTTCAACATGATCAAACCAATCTTCCCCCACTCTAGCTATGCCCAAAGGTTCTACTATATACTCTATACATAGGATTTTCTTGAATTCCTTGCGTACTCCTTGAGAAAGTTTAATCAATTGCAAGAGATTCAAGTCTGGTTTGACTTCATAAAGGGAACTTGCTAGATCAAAGTCGTGGTTTTTAGCAAAAGTTCTCTTCTCGCGCCAAACCATTCTCTCATTTGGCCTTTCCATCGGCTTTGGTACCTCTTTTTTAGCCTTTACCTTCTTTCTTGGAAATCCTTTATCCTCCTCGGGATCGAATTTACTACCAACAGATCTTAACGGTCCACCTTCCATATCAGGATTCAGGACTCGCTTTTCCCTAGCATCTTGTTTAGGGCTTCCCTTGACAAGTCTTACAATTCCTTTGTCACTATCTTTAATCTTTTGACCTCTTGTTACGGCCCGTAGATTAGAAGTTTTAGAATCATTGACACGTACAACCTCAATAAGGCTGACTCCACTTCCATGAGGTAACTCCTCTAAAACAACCTTTCCTCTTTGCAGTATTTGCCTTGGTCCATCGTCGTGTTGGAGATTATTCCCTTGTACACGATGGTTAACTGGACCTGGTTGTTTACTTCCTTCTTGGAGAGAACTGATCTTACTCCAACAAATGGCAAATAAGTGGCCAGACTTCCTGCAAATATCACATTTGACATTCGGGCAATTCCCAGGGAAATGTTGGGCCCCACACCACTTACAGCTGAATCTTGAGGGGCCACCCTCTTCACAGCGTCAGCTCCCTATCAAATTCTGTTGCTTCTTAAGAAGATTGACATCCACAGCTATTTGTCGATATTGTTCAGAGATCATATCAGTATAGTGCTTCATCATATTCTTAACTTCACCAAGGACATTAGAAGCACTCAACTCATAGGTACGATCATCAGTCTGTCGCCCCATGGGCCTAACCACTTGATTAGGAATTGGCCGCTGACCAACTGGGACAACATTAGGATTCATTGTTTGGTTTTCACCACTATTTAGTGAGGCCGCATGACTAGCCATAGGCATAGTCATGCTAGGAGGAGCAGGTAACACAAGTAAATTTGACATAATACTCCCTCTGCCACCTGTATTTAACATGGGGTCTCCTTGACTCCATTGGTCAAGGCCAAATTATTACCATTCCAATTTATCCTTGTTGCATAAGCCACTTGCAAGCATGACTCTACTCCTCTGCTTGGGTAATGGAAATGTCAATATCGACCAAAACAACACTACTCAACTGCACGTGGATTTTAAAATCCAATCCATATAGGAAATATTGCAACTATGCAGCTGCTAGAATAGGAATATAAGCGTTAAGTTTGTGAAGAACTTGCTTTAGTTTCTTAGCATATGCTTGGACATTCTCATTTGGCTCTTGGCATGTTACGTTCAGAATACGCAACCAATATTGTCCACCCTTCTCAGGGGCAAACTCCCTAACTGAAAGCCGTAAAGAATTGAGCACTGCTAGATATGGTTCCGGCTTCTAGACTGTGATATGACACTATCGCTCTTCCTTTTAACGTCATGTTGAAGAACATCATTAGGTGTCCTTCGACTTGGATTCGATAGTTAAACATGAGTGTTTGAAACTTCTTAATGTGGACTTCTCCATCTTCTTCTGCTAACCCATGGAAAATTGGCAATGGTGCTCCTAATTTCGGGTAAATCTGGTGTACCTGCTAGAATTGCGATAGGTTGTACCATGGCGACAACCGGATTGACAACAGGAGTTTGTGTAGGCACCACTACACCCCCACTTGTTGTGAGTTGATTAACTGAAAATAGGAAAGCACAAAGACTTCCACTTGCACTTGAAGAGCTAATTGTAACACCAAGATTTTCTCTAAGTTTATCCCATTTCCACTCTTTTTTCCAACTCAAAATTTAAAAAAACCACTAATTTCCATTAAAAATGACATTTTATGGATTTTAAGGAATTAATAACGGCTCTAAATCATTACGGGTTCCACGTTTTTGTAGTTATATCCCTCAAACATGATGCAAACAAGGTTCAAACAAAAATTCATTGCATATGAACAACATTTGGACCATAAAACAACAAAAACAATCAAATTTCTTTGTAAAATTGGAGCATACCATGTGTCTTGCGTGTTGTGGGTTTTTGAATAACTATTCTGGGCAGCCCACGGACCGACCAGCAACCATTCTTCAGTGCTAAACCTCTTTCCTCAGCCTCTTCTTCATCTTGAAGCAATCCGATCATAGCCAGACAAAGCATCCTTTAGCCCCTCTTCTTCTTGATTTCTTGCACATGAATTGTCTCTATGCAAGCAGGAGAGAGAGGGAGGAGAGAGAAAGACTAGATCTCCATCTCTTCAAGTGGGCAGCCATTGGAGGAGCGGATTGGAGCGATGGAGAGCGAAGGATAGAAGAATCTCTGTAATGTGTCCACTAGTATCATCCAGGACACGTCTTAGCAGTCCATCGAAAAGAATGTCTAGAAAGCTCCGCTCGGCACTCCCATGGAATATTACGGGATTTGCGATCTAGGTCTTTCCGTTTCTACCACGTAGCGGAAGTATCCTAGCTGTTTCCACTTAGAATCGACCGGAATTAGGGTTTTCTTGATTGGTCATTACCTCACAGCAACTAGCGTCGGACCCAAGCGAACTACTTTACGCAGAAACGCCAGATCCGAAGCGGATTCACACTACACTTGGTTCAAGGAGAATGGGAAACGAGAGGGATGCAAAGCTCAACCTCTCTACCATAAGGCATAGTCCCATTCCGTTCCCCTAAAACAGCGTAAATCGGTTAAGACATCACTCTAGGTCAACGCTTTTGTTGTTCGTGTCCTTAGACGATCATCTCGTTGTTCTTTGAAAAAAGTTCCCGGCTAACCAGGACCACCCAACCGTAGAACGGACCCATGGCTCATCCTCCGCACTTTTCTCGATTTGTTTTAGTTATGTAATTATCTAACAAATTAATTTGACATGTAACAATCAGCTTCTTTAATTAATCCGTTAAGCATTCCTTTACGTAATCGTATCATGTGGCATAGAAAAACAATATCAAACAAGTTCTTTATTAACATATCATCATTTTTATCTTTGAAATACAAGGATTTTTCGCCCGTAGGCTTGTCCATAATCCGCCCGAAGGCTATCCAGTAATCCACAGGGACCACTATTCCAAGCTTTCGCTCGTAGACTAGTATGCGGGCCTCGAGATCCAATCCCGAGTCACGTTAGCCTCTTGTGTAGGACCCGGAAGGTGAGGGATTTACGGCCAGAGCCCCCCTGGCACCCAAGCGTCCTCCTACTCCAAGTAGAGCTCAACGAAGAGACCTCTCGCTGTAGGTTCGGTCCACGTTCCCAGCGCGGTCAACAACCCCCTTGGTTAGGGTTAGGGAAGCAGTTGGGGGTAACTAAAACTGCCTCTCCCTTCAGACCTTCAACCTGAAGTATAGGTATTCATTTAGTTTGTAATTCATAAATCAAACAGTGCTCTAAAATCTCTAGCAAGCACAAACATTTCCATTAATCGACTTTGTTGTTTGGCAAACTGCTAAGGAATGATTCTTTCCTTTCGAATGCATCAGCACTCGTTCCAAGGTGTCTTGTAGCTTGGCAAGATCCCTTATATTCTGGGTTAGGGCATACCTTATTAACCCAACTTAGTCAACCCTAAAGTTCATTGGATACTTTAGTTTCTAGTTTTTTTAACTTTCCTTATTTAGAAGGATATCAAAGAATACATCCTTTTGCAAGATAACTTGCGTAAGGATCCGCCATCCTTGTTGAGGGTATTTAACCTTCCTTCTTGTGAATCAATCACAAGACTATATGACTTCATACTTGCTGCGCAAGTCCTGCATCGTAATATACTATGAAATAATCTGTTTTAGTTTCTTTAAGCTGACATTTGTCGGACCTGGGGTCTCTTTTTAAGAACCTCAGGGACAAACCCTAGTTCTTTTACATTTACGAATTTATTGAGCCTACAATCACGGAAGATAGTCAAATGTTTAAGGTATAAACGTTTCTTGGTTTTTAAGTCATTCCGAAGGCATATTTCGCAGCATAGGTATTTCTAAGTTTACATTAATTCGTTTATCTTTTTGGAGGTAATATTGAGATCACCTCAACACAATTTGTTATCCTTGTGACAATTGATTTTTCAGTCCTAAACTTTAATGCTTTGAGGTTAGGTAAATTCAATTAATCCTCCTTTTTCCTTGCAAACAAAACTCATGCCAAATAACAATCTATTCCTTGCTAAGATATGCAGTTAGCAATGATAACTTTCTAGTAATTCGAGCAAGGTAAGAAACTTTTCATGAATTTCATCCTCTATGATGATTTGTTGCAAAAAGAATAGGGGTTAATGGTGCAAGATGCAGTTTTTATACCTTCAGGATTTAACTGAAATATACTACTATAGGAAGTAGATAATCTTGCTCGTAATTTGTTTTAATGCATGATGCTATTCGAAGGAAACTATGTGCTATACAATATCATTTGTTCAATTAAACTAAACTCCTTCATTGAAAATAAATGGGAAAAATATATCCCATCCTTAACAATTCATCTTTGCATGATTGACTTAAAACCGATATAAAACCAAGAAGAAAATAAAACCTGGTTTTGGGGTGAGATATCCGCATGGATACTGGGAGATGACCCTCCCGCAACTACTCCTTGGACTTTCTTAGGTGGCATCGCAGTTTGAACGTGAAGGCGGTTTTTACTCTTTCTTTCGGATTTCCACCGTCTCTCTTTTGAGGCAAGAAGTTGTTCAAAAAGTTGACCACGAGGAGGGATAATAAGACCTCTAAAATCTTAGCTTCTTCGGAGAGGGAAAGGGTTCATAAAGCTTTAGAGAAAAAGGGTCTATAGGATATCATCATGGTGAAAGGCTATGTGTGAGTATGGCTTCACAAACATCTGTGAAAGCCCTTGGGAGATCTTTTGGGCGCTGGAGTGAAAGGACTTAGGGGTTTTTCAAACCTAGGGGGAAATTTTGAAAGATAACACAAGGGTTTATAGTATGGGGAAAAAGGCGTGTAAGTAAAAGGTAACACGGGGTTTAGAAAGGCTTAGGGGTGTATTAAAAAAAGAAATATGAGGGGTAAAACACGGGGTTTCAAATACAAGATGGGACTTATGGATTTAGGCACAGGGATTAAGGGTTTTTGAGGTCAAGGGAACTGGGCTAAGGTGGCTTTCGAGGGATGCTAGGGGGCAAAAGGGTTTCTAAAGGTTAGAACCGGGAGGGGATGAAAGGGTAAGGAAGGGTATAGGAAGGGGAACTTGAGGGTTTTAAAAAACCCAGGGAAGGGGGGAAAAATTTATGGAGTGGAAGGGATATGAGGGGGTGAATGGGGGCTTGATTAGCCCCCCCTTAGGAAGCTTCTACAAGGAAGCTTCCTTTATCCCATGTGGCAGGAGGGGGGGGAAACAATCTGGCAGGGGTGGAAAATTCTGCCAGTGTGGCTGACGATGGCACTGTGGGGGAGAGAGGCTAGGGCGGCAGGCGGTGGCTGCATCAGGCGGCAACATTCGAAGCAGGGCGGCGGCGTATCTTCTTCCCTCCTTCCTCTGCCTTCAACCGTGTGGCCCTCCCTCTTTAAATAGGGGAGGGGGTGGAAACCTCCCCCCCTTGAGCTATCCGCTTGTATGGCGAGGGGCTCGAGCAAGCTCTAGTGAGGAGCTTGCTGGCCCCCTCTATCCCCCCTCGATACTCTAGCTCGATGCGCCGCCACAAAGGCGTAATTTTTTTAAAATATATATATAATATATTACATTCCCTCCCCCTTAGAAGAATCGAGATGTCCTCATCTCGAGATAAACTGGGGATATTGATGGTTGAGAGTGCCTTCATCTATCCAGGTGGCATCCTCTTCGGGATAATCTTTCACTGGACGAGGCATTCTCTAAAGGTTCTTGATCTTTATTGTCTCTCCCTAACATCTAGGATCCTATCCGGCCTTAGTTCAAGGACTCCTTGACTAGGCATTACAATTTGTTGGTCATCAAGTACATGGTTAGGGTTGGGTACATATTTTTTCAATAGGCTGATATGGAATACATTGTGAACCTTTAGGCTCTCAGGGAGTTGCAATCTATAAGCATTGGGTCCTAGGCATTTGAGGATTTTGTACGGCCCACAATACCTTGGACTTAGCTTCTTACAATCTCCTAGGGATAGAGAACTCTTTTTAGGGCATATGCGAATGAAGACCATGTCTCCTTCTTCGAAGACTCTTTCTTGACGCTTCAAATCTACGTATGCCTTTTTTCTATCCTTGGCCACTTGTATGTCTTGTCTTATTGACTTTATTTGATCATCTATGTCTTCCAACATCTGTCTTGACGCTTCAACCCTTAGGGTTGGATCAAAAAAGTTTAGGGGACTTCGACAATCATGACCATACAATGCTTGGAAAGGGGTCATGTGAATGCTTTGTTGGTTAGAAGCATTGTAGGCAAATTCTACCAAAGGCAAGTATTGAATCCACTTCTTGGGTTCTCGAGAGCAGTATGCCCTAAGATATCCTCGATGACTTGATTTACTCGCTCTATTTGGCCATCCATTTGGGGATGGTAGGCAGTGCTAAAACAGAGTTGAGTCCCAATAGCTTCAAAGATAGCTCTCTAGAAGTGTGATGTGAAGAGAGAATCTCGATCACTAATGATTCTTCTGGGTAAACCATGTAGCTTGAATATCTCCTTGATAAACAATCTTGCAATGTCGGAGACTTTATAGTTTGTCTTTACTGGAATCAGGTGTGCAACCTTGGTAAGCATGTCAACCACAACCATGATAGAGTTGTATCCTCCCTGGACTTGGGGTAAGCCTATAACAAAATCCATACTGATGAATTCCCATTTCATTTGGGGAATGTCAAGCGGTTGCAGTTTCCCTGGCATCATGACATGTTCAGCTTTGATACGTTGGCAGGACAAACACTCACTAACATATTTGAGAACGTCACCCTTGAGCCTCTCCCAATGGTACCTCTTCCTAACTGCATTAAGAGTCTTAGCATAGCCAGGATGTCTTGCGAAAGGAGAATCATGAGCTTCCCACATTATCTTCTGCTTAAGTGACTGGCTTGCTGGTATACATAGCCTTGTTCTGTAGTAGACAAATCCATTATCAATGGAAATTTCCTGATACTTAGCTTGCAACTTTTGGTTCTGCTCCTTGGTAGATATTTCCTTTAGCATTGTTTGGTAGGCCAAATCATGGCATGCTTCCTCTCTAGCTATCTCAAGTATAGGGTTGTTTGGCATAGATACTTTTGTAGCCAGAGATCTAGCCGTTGATGGATTTTGCAAGATTAGGGAATTTAGGAATGCCTTGCAACTAAGTGCATCGGCAACTACATTCTCTTTCCCTGGTCAGTACTTGATTTCAAAATCATATTCCTCCAACACTTCAATCCACCGACGTTGCCTCATGTTGAGCTCGTTCTGGGTAAAGATCCATTTGAGACTCTTATGATCGATTACTAGAGTAAACTTGTTATCCAATAGGTAGTGTCTCCAAAGTTTTAGAGCATGGATGACAGCTAGTAATTCCAGATCATGCATAGCATAATTCTTTTCATGGCTCTTCAATTTCCTTGAAGAGTATGCTACTGGATGACCTTCCTGCATAAGTACACACCTCAAGGAAAGAATGCTAGCATCTGTTACTACCTCAAACTCTTTATTGAGGTCTGGAAGTTTTAGAATAGGTGCTGATACCAAACTTTGCTTCAATTTGTCAAAGCTATTCTATTCGAGAGTTGACCATGTAATGGAAGTTTGCTTCTTTAGTAAATCCGTCAGAGGTGCTGCAATCAAAGCATAGTTTTTTATGAAGACCCTATACCATCCTGTCAATCCAAGAAAGCTGCGTATTTCTTTGATAGATACTAGTGTTGGCCATTCAAGCACATCTCTAACCTTGGCTGGATCTACTGATATTCCTTCTGATGATACTATGAATCCCAGATATTCAATCTGACGCTTGAAGAATGCACACTTCTTCATTTTTGCATACAGCTTATGTGACCTCATTGTCTCAAGGACAATCCGAAGTTGAAGTTCATGATCTTCTTCCTGTTTAGAATAGATTAAAGTGTCATCGAAGAAGACAAGCACGAAATCATCAAGATATGGCCTAAAGATGTCTTGCATTAATCTATTGAAGGTAGCAGGTGCATTCGTAAGCCCGAATGACATAACCAGGAACTCAAAGTGCCCATATCTTGTATTGAAGGCCGTCTTTGGGATATCTTCTTCCTTGATCCTTATCTGATAGTAACCTGACCTGAGATCAATCTTGGAAAAGATCTTTGCACCTTGAAGATGATCAAGAATCTCATCTATTCTAGGAATAGGATACTTGTTCTTGACTGTTGATTGATTCAACCCTCGGTAATCAATACATAGTTGAATTGTCCCATCTTTCTTTTTCTGGAATAGTACTGGAGCTCTCCATGGTGAATTGCTAGGCCATATATAGCCCTGATCTAATAGTTGCTTGAGTTGTTCCTTCAACTCAATTGCTTCTGGTATGGACATTCTATAAGGTCTCTTTGCAATTGGCGCAGCTCGAGGTACTAACCTAATCTCATGATCTACTTCTCTTTGAGGCGGAAGTTCGGTCAACTCATCAGGGAATACGTCCGCGTATTCCTTTAACCAAGAAGGCCCTTCATGAGACTCTTGCTTTTGATCTAATTCTTGAGTTTGATCAAGTAAACGGGTAATTCTTTTCTGACTCCTTTTATGATCTGAGATACTTTGGCCAATTGGATTCTTGGCACTCCTGCCTCACCTTGAGTTGTGACTAATGCCCTTTCAGAGTTTTGAAAGGAAACTTGACCCTTTCCACAGTGAATGTGGGCGTCGTTGGGCTTAAGCCACAATCCATTCCAAGTAGACACTCATGGATACCTAAATTCATGACTCTGAATTTGATCGAAGTCTTCTTTCCTCCCAGAAAGAATTTCACCTTAGCAGTTTGCCTGGTACAAGTTACCTCACGACCATTTGCCTATTCCACAAGTAGGGTAGGTGCTTCTATTGTGGCTATTCCTAATCTTTTTGCACATGCTGGTGAGATAAAGAAATGTGTACTACCACAATCAATCAAGGTTTTGAAACCTTTACCTTGATAGTCCGATGGTGTCTGAATCACCGAGGACTGGAGATTCGGCCCTTTCTTGTGTAAAGCGGCATGGACTATCACTCTTTCAAATTCTGCTTCCATGGTCGGATCTTCCTCTTCTTCTTCTTTGCATCTTTGCCTATTAGCTATGCAAGCAATTATTCCTCTTCCTTGGGTAGCGGCTCCTTGACCACGGCTTTCCCCTTGAAAAGGTGCTTGGCGATGTCCTCCACCAAGCTTGGGACATTGCCTCTTGAAGTGACCAGGTTCGTTGCAGTGGAAACAATGGAGGTTTCGACCATTACTTTGAGTAGGAACAAAGTTGTTGACATTATTCGTCCTTGTTTTTTTTCTTTGTCCCTGATTATGACCTTGAACTCTCTTCATTTGAGGTCTGCATGCTCCTCTGTTCGGGTTACTACAGGACCAAGTTTTGTTACCCCTTGGTCTAGCTTGCACCTCTTGAATTATAGGCGCCGCTTGAATGAGTGCATCCTGAAGATCTGATGGACGCATAGATTTGAGACGGGTATTTACTGGTGGATTTAATCCCGCACAAAATTTGGACACCTATTGCGTCATGTCCATCTGTGGCGCATACTTTAAAAGTGAAACTAATTTAGAGTAGTATGCGTCAATAGTGAGTCCTAGCTGTTTTAGCTCGTAGAACTCGTTCATTTTCTGCGTGCGATATGTAGGTGGTAAGTATCTTCCCTGCACGGATTTCTTCAGCTTCTCCCAGGTAACAGATCCCTTTGCAATCCCTTGATCCCTGCACCATTGCTTCCACCAAAGTCTGGCCTCGCCGGTGAGTTTTAACTTGGCGAGCATAGCCTAATTGGTGGTTGCAGTACCGGCTACTTCAAAGTAATCCTCCATGGATTCAATCCAAATTTCAGCATCAGCCTGAAGGAATGTGCCTCTCCCGTCAAACTCGGGTGGCTTAATTTGCTTGAGGAGGAACTTCTTCTCTTGGATCATAGCAGTACTAGATGTAGGAGGCGAATTTGGAACCTGTACCTGGGGTTTCAACTACTTAACTTTTTATCAACTCTTATGCACAGCCAGACATTGATAAAAAGAATTCTTTATTTGTATTTACATGGGCATAGCCCTTTCAAATACAACATTCCGTGTGATGATAAGTCAATTGTTACATTTAGTTTGGGGAGAACAACGTTCTATTGCATTTATCTACAGGAACTGAGTAATAGTCGGGTTTTGGGTCATGGATCTTCAGGAATCGATAAGTCATTGGAAGTTCAGGATATCATTTCCGTTGGAATCCATACTTCTCATGGCGGCCCAACACTTTAATCCTGTCGGTGGGGATTACACGGGTTACTTCCACATATACATATGATTTCATCTCAAGCCTCCAACCTCGGATATGTAAAGTTGAATTTACGTGAGCTTCCACAAAAACGAACAGCTTCACGACTTTCAAGTGTTCCAACCACTTGATCCTCTTTAGGTTGGTCTGTAGATAAGCAAACTGATGGGCGGCTATATAGTAGATTCCTGAAGTCCCCGTCCATCTTCGTTCTATGTATAAAGGTGATGGATTATATATCTGCTCTAGGATGTTCATCATCCGAATTCTTTGTCTAGAAAGCGGAGAATGCATTACAGTCATAAACATGACTCGAAATACCAAAAACTTGTTCCACGCTTCATAATTCTGCAAGACAGCATTGAAGGTAAGAAAATGTTTGGACAACAACAATTTCTTTACTTCATTTTATTGAGATCTCATAAAAACAATTCCGTTGTTGCTCGGCTCTGATACCAACTGTAACATGTCTACTAGTATCATCGAGGACACGTCTTAGCGGTCCATCGGAAAGAATGTCTAGAAAGCTCCGCCCGGCACTCCCATGGAATGTTACGGGATTTGCGATCTAGGTCTTTCCGCGTCTGCCACGTAGCGGAAGTATCCTGGCCGTTCCCACTTAGGATCGACCGGAATTAGGGTTTTCTTGATTGGTCATAACCTAACAGCAACTAGCATCGGACCCAAGCGAACTACTTTACGCAGAAATGCCAAGTCCGAAGCGGATTCACAGTGCACTTGGTTCAAGGAGAATGGGAAACGAGAGGGATGCAAATCTCAACCTCTCTGCCATAAGGCATAGTCCAATTCCGTTCCCCTAAAACAACGTAAATCGGTTAAGACCACTCTAGGTCAACGCTTTTCTTGTTCATGTCCTTAGACGATCATCCCATTGTTCTTTGAAAAAAGTTCCCGGCTAACCGGGATCACCCAACCGTAGGACGGACCCATGGCCCATCCTCCGCACTTTCCTCGGTTTGTTTTAGTTATGTAATTATTTAACACATTAATTTGACATGTAACAATCAGCTTCTTTAATTAACCTGTTAAGCACTGGTTCCTTTACGTAATCTTATCATATGAACCTAGCACCGAGAAACCCTCGTGCTACTAGGTCCTTAATTTTTAATTAACGACCGACCTAAATAGTATGCATAAAAACTAGCAAGCTTTTCATCATTTCATTCAGCATTTAAACACCTTTTATACACTCGATACCCTCACCCGTTTAGGTTGTGCATGGTGCATAGGTTTAGGGTTCATTTTCCACATTTTTATTGTTGTATAAACACAATAAATACTCATTAAAACATAAAGGTAGGGCTGAACTGAGGCTAAACCTCATACTTCAGACCCCCCATACATACATGAACATGGTTCTTATTTTTCCTTAATTTTCGGCAGTCAAAATCCATTTTTTCCCTATTTTTCCTCCATTTTCCCTATTTTCATTGTATTTTTTACAATATTAAATAACTAAAAATACAAAATGAATTGTGGGTTGTGGCCTTTAGGTTCATTTACAGCAAAAACACACATTTAGTTGGTATATCTTATTATATTTCCCATTTATATATAAAAAACACCCAATTTTCCCATTTTTCGCGTGTTTTACGGGTTTTACACCATTAATTTCAATCATAACACTTATGATTTTCTAATTTTCTGAGCATAAATTGATCAAACTCATAGCAAAAAATATTAAGATGCATAATCATCCCATGGGAACAAATATTCATGAAGCAAATTGCATAAAACATCAATTTCCTTTGTAAAAATGAAATTATTGTTCTTTGGGGTTGCGGATTTTTATTTGCCATGTCTCGGGACTGATTTCCAGCAGCCATTAATGCTCATGACAGCCTACAATCAGCAATCTTCATTCCTCTTGAACCACGGAGCAATCCGATCTTCATTGGATAAGCATCCGTCATCCATTCTTCTTCTTCTTCTTCACCACATGAATCTGCCCTTAGGGGAGAGAGAGGGAGGAGAGAGAAAGATTGAAATCAGAATTCTTCATAGAGACGGCCATTGGAGGAGCGAAGACCGGTGATATGATCAGCATCCAGGGGGGGAATGAGGGGCAATGATCAATTTCCATGGTTATTTGCAGGCTGCATCCTCCATCTCCAAGAATTGGGCGCAAAAATAGGTGCCATTTTCCCACGCTCTCTTCTTCTTTCTCTCTCCACCTTTTTTTATCAATGTTGCATAAAAGTTTTAGTGGGGGGTCTAACTCCCAAAGGGCACACCAAATTTGGCCTCTCAAATGTCCACCTTTTCATATCTTGACCGTTTCCTCGGCCATTTCCCCGTCCGGACTCCCAATTGAGCTCTAAAAAATCCTAGGCATCCGTCTCGGCATCCCACATTGGCTGGTAACTCTTGTCAATCCGCATGAAAGTCTGAAAAATTATGAAAAATCAACAAGTGTTGCTCGGGCGCCTTTAAAGAACTTTGCCGCCTAAAATCGTCCTAGATCGAGCCGCCACCTTTGACGTTGAATATTTTTCCCTTGATATTCATAATTTTTAGCTATTTTTAAGCACTTCTCGACATCAAAATTCCGCTCTCAGGTATGCTCTCCATCTTCAATGGGAATAAGAGGGATGCCCAATTATGACCAAGCAAAGACACCATGAAAACCTCTAAGTATGACCCCACTTATGTAGCTCCTACCTCCTTTCAAATGTTGGACATCACTCGCAATCGACCCTTAGTAGACCATGTCATGGCCCACCCCTATGTATATTGAATCCTTACTGAGTGACGAAGAGCTACACATCACTAGCAAGATCAACTTCAGTGACTTACTAATAATTGATGTCTTCACTTACATTACACACATAGGCATTCAACCTTACAACATGGATTGGCATGCTCACTTGGAGCATAACCCACAGTTTTACGCTTGGATCATGTAAAAGTGAAGCATCGCAACATGCACTTAATGCCCTTAACCCTTCATCCTCCAATCCTAGGAAGGATTCACATCAGGTGGAAAAGAAGACATGTCTTAAGATCTCAACCAAGTTTTAAAAGCTAGAAAGAGAAGGTCAACTTATGATCAAGGAAAAATTTAGGGATTTTTGTTGGAATGTGTGGATTGCTCTTGAAGAAAAATCTTTCATTCTTGACTAAAGCATTTCACATTTCCATAGCTTGCATTCATTATCTACTTATCTTGTTGCAAAGAGTTGTCTTAAGAAAACTAATGGTGAGCTATGATGTCATGACTGGAATCCAACATGGTAGGTCAAGAAAAAGATAGCAAGCTTCCATTCATGGAAGAAGGGCAGGTGAAGTACATCTGAACGATAGAAATAAGGGCCTTCAACCATTTTAAGGTTAGGAACATCCTAAACTTAGAAGAGGTGACCATGGAAGAACAGGCTATGAAGTAGATTGTTGACTAATGCAACTTGAGCAAATATATATAGAAGGTTGGGTGAGCTATGAATTACAACAAGTATGCACAATTCCTACAAACTTTTGATGCTAATAGGAATGACAACATTATAACGGTGAGACAAGGAGAATAAATCCATAGGGTTGAAGTTGAACTAAGCCCCAAAATAGTGGAAAGAGCACTAGGCTTGGTCAACAAAGTTGAGAGGTGGCCTAAAAGATATGTCTATAGCATGTTGAATGGACAAGTAGTCCGATCAACAACAAAATCAGCCTAGTTGACATTCCAAACCCTGAGATTAGACTGTAGGTGAAGACAATCCATGCTTTGTTCTCTAGTCAAAGGTGAAACACTTTAATGAGTAGGATTGGAGTGCCATTACTAGAGAGCCTCATGGCCAAGTCTTTAGAAAAAGTGAATTGGAATGAGGAAAACCATTAAAGCTTCAACAAAAAAGGAACTAGCAACAAATGCAAGACCAATAAATGGGAAAAACCTAGCTTCCACAGTGGGGAAGGCATAGAAGATTCCATTGGCCAAGGCCTCAAGCATAGGATTTGGAGGTGTGCTCACTCACCACAATTATCCAGGAGCCCATTGGGGACCTAGAAAAACCTAAAGTAGTGGAAGATACTCTATAATGCTCCCCTACCCATAAATCACCAACTCAATCACCACTACAGATGCACACTCCAATCTCCTTCTCCACAGGAAACCTAGGAGGCAAAGAAGCAACAAGGGTGTAAAGAGAAGAAGCTAAGAAAGCTGCAAGAAAGAGAGAAGCATTGATCTAGGCCCCAGCAAAAACAATAAGAGGTCTCAAGAAAGGACTACCGGTGGGCATGGAGAGGATGGTTCAACTCTATCAAGCAAAGAAAAAGAAAATATGAAGGTGGAAATTCTAGCAAAGAAGGAGCCAACATGAACTAAAGACAAAGACTTAAAAGCTACAAAGGAGGAGTCGAAGAAGCTCGAGAATGAGTGAAGAAAGAAGTAGGAGAAAGAGATAGAGAAGCTAAAGAAGATTGAAGAAGAATCTCAAAAAGTAGAGGAGGAAAGAGAGAGGAAGAAACTAGAGGAGAAGGAGAGGTTGAAAAGAGAAGATAATGAGTAGCTTTCCCAAGCCACAAGGCTATCAATTGAGGAGGCCTCCCACCCTCTAAAGCTAATAGAGAGAAGCCCAAGGGAAGAACCATGATCAAACACCAGTACCAAAGGAGAGGGCTCAAGAATCTGTTATGATGGGCAAGGGATGTCAAGAATTGCATGGTGGGGAACTTTGGTTGAGTTGGTGCACCAAACACACATTGTACAAGAGGAAGCTCACTCAAGAACACAAGAAGAGAGATGGAGGCCAAAACATTTTCTTGCTAATTTTTTCTTCTTCTTCCACACACTATACAATGTACACAAAGTATAGATAAGATACAACATAAAGGAAAGTGGCCTTCGAAGTCAAACAGTGCGTAACCGACTACACTAATCCACTGGCGTTATATCTTTGCCAGTTGTAGGTAGGTGTAACAAACTAAATATAATAAGTGATATGTCAATGGCCATGTGAGTATCATAATGACCACCAATGTGCTAAGTGTAGATGTGCGGACTCATCTAGCTAGGTGGTCCATCAATCAATGTCCACACGTATTGTGCTTGCCATCTCAACACTCCCCCTCAAGCTCAACTCTATCTCTACAACTCCAAGTAAGCTTCAAAACTTTCGAAGCTTCTCTACACAAAATGCCTTTGTGAAAATGTCAGCTATCTAATCCTGTGTGCTGACATGTACCAAGTCAATCTCTTCTGCAAGTACCTTCTCTCTCATAAAGTGGTAGCGCACCTCAATATGTTTTGTCCTAGCATGGAACACTAGATTCCTAGCTAGCTGTATGATGCTCATGTTGTCACAATGAATGAAAATTGGACCATCTCCCTGCACGTCCAAATCACCTAATAACTTTTGCAGTCATACCACCTCACATGCTGCCATAGCAGCACCTCTATACTTAGCCTCTGTACTCGATAGAGCAACTGTAGGTTGCTTTTTGCTGCTCCATGTAACTGTTGCACTACCAAGGGAAAACATGAATCCACTAGTAGATCTTCTATTTGACATGCTACCAGCCCAATCTGCATCTATGTATCCAAAGACCTATACGTCCATACCTGCCTCATAAAAAAGTCCATAATGTAAAGTGAACTTCGCATATCTCAATACACAACTCACTGCATCCAAAAGAGGTTTTCTAGGCATTTGCATAAACCAACTGACAAGGCCAACAACATAGCTCAAGTCTAGCCTTGTGATAGTCATGTAAATCAAAATCCCTACTATCCTCCTGAACACAGGAGGGTCTTCTATCTCATCCCCAAAGTCAGCACTCAACTTCACATTTTTCTCTAATGGTACTGAAAGAGGCTTACATGCTGTCATACCATACTTGGATAACATATTTAAGCCATACTGCCTTTGGGATAGCCATATACCATCATCACATCTAATCACCTCAATACCAAGAAAGTATCTCAGCTCACCCAAAACTTTCATCTTAAACTTTTTCTTCAAGAAGTCCTTAACTTCATCAATCCCATTGTCACTGTCACCTGTAATCATCAAGTCATCCACATAGATGACTATGATGACTAAACTTGCATCTCCCTTTTTCACATAAAGTGAGTGATCAGCATCAGAAATACAAAATTCAATATTGAAAAGATACTCTCCAATCTTGTTAGACCATGATCTAGGTGCTTGCTTTAGCCCATAGATGCCTTCTTTAACCTACACACATATGTGCTCTAAATCCTCACAACCTGCTGGCTGCTCCATATACACTTCTTCTTGCAATTCACCATACAAGAAGACATTCTTAACATCCATTTTTTGCAAACTCCAACCTTTGGCTGCTGCCAAGGCAATCACACATCTAACAATTGCCATCCTAGCAACTAAGCTGAATGTCTATTCATAATCTATGCCATATGTTTGAGCATAGCCTTTTGCAACCAACCTAGCTTTATACTTGCTAACTGAACCATCTGCATTATGCTTGACTTTGTAAACCCACTTATAGCCAATAGCTTTCTTACCCTTAGGTAAGGGTACCAAATCCCAAGTCTTATTGGCTTCTAATGCAGCCATCTCCTCATCCATTGTTGCATCCCAATGAGCATGACCAACAACATCCTCAAAACAAGTGGGCTCAACATCCTCAACTAATTTCACCATATAAGCATAATGGTGATCTGCATAACCTTCAAAACCAAATCTTTTAACATGGTATCTAACCGTGCTAGATCTGCGTACCACCACCATCCAAACTCTCTCAACCACTAGAATCTTTGTCAAATCCCAAATGACTTGTAGACGCATCATTACCATCCAGCACTTTCTTCTTTCCTTTGTCCTTCCCTACAACACTTATAGATCCACTTGAAGATGTGGGGCTACTCCTTAGTCTCCCAGACCAAGGGCTCACTATAGGTATAGTACTAGATGATGTTTCTGGTCCACTAAGGCTCCGTGATTCTTGTTTTTCTTTCTCTGCATAGCTATCCTAATCATTATCATCATCTAATGCATCACCATCAGGTGCATAACAACTCCCCATCTCATGAAAGATGACATACTTGCTCACTTTGAACTCACCCGTGTGATAGGGTTATAACAATGATACCCTTTCTTCTCTAAAGAGTATCCAATAAAAACACATTTTTCTGCCTTTGGATCAAGCTTCTTTCATAGCTCATCTGGCACATGAACATATGCAACACATCCAAATACCTTCAAGTGCGATACATCGTGCTTCTTGCAAGTAAAGCATTCTTCACGAGTCATCCCATGAAGTGCAGCTGTGGGGGTTCTGTTCATAATATAGACAGCAATATGGACATGCTCAGACCAAAAATGTTTAGGCATATTCTTTTTAGCTATTAATGCCCGTACGACTTCTGTAATATGCCTATTTTTTCTTTCTGCAACCCCATTTTGTTGTGGGATATATCTACAAGTAAATTGTCTCTTTATCCGATGAGTCCTCAAGAAGCCACTAAACTCATTAAAGAGGTACTCTCTCCTTCCATGTGATCTCAAGCACTTCACTGTTAAGCATGTTTCTATTTCAACAGTTGCCTTAAAAGATTTGAAGTGCTCAAACACATCACTTTTTTCCTTCATGAAGTATACCCATAACTTCCTTGAATAGTCATCAATAAATGTGGCAAAGTATTTGTTGCTACCAAGAGAAAAATTCTGTGTAGACCCCCAAACATCTATATGCACTATATCAAGTATTTTTCTACTCACTTCTCTGTCATGCGAGAAGGGTTGTCTTGTCTGCTTACCAAACTGACATGCTTCATAGACTTTATGCAATTCTGCAACTCTAAAAGCATGCAACCTTGTAACCAATCCTCTGGGACTGCATTAATTTCATCCTTTACACGTTTGCATGTTCAATACATTTATGCCAAATTTCAATATCGGCAACTACTCCTTTTCCTTTAGCATACATAGCAGCATCCATTACAGGAATTCCAACATCTAAAGTGAACATGCGGCCAACTCTACTTCCTTTTGCGACCAACCTGCACTTATTATTAAAGTCTTCTACAAAACAACCTTTTCTATTGAATCGGACCTGCAACCCCTACTTTACCATTTGGCCAACAGACACTAGATTATTTGTGATTGATGGCACATTTAATACATCTATCAGACTCTTTGTCTGGCCATCATGCAAGGACAAGGGAACCTTTCTAATGTGTCAAATTCAGTGGCATGAATCATCACTTGTCTACACATAACCTAGATTTTGTAAGTCTTGCATCTCTCCAAACTATTCAACATGATTGGTCATATGATTAGAAGCACCTGAATCGACATGCCATATATCATCATGTGTTCCCTTTCCCGTAAGTGCATTCATCATATGCTGCATAACAAACCGATGCTCATTTTTGTCTTCATTCTATCGTGAAGACAATGCATAGTTTCCTTGTTGCGATTTACCACTGCGAATATCATTCTTCTTAGCATAACAATTGGCTGCAATATGACCTGTTTTGCCACAATAATGACAAACAATAGCAGAATTTCCAGAATCTCTATTCTGCCATGCACCTCTTCCTCTAGAGAGCTCCCCCTATCTCTAAAGTTTCCTCGGCCTCCTCACACCTACATTTCACCAAATTGGTGATTGAACATGTTTTGATGGTTATCGCCAGCATGTCCCATACCATGGCCTTTCGAAGAGGATCTACCACATCCCCTTCCTAAACTTGAGTAAAATGCTTGGACCTATTCATCATTTCTTTCAGATGAATCAACCTACATATTAATCTCTTCCATAATCATGAGAGAGATCAACTCATCAAAATCTGGAAATGGCTTTCGTACATAAAGTAACAAATGATTTCCATGCCTTCTCATTGTTAAGGCCACTCAAAGTAGATGAAACCAAATCATCATCATTAGGCATTACATCAATCGCTGCTAGAGCATCTGCAATGCTCCTCGCCTTCAAAACATACTCATTGACAGACATTTTCCCTTTCTTCAGGGCATTCAACTCTTGCTTGAGTTGAATCTTTTGTGCCTTTGTATTTACTGAAAACATGTTCTTAAAAATTATCCAAGCTGCATGTGAATTTTTTGCATTCATGATATATCCCAACATCGTATTATCAATGACTACAGATAACCAATACATCACCTTTTTGTCTTTTGCATTCCATTCTTTCCATGCTTTTAATTCATTTGCAGTCGGAGGGATGAGCTCTGGCTCCTTTTCTTCACTTGAAATAAACTCATAAAGGCCCTTTACAATGAGGAATTTTGTCGCATGGAACTTCCATGAAGGATGGTTGTTCTTATCAAGTTTCTCAATAATGGGATTTCCAATGTTCTCTGTCATTATCACAAACAAGAATACAACATAACAAGCTAGTCTTCTGCAATCTTTCACAACACATGCACAACAATACACCAAGCAACCTTTTTCACTGATTGCTCAATAGTACATGTAATATGCAACCTATTTGCAGATAAACCTTTCTTTTCTGTAAACACCTAAAAAACTATAGATTCAAAATCTATAACCTATGCACCCACTTTCAGTCAGTACAATCGAAATCATGGTGTACCCTAAAATTGTTGTCTGCAACATTGTGGCTCTAAAACTGGGCCTGAAACGGTCTCAGATACCCAAAATAATTGCGAGAAAGTCCTAGAGGGAAACTTTGTAGAATACACAATGCTCGGCTCACACACCAAATCTCATAGCAATTTGAGATTTTCACTCTACCTTGCTTTCGATGCCTCCACAGGCACTATCCAAGAGAGAGAGAGTGGAAGAATGGGAGAGCTTCTTACCCGTTGCTTGCTTGCTTGAACCTTGCTTCTTCTCCTTCACTTGAGCCTTCAAAATCAGCCTCTCTCAGTGGCTTGGCTCTAATACCATGTCATGAATCACGTGGTGGGGAACTTTGCTTGAGCTGCTGTACAAAACACACATTGTATACACAAGAGAAAGCTCACTCAAGAACACAAGAAGAGAGATGGATGCAAAAACGTTTTCTTGCTAGTTTTTTATTCTTCTTCCACATACTATACAATGTATACAAAGTATAGATAAGATACAACATAAAAGAAAGTGGCCCTCTAAGTCAAACAGTGCATAACCAACTACACTAATCAACTGGCGTTATATCTTTGCCAGTTATAGGTAGGTGTAACAAACTAAATATAACAAGTGATAAGTTAGTGGCCATGTGAGTATCATAATGACCACCAACGTGCTAAGTGTAGACGTACGGACTCATCTTGTTCGCAGGTGTTGAGCTTGCCATCTCAACAAGGGAGAGGCCCCACTACACCCACCATCTCTAGTCTTGACTGTCAAACCTAACGCCACTCAAGAGACCTCAGAAGTCCAAGTGGACCAAATAAATACGGTGGTGTGGGTGTTGTACACTTACTGAGCTCAAAGTAGCTAGGCCTAGTGCACAATGGTGGAGCTCCTATGATAGGGACAAAGATTCTAGCTGTAGGGGATGCTGAATTTAGAAAGAACCCAAAGAAGCCCAAAGTAGAAACATCAACGACATCCATGCTGCTACCCTACCACCACCAGCTAATTATGATGAATATGTATAGGAGCTCCAAGGACAATTGGAAAAGATGAAAGAAGAAAGAAAGGCCACTATGGTGGCAGAGTTGGAGATTAAAAATGAGGCACTGCGTATTAGCTCTCTTAATAATGTTGCCATCACTTCTTTTCAAGTTGTATGGCCCCTTCAACCACTTTCCTAGCCTGGGAAGAGAGGAACCTCGGAATAGTCAGGGACCTAGCCGAACACCTTGTCCTAGCATAAAGTAGAAGAATCATGGCACAAGCAAGGGCAAAAGTAGTGGAGGTGGGGCTAGAGGTCCAACAATAGGCCTTTCTAAAGATTGTTCTTCATGTAACTCAAGCAGGAGATGAGGATGACATAGAAGGCCTAAAGAAGAAGCTAGAAATCACAAGAAGAGCCATAAAGTATGAACTCAAAGAACACACCCCCAAGGTCAAGAATCCCAATGTGGGGTTTATTATGGTGTATACAAAATGATTGACACATAATTATGGTGGATTTTGATAGACAAGGAGCTCCATGGCTATAGAGAAAAGGCACACAATATGCACACTCAAATGGTCTCTTCTTTTTCATTGCATAAACTAGTTACATATATAAAGGAGGAGATGCTCCATCAATGATCTCTCACACCTTCCATGTGTGTCCCCATGTGACACTATACAACCTACACTTTACATGTGTGCCCTATGTGGCATACTTTTAGTCCACATCTCTCATCCATATTCATGCACCATACAATCTTAAGCACATAAGAGTGCTTTTACATATACACATCCAAAAACATCGAAGCTTACATTCTCAAAACCCCCTCTTAAGTGATGTGTTTTACTTTACCTTATCACCCATCCAATGTATCATTGCATGACTGCAATTTCTACCTTTCAACACCCCCCCCCCCATGCTATATTGGAGTGTTTACATGACTAGACACATCTAGTCCACCATATGCATGTTTTACATGTGTGTACAATGTTTGTTTGAACACCACTCACTTGAGTGACCCTACCCCATCCTTTTTTAACAATCCTAGATAATGGGGAAAGGCATGACAAACCTCAAGGTGCAACAATCATGTGCACACACCACGCACTCACAAATTATTTTTGAGATCTTAGTCTTGGATAGAAAACACAACGCAAGCCAATTCTTATGCAAACTTGTTTCAAACACACTTTGTCGAGACACACATGCATATACATATATTCATTTTGAGCCTCTAGGTGGGCTCGGGTAGAGTACCCTCATACCATGGGTGAGTACAAATTTCTATTGAGCACTATGGCTCAGATACAAATACCTGGTGGTGAGTTTTTTTTTTTCACATGTAAGGCCACAAAAAGTTAGTGTTTTTTTTTCTCTCAAAAAATGATTGGTCATTGTGAAGTCACATGGGCATTATCTTCTCCATTTTTCTCTATTCTAGTATTCCCTTTAGATTCGATAATTATAGCATCTGAATTTGTGGTATTCCTTTGTTCCATCCACTTCCACCTTTGCTCATAGATTGTAGTGATGGTAGATTTTTTCTACTCATAAGAGTGTACGAAAGAAGCTTCCTCATAGCTCTCAATTTCACCCCTATGCTTGTCGAGGGCCTTCTCCCTCTCCTTCACTCGGGCTTGGAACTCCTTCTTCTAAAGGACAATTGCATGCTACTTCTCCAAGGTAAGCTTGATGTCGGCAAAATGCTATTCCATGAGCTCCCATCATTCTAAACATTTTGGCTACTTCCCTTCATCTCCAACAACTTTGGAAATTTTCTTACCTTCTTATTCTCTCTGTATGTCTGCTCCACATTATCATAGCCTACGCATAACATTGCTGCACCTTGGATTGTTCATGCTATTGACACTACCTCTGGAGCTACCCTATTACTACATGTAAATTGACGGACTTCTTTGTCTACAAGTTGCCATATCTGCTTTCTCTCTCTCACTTCCATCATATCATGGACTATGACTATTCTCTATCACTACCATCAATCGGTGATATGTGTTCAAAGTTGAGAGAGAAAGAGACATGGAAACTCCATTGTCATGAACCTTCAGGTTCCATAGCTTTCTTCCATTATTCTTTTTTAACTGAGTAACACTCACAACAAAGATAAAGTGACCTAGTGTAAGTGTAGACTAGACAGACTAACTCAATAACTAACTACTAACCCGACTTATTTAATGTAGTCACATGTAGACAATTGCACACTCTAGCTATCATAGATGTCGGTCATAGATAAAGACACACTGATGGTGAGCTTGATTTCTAACACTCCCCCTCAAGCTTAAAAAAAAACTCAAATCATCTGCATCACTCCAAGTAGTTGTCTAAAGTGAATGAACTTATCTTTACCAAGTGATTTGGTAAATATGTATGCTAACCTGGTCTTCAGTCTTCACATGCTCCAAGTCAATCTGATCTACTAAAACCATTTCCTTGATGAAATGGTAGTGAACCTCAATGTGTTTCGATTTTGCATGATAAACAGGATTGCTTGCTAACATGACACTGCTCAAATTGTCATAGTACAACTTGACTTTGATGTCCAAGTGTACTCCCAAGTCATTCAGCAACTTCTGTAACCACTTAGCTTCACAGGCCGCTAAGGCCGCACCACGATAATCTGCTTTTGTACTGGACAATGCAATTGTAGGTTGTTTCTTACTCTGCCAACTGATCATGCTACTACCCATTCCAAATGCATAGCCGTTGGTTGACCTCCTGTCATATGTGCAACCAGCCCAGTCAGCATCAGTGTACCCCATCAAGTCAAGGGGTTTCCCATATGCATAAAACAACCCATGATCTGTGGTACTCTTTACATATCTTAGAATTCTCCTGACTTCATCCAAGTGTGGTTTGCGAGGCTTCTGCATGAAGTGACTGATCAGCCCCATAGCATAACTCAAGTCAGGTTTAGTGATCGTGAGATAGATCAAGCTTCCTACCATCTGTCTGTACATAGTAACATTCTCAATCTCTGTCCCAACATCAATATGCAGCTTGACATTCTTCTCTAAAGGCGTATCCATAGGCTTGCAATCAGCCATACCTTATTTATGTAACATGTCATGAGCATATTGCTTCTGTAGTAGCCATATGCCTTGAGGTGTAGAGATAACCTCAATCCCCAAAAAATATTTCAGCTCTCCAAGGTCCTTGACCTTAAACTCAGCATGTAAACATGTCTTTATTTCAGCAATCCCATTTTCATCACCTCCTGTAATGATTAAGTCATCAACATAGACAACTAGGAAAACATAGCCACTATCTGTCTTCTTCACAAATAGACTATGATCAGCATCTCCCAATCGGAAACCGTGTTGCTACAAATAACTATTGATGCAAGCATTTCATGCTCTGGGTGCCTCTTTCAGCCCATATAATGCATTTTTCAGCCGACATACATGTGTTGGAAATTTTGGATGCACATAGCCTTCAGGCTGTTCCATGTAAACCTCTTCCTGTAATTCTCCATTGAGAAAGGCATTCTTTACGTCCATCTGCCATAGTTTCCAGCCTCTAGCTCTACTGCCAAAGCAATCACAGTTCTAATTGTAGCCATCTTTGCTACAGGGCTGAAAGTATCCTCATAATCAAGACCATACTGCTGTGCATACCCTTTTGCAACTAGCCTGGCCTTGTATCTTTCCAATGATCCATCTGATTTACATTTCACCTTATACACCCACTTGCATCCAATAGGTGTTTTTCCCTTAGGCAAATGTACCAAATCCCATGTACCATTTTCAGCCAAAGCTGAATATTCCTCATCCATAGCAGCATGCCAATTCTCATCTGCAACTGCCTCATCAAACTTACTTGGTTCTCTAAAACCTATTACTTTCGTCATATAAGCATAATGACGGGCTAAATATCCAGTGTAAGTATACCTATCAATAGGTCGTCTGACCCTCTCTGATCTCCTGAGCTATGGCTCACTGTGAGCTTGCCTCTCATGAGGCGGCACATAACGGCTCTGCCTAGCACCTGGCGTCATAACAGATGGAATCCCCAATTCACTGACTAAGCTATCACTGCTAGATGAATCATAACCTGCAATGAGTGGACCTGTTACATCTTCAAAAACCTTTTCTTTTCCCTTATCTATTCTCCCCCTCACTAACATATCCGTGTCAGTGGATGCAATAGTGCGACTTCGCAATCGTCCTGTCCAAGGACTCACTGTAGATGATACATCACCTATCTGACCACTCATGGAAGTATTCTCTGTAGGAGTATTTTTAGCATGACTCATACTGGGTGAGCCATCAGTAAGGCACTGCAACAGGATTCCCATACCAGGATGCTAACTCATCAAATACCACATCTCTGCTTATGAGTGTCTCATGCGAAGATGGTACATAACACTTATAAGCTTTCCGTTCCTGTGCATATCCTATAAACACACTTTTCACTGCCTTAGGATCCAATTTCATCCTCTTCTCATCTGGTATATGCACATATGCAATGCTGCCAAATACCTTCAAGTGCAAAATATCAGGTTTATGACCATGCAGCCGCTCATACGGAGTGACATCATGAATCCCTGCTGTAGGGGTTTGATTTAGCACATAGACAATAGTCATCACTGCTTTAGTCCAATAAGCATTTGGCAGACATTTTTCATTCAGCATAGCTCTAGCTGACTCCATCAAAACCCTGTTTTTCCTCTCTGCAACACCATTTTGCTACGGTGTATAACTACATGTGAGCTGTCTTCTGATTCCATATTTAGCAAGATACCTGTCAAAGTAATTTGAGACATATTCACCTCCTCCATTTGATCTCAAGCATGATATGTAACAGCCCAATTCATTTTCAGCATGCTTCTTGAAGTCTTTGAATGCACACCTATCTTCGTTGACCAATGGCATAAACTTCATGAACTATTTGTAATTAACCAAGACAGTGTGACTACATTTACTTCAGCTTCAGAATTCAGTTTTCAATGATGCTCATTGCTTGCTTCAATCCTCCATACATTCAGCATGTATAGGTCAGTTCATATAGATGATAGAAACCCCAAGATGACCTGTATTGCTTCAGTAATACACAATGCTTGTCATTGACTGTGTATGATAGTTTTCAGCCACTAACATACTTCAGATCTGAGTGATTTTAGTGAGCAACGTCAGCTCAAATGCATTACATTTGGTACATATGTCTTCTTGACATACATCTTGGCTCTAGTGATGCTTCTGGTTATGTATGAGTGCTTCAAGCTCATGCCAGACAAATGTATATGCTTTGTAGTGGCTGTATACAGCAGGCCACTATTTATGATAGACCTGTGATCTCTGTTTTTAGCTCATAAGTGAGCTCCAGCACAAGCAATGGCTTCCTATTATCTTCAAGTACCTTCCTGGGATCTCTTGCAAGCAATGTACAGCCAAGTGAGTGATTACAACCAGCAAATGAGGCAGACGAGTTCAGGCCTGAAACAGGCGCAATTTGCGCAGACTGGACAGGGGTTTGCAGCAGCACACGATGTTGATGATGATGATAATGGAGCACACAATGGTGCTTAATGCTCCCTTCTCAAGGTTCTAAACAAGCCCCAGACAGTAGCTTGGACCATAGAGCAAACAATCACACAATGCATACCTTCCATTTGACAATGGCATTCAGCCTATTTGAAAAATAACATAAGTCTTCAACTGCAGATCATCTTCACTCCCTCCTGCTCCAAGAAGCCCACCAAGTTCAGCTCTGATACCATGTTCAAAGTTGAGAGAGAAAGAGATAGGGAAACTCCATTGTCATGAACCTTCAAGTTCCATAGCTTTCTTCCATTATTCTTTTTTAACTGAGTAACACTCACAACAAAGATAAAGTGACCTAGTGTAAGTGTAGACTAGACAAACTAACTCTAGTCAGGTCACTAATTGACTACTAACTCGACTTATTTAATGTAGTCACATGTAGACAACTGCACACTCTAGCTCTCATAGATGTCAGTCATAGATAAAGACACATTGACGATGAGCTTGATTTCTAACAATATGGATATGGCAATGATGTGATTGGGCCACAAGCTTGATACTTCATAGCATTGTCTTTCTCTGTGTAGTGTTGTCTGCATTACTTTCTACAACATTGATAATTAGAAAGCACCAAGGATTGACCATTTTCTTGAGATGGCACGTGAAATGTGTCTTCTTCTTTTGCCCCCACTTCATTTTTTTTCAGTCACCATCTTCAACTTGGAGTTATTGTTGCTGCTCCTACCTTTTTTGGCATGCTGTTATCATACCGCATCATGTGCTCTAGCTAGACTTCTCATCCTGGTTCTCCTCTTCTACATCATTGTTAGCCTAGGCTGCTCCATTAGTATCATGCAACTCTTTCTTTGTTGGTGTCAAATTCTTGACATGTCACACTCAAATTGTAAGTAAACAAGCCAAGATTTGAATCTTGATGTTCACACCTATCCCATTCCTTATTCCAACTCAATTTGGCTCCATGCTCTCATAGAATGAATTTAGCTGTGAGAGCTAATGTTTTCCTCCTTTACTTCCTCTTCAAGCTTTGCATCACATTCACCATTGCTTGGGCTACGGATGAGCAACCCTCGAATCTAAATCTTCACATAGACATTGCCTTCAATACGGCATACATGATTTCTTAATTTGCGTGGTCTTTTAACATGCACTTTCAAGGGTGTGCTCACAAGCTTCCAAAGTGAAATTATGTGGAAGATGTCCTTTACGAAAATTGGTGGACATTGGTATGCCTATATGTTAAGCGATCTTCCTGTGAGGAGTTATACCTATATGTTATGGGATCTTCCTCTGAGGAGAAGGGAAAGTAAATGTTCAACTATGCCCTATTACAAACGCAAAATCGATATTAGGGTTTAGTGTATTGTGAGCCTTAGACGCTCCTGGCCGCAAGGCCATGCGGGGTGTCTTGTGTGTTTTAGAGGTCCACCGGCTAGTGCTAGAGAGCCAGTGTTGGCAGGCCCATTTTAGGTCTCGACAGTCTCTGAGTTAGTTTTCATGCTTTCTGCTAGTTAGTTGCATGCTTGTGCGTTCGAGTCCTGACTACCCCAATTATCCACCAAGTTGTTCTAGGTATTAGGGCTTGGATTCCATTGTTTATTTAGTACTTTTATACCTTAGTACTTATATGCATGTAGGCTTTTAGTATCAAAATGTGTAAAGTGACTTTATATTTCATATGATGTTCACTTGAAGTTCAAGCAGCTGTTTAGAGAATTAAGAAGTTGTACCTTTTCAGATTTTGTGTGATCAAGAATGAAAAATCTTTTAGGAGAATGCTAAGATATGGTCATGATGCCTGATTTTATTTATGTGTATTAGTCTCTTGAATATTAATGATGTCTACTTTGAGTTATTCAATCATGAATGGTTGTGTTAAAAATAAACTGTCTAATAGTTTTCAATATAGGAGTGTCAATTGGATGATTATAATATGTATTTCATATTTTCATATTATTCCTAAATATTAAATGCTTAATATGGCTATAAGAAAATTCAAAAAGATATTCCCAACAATAGGACTATTTTTAGGTAGATTGATGTGTTTTGTATAGAAAGCACATAGTAATGTAAAGGCTCCATTGAGTGATCCAGTGGTACCCAGTTCTAGCAGGGTCAAATAGGATGTTAAAAGATTTGGTTTTGAAGGTTATGCAGCTCACCATTATGCCTATATTGTAAAGGTAGTTGAGGATGTTGAGACCACTTGTTTTGAGGATATCGTTGGTCATGCTCATTGGGATGTAGCAATAGATGAGGAGATGACTACATTAGAAGCCAATAAGACTTGGGATTTGGTACCCTTACCTAAGGGTAAGAAAGTTATTGGCTATAACTGGGTTGATAAAGTCAAGCATAATGTAGATGGTTTCGTTAGTAGGTATAAGGCTAGGCTAGTTGCAAAAGGCTATGCTCAAACATATGGCATAGATTATGAAGAGGCTATCAACATTAAATGAAGGAGCTTTGTATTATGGAGGTTCGAAATGGAGTTATATACAACAAGTGAGTGGAGCCATCATCATCAAAGAATTTGTTGTTAGAAGTCAAAGGTTTTTTTTTCCTCTTCAGTTATTGTTTTTGAGCGTGGAAGAATGCTCAAATAAGAGAAGGTTGTTGTTTGTGGACATTGTTGTCCTATTGGCTCTTGCCCTTGATGAGCAAGGAGCATGTGAAGGTGTGTATGCTTGCTATCATTAGAACAAGTGTTGTTGGGCTGGCTGCAGTCCAAGATGGAGCATGTCTCATGTGTGTGCTCAAGAATGGGCATGTGAAGTGGAAGCTGGAGTGAAGCAAGGACATCTTCCACATAATTGGCACTTTGGAGGCCAATAAGACTTGGGATGTAGCCTAAGGGTAAGAAAGTTATTGGCCTAAAAATAGTCCTATTGTTGGGAATATCTTTTTGAATTTTCTTATAGCCATATTAAGCATTTAATATTTAGGAATAATTATGAAAATATGAAATACATATTATAATCATCCAATTGACACTCCTATATTGAAAACTATTAGACAATTTATTGTTAACACAACCATTCATGAGCACACACATGAGACATGCTCCATCTTGGACTGCAGCCAGCCCAACAACACTTGTTCTAATGATAGCAAGCATACACACCTTCACATGCTCCTTGCTCATCAAGGGCAAGAGCCAATAGGACAACAATGTCCACAAACAACAACCTTCTCTTATTTGAGCATTCTTCCATGCTCAAAAACAATAACTGAAGAGGAAAGAAAAACCTTTGACTTCTAACAACAAGTTCTTTGATGATGATGGATCCACTCACTTGTTGTATATAACTCCATTTCGAACCTCCATAATACAAAGCTCCTTCATTTAATGTTGATAGCCTCTTCATAATCTATGCCATATGTTTGAGCATAGCCTTTTGCAACTAGCCTAGCCTTATACCTACTAACGAAACCATCTACATTATGCTTGACTTTATCAACCCAGTTATAGCCAATAACTTTCTTACCCTTAGGTAAGGGTACCAAATCCCAAGTCTTATTGGCTTCTAATGTAGTCATCTCCTCATCTATTGCTACATCCCAATGAGCATGACCAACGATATCCTCAAAACAAGTGGTCTCAACATCCTCAACTACCTTTACAATATAGGCATAATGGTGAGCTGCATAACCTTCAAAACCAAATCTTTTAACATCCTATTTGACCCTGCTAGAACTGGGTACCACTGGATCACTCAATGGAGCCTTTACATTACTATGTGCTTTCTATACAAAACACATCAATCTGCTTAAAAATAGTCCTATTGTTGGGAATATCTTTTTGAATTTTCTTATAGCCATATTAAGCATTTAATATTTAGGAATAATATGAAAATATGAAATACATATTATAGTCATCCAATTGACACTCCTATATTGAAAACTATTAGACAGTTTATTGTTAACACAACCATTCATGATTGAATAACTCAAAGTAGACATCATTAATATTCAAGAGACTAATACACATAAATAAAATCAGACATCAGTGACCATATCTTAGCATTCTCCTAAAAGATTTTTCATTCTTGATCACACAAAATCTGAAAAGGTACAACTTCTTAATTCTCTAAACAGCTGCTTGAACTTCAAGTGAACATCATATGAAATATAAAGTCACTTTACACATTTTGATACTAAAAGCCTACATGCATATAAGTACTAAGGTATAAAAGTACTAAATAAACAATGGAATCCAAGCACTAATACCTAGAAAAACTTGGTGGATAATTGGGGTAGTCAGGACTCGAACGCACAAGCATGCAACTAACTAGCAGAAAGCATGAAAACTAACTCAGAGACTGTCGAGACCTAAAATGGGCCCGCCAACACTGGCTCTCTAGCACTAGCCGGTGGACCTCTAAAACACACAAGACACCCCGCATGGCCTTGCGGCCAGGAGCGTCTAAGGCTCACAATACACTAAACCCTAATATCGATTTTTTGTTTGTAATAGGGCATAGTTGAACATTTACTTTCCCTTCTCCTCAGAGGAAGATCCCATAACATATAGGTATAACACCTCGTATCACAAAGATAGGGAAGAACCTCTCAATTGACTACCGTGACTTCATTGTAGCTCTCCTACATCAAGGGGATTGGCCCCAAGATGCGCTGCCTAACATATAAAACATAACGCACAAACTCCACTCTTTTCTTGTTTTGTACGATCCAAGAATATATAGATCCTCACCAAATAGTCCCAAGGAAACTATACAGCTTAGGACCTCGTCAGACTCTCAACATTGTCAATGTTCAGCATACAACTGCTATGCATTCAAGAGATTATACCATGTCATGCATCATGAATAGTACATATGATCTCGATGTACAAACAATATTTATCAAACCAACATTTTGTGATGTGCAAAACCAGCCCTTTCATTATCTTCACTAAACATATGCTTCGATGTATAGAGACTAGCATCGAGTTCTCGTGCTATTAGCCCCTTAAAACTTAAATTATTAGCGTCCTATATGATGTGCATAACCAAAATATCACACTTTACTTCATTTTTTTACACTTAAACACTTCCACAACTAATCTTTTCCCCCTACCGTTTATGTGTTGCATTGATGCATAGGTGTAGGGGTTTTTTTTTTGTCGTTTTTGATGTATAAAGTAATAAAAATACACTAAAACATGAAAAAAAGGGTCAACTAATACTATACCTCATGCCTCAACCTTGCCAAACATGCACAAACATTATCCATATTTTTTTCTATTTTTCGAAGCACAAAAACCTTAATTTTCCCCCTTTTTCTCTATTTTTTCCTATTTATTTATCAAGAAAATAGAGTATTTACTAGTTTTTCTAATTATGACAATTGAGAATGACTCATTTTCCACATTTCATCCCTCATGCATCATTTTTATCAAGCGCGAAATGACAAAATCCCCATTTTCTTTGTAAAAAGCGTATTTTTTGGGTTTTAGAAAATTATTTTCAACATTATCACATTATGTATTCTCATTTTTTTAAACATAGCCCTCAAACAAACAACAAAAAAATGTCTACCAATTTTCATCCAATATGAACACCATTTGACCAATAAAATATTAAAAAAAAGTCATTTTTCTTCATAAAAGAGAGTTACCAATTTTTTTCCTTGTTGTGGGTTTTTTAAAATCTGATTTGGGATAGCAAAACAGTCCACCACTAATGCTCAGTCCTTCTCCAATCATCCATCTTCAGCCCCTCTTGATTTGGAAGCAATCCGGTACCATACCGAACGAGCATTTATCAATGGGGCTTCTTTCACATGAATTGCCTCTTAGGGGAGAGAGAGAAGAGGAAAGAGAAAGACTAAAAATCAAAATTTTATTACCTTCATCATATTACACATAGTTACCATCAAAATCTTGCCCTCTCTGCATAGATCAGGGATCTCCCTCCCTCTCTCTACACGATTGAGCATCCAAGAGGCACAAAAACCCCTCAAAAACTGGGGCATCAATCAAAAAATGCCCCTCCCTATATCTCGACATGTTTTTGCATGTTTTCTTCATTTAGAGTTTCATTTCACTTCATTTATAAAATGTCCACTTAAAAAAAACCACTTTCATACTATCGTAGAAGGGTTTTCAATCAGTTTGGGGTTGCAAACAGACTTCGATTTGTGATCTGACTAGACGGCTGGCTTCGTGACATTAAAATATTTAAAGTTGGGCCTCATCACACACTTTTCAGCTCTTGAATCGAGTGGCTGCTTTACAATGCCAAACCTTGTGAGGATTAAATGGGGCGTGCAATGACCTCTGATCGACGAACCGAGACTTGCATTGGATTCATGCCTTCAAAATGCACCTAGGAAAACTTGAGCTTGACCATCTGCCACTATTTGATTTTTCATGAAAATTGGCTCTTTAATGCCTCTTGAGCACTTTTCGGCTCAATAAAATCAGATCCTAAATTCTATCTCTCATTGGCAACCACGAGATAGGGAGACTCAGCCCTCAAGTCCCGCAATTAGATCTGCACATGCAGAATCATAAAGAGCATCAAGCTGATATAGAAAATACACAACAAAACACATCATAGCTCTCACCATACCCCTTGTCAAAACCAAGGCATTAAATCCACAAGGAGTAGGCCTAGCATAATCTAACAGAAAGCCCAAGGCTAGTCACTAACCAACTACTCCAACAGGGCCAAGCTAAAACGAACTATCAAAGAGGTCATCCTAAGTGGTGGTTTGAACTACCTACCTAACTAAGGACAACTCAACTAGGAGCTCCTACTAGTAGGCGAGGACTTCTATAACCTGATCAAGAAATATTGTCTGTTAAGACATTTTCCTCTTAGGCCTTTATTTTCCATACTTGAGCATGTAAAAGGAGGGAGCTGAGCATAGTGATCTAAGGAGAACACGGTATCCGCCTCAGGTCCTATCTTGGTACCCAAGAACCTACCAAGCCCTCGCAAGGCGACACTTAATCCTTTGCTTACGCTCACTTTTTTTGCCTCCAACCTTTCTTAGTTTTCTTTGCTTTTCAACTAGTTGCCACCCCTAGGAAGACAAGTCATCGGTCCTAGGAACCTACTAGGCCTTCACAAGGCGATGAACAAGTACTCAAGGATTTTTTCTTTCTTTCATTTTCTATTTTTATGGGGGTTAGAACCCCTTTTTACACACCTCTATATATGTATTGTTAGCTAGATTTAGAACTTGTTCTTCTCTTGATATTTAAGTGCAGGCTTCTCAAACTGCCTCGAAACTCCTAGAACGGTCACCTAGCAGGTTTGCAAATCAGGGTCACTAGGATTGTCTTCTAAAACAAGTCTTTCAATGCCTAACAATGCCTTTGTAGGAGACAATGACTACTCAAACCTTCCACAACCATGCCTAACCTAAACCTAGGACTTCATGCCTTGGTCGTCGGTCCCCAACAAACAAAAAGAGAGTAATCCTTACATACACATATATCGTTATCTGCTTAAGGGAAAAGACTTGGGAAGGGGATGAAACCATGTGGAATGGCCACAAGAAACTCTTCCGTAGCAAAGGCTCCCTCTATTGTATTCATCAATTTGCATGATGCAATCACTAAAATAGAAAACCATTAAACACACTTGCACCAAACAGGCATATGGCCCTCTTGGCCTAAAGAAATAGCACATTTTACTGCAAACTAACTAGCCCTCTTGGCCTAACGTAATCTGGTCATAATATCCAAAGCAGCTAGTCTTCCTATCCTAACATACATAGGTCATTCTAATCCATGCAATACATGATCTTCTTGGTATATACACCACATCCTATCAAACTAACCAGGATACCAAGGATAGCATAAAATAGGAGGACTAGCCCCATGCTACTCATGTGAATCAGCTAAAAGCTTGATCTGGGCCCTTTCTAAATCCACTAGCCCAAGCATTTCTACCGATATAACCTCGATATTGCCTATCCTTCCTTGGGTACCATTGGCTAGGTGAATGACATCATTAGGCTCGCATGTCCCACATGTATTGTCATCCAAATGAATTGTTCATTCAAGTGGCTTAGAGGCTCCTTTGGCAGAAAGAATCACAGCTTGGTGCTCATTTGAACCTTCCCTATTTGGGTTTTGACATAAGTCTGTCTTGCAACCCAAACTAGGTAGGGTTTCAATTTGAGACCCATCATATGACTATATCCTAGAGCGGTGCATATTGTCAGATGTATCATTATGGCCTTTTATCACACCTACGTGAGAATTGATCAAAATATATCTGCATGGTGTTATTGACCTTGTATGTGCCTTAGATCTAGCGCACCAGCCACATTTCGAAAGATCTTGGGTTTCCAAACCCATCTCACATCCCGTCTTACATTCTTAAGCTACCTCGACTGCCCACATTGGTCTAATGGACTCATTGTGGATTTATCACTATTACTGTGTGGCCTCACAACCTTATGGCTTCTATTTAGTACAAGTTGACCTTGGGCATGCTGCATCTTCTTCATATGATATGTCTTCCCTTTCCTTTGTCCACTCTGCAACTGCTTAGCCATAGAAACCATGCTTTTACTAAAAGGAATAACATCTACTCGAAAGCATGATTCATGCATAAATTGGAAAGGTCTTTCAAGAGCCTTACTAAGAGAAAAACTGGAACCACTCATTGGACACACATCCACACTGGTAGGCCCATTGGTTCTATCAATGTGGCCGTTGCAACTACCTCTCACGGAATCATTGCAAGCCTTACTAAGAGAAAAATTGGAACCACTCATTGGACACACATCCACACTGGTAGGCCCATTGGTTCTATCAATGTGGCCATCGCAACTACCTCTCATGGAAGCATTTCAAGCCTTGATGGGACTTACTGGGCTTGGAATCTTTTTATCCCCAGGGGGTATATTATCCCTACTATTGCCATTTTCTAGTTGGAGATTTTGGCGACCAAGGTTCCCCTCATAGGATGCCTTGGTATCAACAAGTGAGTTGTCTCCTTGTAGAAATGGTTGAAAGCTAGGATGCATGTGTACTGAGCCGAGAAAACTCCAAATGTTTTCCCAACATCTATGAATATGTCCCTCATAATCAATGGCATGCATCTTTGCTTCCCCTAATGACTTGGGATTCTGCATTCCCACGTGGATTTGCATGTTAAACTCTAAGCCACTCAAAAAGAGCTCACATAGAACATCACTTGGTAATGCAATAGCTCTTCTTGGCCAAAGCCTCAGAATATCATCAAAGGCTATGGTGTATTCTTTAACAAGAGAATAGGAATCTTTCCTAATCTACATCATCTGCCCTAAAACTTGGGTCATAGGCACCTTCTTCTCATATTCATCTAAAAATCGATCATTCAACTGCTCAAAGGATTTAATAGATCCCCTTGGCAGGCTCCAGTACCATTTTCTAGCCTCTCCCTTTAGGGTACTTGAGAATATGAGCATCTAATGAATATCATCATACCCACTTGCAAGGCAAGGTAGGCCATATTCTCATAAATGCACCATCGGATCCTCATTAACCATCCCATGAAACACTGGGAGATCCCTAGGAGGGCATTTAGTCATTTCTTTGGGATCAGCACTGGGCATTAAAATCCTCATATTCCTCTTGACTTAGTACCAATATGTTAGGGTCTTTAATTTCTTCCACTTCCACCTTTACTGGTGTTGAAAAGTCATTGGCTCTGTGAACTTCCCTTTCTGCCAACTCATAAAGTGGTTTAGGGAGGCCAACACTATGCAATATGGAATCTATCCCATCATTTTAGTGGTATTTTAGTAAGCCTATTCTCATCTAACCCCCCTTTTCTCAAACTTAGGATAGATCCTAATAAATTTTTCCGTGTTAATAATGGTGTTCCACACACATAGCCATCATCAAATGCTTTATGGATCTTAGCAATCACACTATGATACCCAACTACATCAGGAACTAGCATCAAATGTTTCTTGATATCAGAGTCAACATGTCCTCCTATGTGCATATTGACCATCGTTGTCACTGTCTTTTCTTCTATGACATTATCATCATGAATGATCATAGATGACTATGCCATCTAAGCATTACTTTCACTTTCTCGTTTCTTTAATCCCCATGGGCTATTAATCTTAGAGGTAGCTCCATGGGTATTTTCCTGTAGCGACCCAAACTCAAGCATGGTGTCACTTTTGGGGCAAAGGCAAAAATAGTCAATCACATGTCACATCCAAGATCCCACTAGACCATTCAGGATAGACAAAGTATCTTTTGGATTTTGGGGATTTCTTGGATTAATCATCATAATGATGACCAAAGTTTTAACCAATCTAACTTGACATTCATTGCTTCAAGCCGGCTCTCAATTAAAGCATAAGGCTAACATGTCCGGTATATAACCAAGATTCAGAGACCGCTACTTCTAGGTAGCTCTGAGAAAACACACCACTTTTTGGGACCTAAAATGGGCCCGACACTGACTCTCTAGCACTAGCCAACGGACCTCTAAAACACACAAGACACCTGCACAACCTCTCAGCCAGGAGGGTCTAAGGCTCACATGTGTTTGTAATAGGACATATTCCAACATTTACCTTCCCTTCTTCTCAGAGGGAGATCTCATAACATATAGGTATAACACCTCGTATCACAAATATAGGGAAGCACCTCTCGGCTGACTGTTGTGGCTCCATTGTAGCTCTCCTACATCAAGGAGTTTGGCCCTAAGATGCGCTCCCTAGCATATGAAGCATAATGCAAAAACTCCACTCTTTTCTTGTTTTGTATGATCTAGAAATATATGGATCCTCACCAAACAGTCCCAAGGAAACATACAACTAACCTATAGCTTAGGACCTCCTCACACTCTTAGTGTTGCTCAATGTTTAGCATACAACTGCTATACATCCAAGAGATTATACCATGTCATGCATCATGCATAGTGCATATGATCGTAGTGCACAAACAATATTTATCAAATTGGCAATTTGTGATGTGCAAAACTAGCCCTTTCATGATCTTCACTAAACGTATGCTTAGAAGTATGGAGACTAGCATTAAGTTCTTGTGCTACTAGCCCCTTAAAATTTAAATTATTATCATCCTATATGACATGCATAACCAAAAGATCAGACTTAACTTCATTTTTTTGCACTTAAACACTTCCACAACCCTTCTTTTCCCCCTACCGTTTATGTGTTGCATCGTTGCATAGGTGTAGGGTTTTTTTTTGTCGGTTTTGATGTATAAAGTAATAAAAACACACTAAAACATACAAAAAAGGGTTAGATTAGGCTATACCTCATGCCTCAACCTTGCTAAATATTCACGGACATTATCCATATTTTTTTCTATTTTTAAGAGCACAAAACCTAAATTTTTTCATTTTTCTCTAATTTTCCCCTATTTGTTTATCAAGAAAATAGAGCATTTATTGGTTTTTCTATTTTTTTAAATATAAAAATTGAGAATCACTCACTTTTCACATTTCATCCCCTATGCATCATTTTTATCAAATGTGAAATGAGAGAAACCCCATTTTCTTTGTAAAATACATATTTTTCGAGTTTTAGAAAATTATTTTCAGCATTATCACATTATGTATTCTGGGTTTCTTTTTCTACAGAACCCTCAAACAAACAGTAAACAACATGTCTACCAATTTTCATCCAATATGAACACCATTTGATCAATAAAATATTAAAAAAGAGCCATTTTTATTCAAAAGAGAGTTACATGTTTTTTTGCTTGTTGTGGTTTTGTAAAGTCTAATTTGGGATAGCAAAATAGTCCACCAATAATGCTTATCTCCATCCTCCAATCATCCATCTTCAGCCCCACTGGATTTGGAAGCAATCTGGTACCAAGCGGACGAGCATTCAACAATAGGGCTTCTTCCACATGAATTGCCTCTTAATTAGGGGTGAGAGAGGAGAGGAGAGAGAAAGACTAAAAATAAAATTTGAATTCCCTTCATCATATTACACATGGTTACCATCAAAATCTTGCCCTCTCTGCATAGATCAAGGATCTCCCTCTCTCTCTCTCTCTCTCTCTCTACATGATTGAGCATCCAAGAGGCACAAAAACCCCCAAAAATGGGGCGTCAATCAGAAAACGCCCCTCCCTGAATCTCGACATGTTTTTTCATGTTTTCTTCATTAAGAGTTTCATTTCACTTTATTCATAAAATGTCCACTTTAAAAAAACCACTTTCACACTATCACGGAGGAAGGGTTTTTGGCCTGTTTGGGGGTTCAAACGGACTCCGATTCATGATCCGACTAGATGACTAGCTTTGTGACATTGAAATCTATAAAGTTCAACCCTATCACACACTTTTTGGCTCCTGAATCTAGTGGCTACTTTACAACGCTAAACCGTGCCTGCATTAAATGGAGGGTCAAATGTCCTCCAATCGATGAACTGAGACTTGCGTTGGATTCCTGACGTCCAATGCATCTAGGGAAACTCTAGCTCAGCCATCTGCTACTGTTTTATTTTTCATGAAAGTTGGCTCTATAATGCCTCTAGTGTACTTTTTGGCTCCAAAAATGGGCTCCATCGCTTCAAGAGAACGGGTCCAAATTGGGTCCTAAAATCAAGCTCTCAGAGACCACAATTACACCTTGCTGGAGGCCTTGCACCTCTTGACAAGCCACACTAAGCAATAGTGAGTAGATCCCCTCTAGGATACTCAAAGCCCTCTGGTGCAATTGCATAACTGGTCCTAAAAGTCAATGAAATAAACTAAGAATTGTCATGAATGGAAACAAAAAAGTACAAAAAAGGTAAAAGATAAAGAGAACTAGGGACATAAAGTATAATATTCATGCATGAAGACATCTACACAACTAAATCATCATCACCATGCACTACAGCAGCATCACCACACACTGTGCAATAGCATAATCATGATTCATACATTAAACTCATGATTAACTTCATGAATCACCTCTACAAATACATCTTCTTTTTTAATGTCTTATTCTTAATGTTGCATTCCAAAGTTGTGCACACACTTTCTTGTCATAATTACACCCTTATGATTTGAATAATCTTGACTTCTATCATTGTTAATCTTAATATTGTGATTATTATGGCGAGTTAAAAAAACTCCTTCATAAATGCAATGCCCTTTTAATGCTTGGCAATTTCCAGTGCTTGTTTTTCAATATTCTTCTCCCATCCTTAGTTAACACGAACTTCCTCAAAATTTTATATAGCTGCTTAGTCTAAAATGTTTGCTTGTAGTTTTTTATGGCCGTTCTCACATGCCAAAGATTGATTCAAGATTTCTCGATAGTTGCGGCCTAGTAAAGATGGGAAGATCTTGTAGATAAACATGGAGCTTTGATGGCACAAGCCATTCCATTAAACTTCCAAAGTGTCGCCATTGTTTGTAATATACTGTGAATCTCATCAATGGCACCAATAGCAGAGCTTCAACAATTTGACGACTATATCAAACCTAGTAGAAGCTCCATAATTAATCTCCTTAGGTGGTTCTAGAAGGTTTCCCATATCATCATATTACAGCCCATAGATCTTATTGGCTATAGAAATCATGTTGCTACTTAACTTCCTTCCAAGTCGTTACACAAACATGTCTTTCAAGTTGCCGCATATTAGTAATAACTGCACCTCCATAAAACATAGAATCACCAAACATGATGGGGCATTCACACCTCACCACCCTTCCAAACCTTGAACGAATATTTTGTATTTCAACCAAATTGAAATTTCCTTCATGTTTCTTCCATAAATTTTCTTCATAAGTTGCAATATGGGGTGCAAACCCTTGGAGGCTTCAAAATGATCATTCTCTTCATATGAACCTATTCTTCCATGCAATGTTCCCTAGCAAAAATATGCTTTGGAATAGAACTTAATGCTCATCCACTCATAATTTGAGAATGTGTCTAGCCTAACTACAAGTGATCATGTGTCATGCAAATGCAAACACAAAAGATACAAACAATGGGAATAAACTCCTAATGATGTTGACTAATGTGATCAATTTCTTGGCGGAAAACTCTGCCCTTAGATTTGCAGTGGTGGTTGCACAACATCACGACAATGTTTCAAACTACCTCAAAATGCACTTCATGAAGCACTAAACTTCATGAGACAAATAAAGATTGCCTCACACATAAGAGTAACATAACTAAGGTCCAGCCATGCTAAGGGTATAACACATGATCTATAAAGTGTAAGACCATGGCCATGGCTAACACAATGTACTCTAAATGTATTCTATGTTGTAAATCTCTTTGGGTTTATAGAGCTTCTCCCTACCCTCAAACTTCGTAGCAAGGCAAGAGAGTTTAGAGAACACCAATATAATTTTACTCTCTTATAAAGCCCCTAAGCCAACCCTGGCACACTCAGAACACCAATATAGTTCTACTCTCTCACAAGTTGGCAGTCACAATACCAATATACTTATACTCTGTCATCAAGCCCATAAGTGCAAGATAGTTTCTACTCTATCTTGGAGACCTCTTTGGGTCTAGAGCTTCACCCTACGCTCAAGCTGGCAATGAGGTGTTGAGATATCGAGCTCCACTCATGATATGCCAGGGTGACTGTTGTGCATTTATGTCACCGACTTGTCAGTTGCAGATGTGGTTGGTACACCGCCCATGAATAATAACTAGATGACAGCTATCCTTATCTACTCTAGTTCGTGGCTTAGTTAGTATGCCACCTTAGTTAGTTGAGTTTGGTTTGAGACCCATATATAGGGTTCTTCTATTTCTATGTACTTCAATTCTTTTTGGCTTACACAACTAAGAAGAGGAAAATTGTTTTCAGCCTCCACCTGTGTGTGTATTCCCCCATTATGCAACCAAGAAAGCTACAAGTGAGACTCCTTCCTTCTCTCCCACAATCTTGACATGGTATCAGAGCCTTGTTCGTGGTAAGGAGCTCAAGAAAGAAAACCAAGTTCGCAGTGTTCTGGTAAGAGGACCAGTGTTGCTTTCATTTTTCTATTTTGGGAGCAAGTCTCTGCAGGTAGCACAACCGGAAAGTGCAAGAGTGCATTGTCTCATATTGAGACACCCTTGTGGTGTAGCAAGAGAGCAGTATATGCTGCAGGATAGGGCTTTAGACCTCGATTGCTCTATTTTTTTAATTTGAGGCCATTTCGGGGCCTGTTTTGGAGGCAGAAGTTTTCTGCACGCACTCAGGAAAAGGCCCAGCTTTATGCTGTGCGACCACTATTCTACAAGTCAGTGAAAAGTTACTATAGAAATTGCATCGTATGCCTGTGCGCAGAGACATTGGGAGTTATAGAATCATCCTTGTTGCCTGTTGATGCAAAATCGTCACCACTAGGAAGTGATTGTGTGGTCAAATACCACTTTCGTCAGTTTTGCATATTTGCCCTTATGAGGCTGAAGCTGTGTTCTTTGCAGTGACAGAATTTTTTATAGTGTTCTGTAATGGCGTCTGATTCTCTTTCACAGATTGTCACTCAAAAGCTTAACAAGAACAACTTCCAAGCATGGAAGTTTAGAATGACGAATTTCCTTATGGGAAAAGGATATTGGGAATTCGTTGCAAGAAATGAAGAAGAACCAGTTCTTCCTGATGTTCCCAATCAATAGGAAATGCAGGCATTTAAAGCATGGCATGAGAGAGCCAGGAAAGTTATGTACTGGCTGTCTATCAGCATTGTAGACTCTATGATTGTGCATATTCAAGATGCAAGTACGCCAAAGGAGGCATGGGATACTTTGTCAAAAATGTATAGCACAAATACGCAAGCCAGGAAAATGCAGCTCAAGCAAGAGTTGCACAATGTGCAAAGAGAAAGTATGAGCATCAATGACTACCACATGAAGGTGAAGAAGATTGCAGATGCACTTGCTTCCATTGGGTCGCCAGTGGAAGATGATGACTTAGTTTTTGTGACCTTGAATGGTCTAGGAAAGGATTATGCACAGTTTCGAACATCCATTTCCATCCGTGAAAGATTTCCTGATTTTGAGGAGTTGATTGCTCTTCTAATTTCTGGGGAGCAAAGAAATGGTGGTGCATATTCTTCAGGAGGAACTTCAAAAGAAGCTGTCTTGTACTCAAATGCTGGAAGAGGTAGAGGCAAAGGTAGAGGAGGCCGATCTGGAGGCCGTGGTAGAAATCAGAATATGCAGCAAACTCAAGAAAACCAATCCTTTGGAGGAGGACATGGTAACTCTAGAGGCAGGGGGAGCCAAAGAGATCGTGGTGGATGGCAAAGAGGCCAAAATGCAAACAACAATGTTGAATGCTACTACTATGGTAAAATGGGTCATATGGCTAAAGACTGCTATAAAAAGCAGAATGACATCATGAATGGAAAATTGCAACAAGGGAATTATGCATCTTCTAGTAGACAGGGTGATGATAGAAATGAGCATTTGTTAATGGTGCAGCACATGACCAATTCTGTGACAAGTGCAGAAGAAAGCAACGATGTGTGGTATGTTGACTCAGGTGCATTAAACCACATGACACGTCATGCAGAATGGATGCAAGATGCAAGGAAAATGGAAAAACCAAGATTTGTGGAGACTGATGATGATACTGCACATCCTATTGTGAAGATTGGAAATATTCCTTTGTCTATGCAAGATGGGAAAAAGAAATACCTGTCGGATGTATTTCATGTCCCGAATATCACCAAGAACCTGGTTTTTGTTGGTCAAATGGTTGAGCAGGGCTTGTAGGTCAGATTTAATTCTCATGGATGCTTTGTTGAGGATATGAAAAATAAAGGTCCCTTGATAGAAAAAGGAAAGAAGAAGGGCAGAATGTTTACGTTGGATGCAGACATGCTTGAATTGAGTGCAGCAATGTTTGCACATGGGACCGGTGTAGTTTTAGATATTGATATCTGGCATAAACGCATTGGTCATGTTAATGTACAACGACTTAAATCAATGCAAGCCCAAAATATTGTTGCAGGATTGCCTAAATTCAAGGTTGCAGAAATGCATAAGGTATGTGAAGCCTGTCAATTTGGAAAACAGGCAAGGAAACCATTTCCTAGACATATTCAAGAGAGTAAGAAGCCATTGGAATTAATCCACTCTGATGTGTGGACTACTAAAGCTGCATCTATTGGAGGCTGTCATTATTTTGTCACTTTTATTGATGACTATAGCATAAAAGTTTGGGTGTATTTTATGAAAAAGAAAAGTGAAGTTTTTGGGAATTTCAAAACTCTTAAAGCTATGGTTGAAAAAGAAACAGACCTGTAAATAAAATGCCTAAGGTTAGATGGAGGGGGAGAGTACCTCTCAAATGAGTTTGCAAGGTTCTTGCAGGAGCATGGCATAAAGCAGCAATATTCATGTAGTCATACCCCACAGCAAAATGGAATTGCAGAAAGAAAAAACAAACATATTGGAGAGATATCTCGTGCCATGCTCAACGAAAAAGACTTGCCAGATTTCTACTGGGCTGAAATAGTTGCTACAGCAGTCTACATAATGAACAGGACTCCCACTGCAGCAATACATGGGATGACTCCAGAGGAGAGGTATACTGGTAGGAAACCAGATATTTCTCATTTGAAGATTTTTGGTTGCATTATCTATGTTCATGTGCCAGATGATTTGAGATCCAAGTTGGATCCAAAAGCTGAGAAGTGCATCTTTATTGGTTACTCTCTGTAGCAGAAAGGGTATAGATGATATAACCCTTCTACTCGTAAGTTTAAAGTGAGCAGAGATGTTGCTTTTGATGAGATGAGTAGCTGGTATAAGCTAGTAAATGTGATTGATAATATAGATGCACAAAATGGTAATGCTACACAGAATTCACAGCAGCAGTCACAAAATATTAGTGGACCTAGAGTGTCCTCTAGTAGTGGTTCACATTCTTCGCCATGGACAGGCAGATTGAGATCAGGAGAATCTTCTCAAAGCAATGCAGATAGTGGTATGTAGGTATCACGAAAAGGAAAAGAGAAGGTAGATCAGCCCATGTTTGATGTGAATGCAGGTCACTCTTATGTGGATGGTGAATCTAGTCTTCTATTGTTACACCTGGAGTAAGGAATACGAGGGATGTTTTGAGAGCACATGGGAGTGAACCTACTTTGTGCAGGTCTACCAGAGCTAGGTATCCTGTGGATAGGCTGAAATATGATGGATTTACAGCCATTCACTTTGCCTATATGGTCAAAGTGATACAGGAACCAAAACCCACTTCTTTTGAGCAAGCCATGGGAAAAGAAAAATGGGAGAAAGTCATGGATGAAGAAATGGATGCCTTGGAAGAAAATGCTACATGGGAATTAGTACCTTTGCCTAAAGATAAGAATGCAATTGGTTGTAAGTGGGTTTATAAGGTGAAACACAATGGAGATGGTTCTGCGAATAGATACAAGGCAAGATTAGTAGTCAAGGGATATGCACAAACATATGGCATTGATTATGAAGAAACATTCAGTCCGGTTGCAAGGATGGCAATCGTAAGAGCAGTCATTGCTATGGCTGTACTAAAGGGATGGTCTTTACATCAGATGGATGTAAAGAATGCCTTCTTGCATGGTGATTTGCAAGAAGAGGTCTATATGGAGCAGCCACCAAGTTATGTGCATGATGTTCATCCTGAGTTTGTTTGCAGGTTGAAGAAAGCCTTGTATGGCTTGAAGCAAGCACCTAGAGCATGGTCTAACAAGATAGGACAGTATCTTGTCACTATTGGCTTTCAGATTTCCAAGGCAGCTTTCTCACTTTATGTGAGAAAAACAGAGAAAGGTATTATGCTGCTTGTCATTTATGTTGATGATTTGATTATCACAAGTAATAGTGATGAAGATATCCTTCATGTGAAAATGCTATTGAAGCAGAAGTTTGAGATGAAGGATTTAGGAGAGCTGCATTATTTCTTGGGCATTGAGGTGATTAGATCATCAAGTGGGATATGGCTCTTGCAGAGGCAGTATGGATTGGACATGCTGTCCAAATATGGGATGACAGGCTGTAAGCCTATTTCAGTTCCTTTGGAGCAGAATGTGAAGTTGAGTACAGATGCAGGTGAGCTTCTCGAAGACCCTACTATGTACAGACGCATAGTAGGAAGTTTGATTTAAATGACTATTACCAGGCCATATTTGATCTATGCTATTGGATTGGTAAGTCCGTTTATGCAGGATCCAAGGAAACTGCATTTGGATGCGGCTAGACGCATACTCAGGTATGTGAAGTCCACATTGCAGTATGGACTATTTTATGAGACTAGGATTCAGATACATTTGCATGGATACACTGATGTTGATTGGGCTAGTAGTATTTCTGATAGATGATCTACCACTGGATATGTGTTCTCTTTTGGGAGTGCTGCAGTACTCACTTGGAGCAGCAAGAAACAACCTATAGTTGCCTTGTCGAGCACAGAGGCTGAGTACAGGGGTGCAGCAATGGCTGCATGTGAGGTAACTTGGTTGCATAAGCTACTTTATGATATGCATCAGCCTACAGATGGGCTAGTTGTCATTTATTGTGACAACATGAACAGTATACACTTGGCAAATAACCCAGTCTATCATGCTAGAACAAAGCACATTGAGGTGCATTATCACTATGTGCGTGAGAGGGTTTTAGTAGGTCTTATTGATCTAGCTTATGTTAGCACAGAGGATCAGGTAGCTGACATATTTACAAAGGCATTGGGCGCAGAGAAGCTGCGCAAGTTCAGAGAAGCTGCGCAAGTTTAGAGACTTTCTTGGTGTGCAGGAATTGGGATTGAGCTCGAGGGGGAGTGTTGAGATATCGAGCTCCACTCGTGATATGCCAGGGTGACCGTTGTGCATTTATGTCACCGACTTGTCAGTTGTTGTAGATGCGGTTGGTACACCACGCATGAATAATAGCTACATGACAGCTATCCTTATCTACTCTAGTTCGTGGCTCAATTAGTATGCCACCTTAGTTAGTTGAGTTTGGTTTGAGACCCATATATAGGGTTCTTCTATTTCTATGTACTTGAGTTCTTTTTGGCTTATACAACTGAGAAGAGGAAAACTGTTTTCAGTCTCCACCTATGTGTGTATTCCCCCATTGTGTAAGCAAGAAATCTACAAGTGAGACTTCTTCCTTCTCTCCCACAATCTTGACATGAGGGCAATATAGTTCCCACTCTATCTTGGAGATCTCTTTGGAAGTAGAGATTCACCTTGCAATCAAGTCTAAATGTAGTTTGTTATAGTTTGTTTTGGATACAAATTTTAGTTAAACGTACTCTAAATGTACTTTGTTGTTGGGAGCATAGCTTGACCCTATGCTCAAGCCTTGCACTGAGGCAAGTGCCCTGAGGGGAATATAGTTTAAAAAATATGAATATGATTATACTCTCTCATTGAGATCTATTGGAGATAGAGATCTTACTACTCTTGATTTATTATCTTTTGTATAAAGATACAACTTCAAGATATTAGAGTTCTTTTTAAGGACTTGCATTTTCTAATTCAATGCACTCTAAATATATAGAAGTCAACTATAGTACCATGCCTTCACTATAAGCCCTTGTTCAATGTACTCCATTGTGGATACCTATTTTGGGTGCATAGCTTGGCCTTGCACTCAAGCCTTTTACTGAGGCCAAAGCCTTGCGGGCAAGATAGTTCCAACTCTAGCTTAAAGCTCTCTTTGGAAGTAAAACTTGGCCTTATGCTCAAGCCTACCACTGAGGTTAATATAGTTTACTACAACATATGAACATAGTTCTACTCTCTCATGAAGATCTCCTTAAACTAGAGCTCTAATTACTCTTGATTGCACTCTAAATATATAGAAGTCAATTACAATACCATGGATTTCCTATAAGCCCTTGTTAATTATACTTTAACTGTAATCTTTGTTGAATACAAATGATAATTCAATGTACCCTAAAAATATTGTGTGTTGCGAACCTCTTTGGGTGCATAGGTTGGTTCTCACTCAAGCCTCATAGCACGGAGGAGAATATACATTAGAGAATACCAATATAGTTCTACTCTCTCATTAAGGTCTTGATCCAACCTTGGCATTGAGAACACCAATATGGTTCTATTTTCTCATTAGGGCATGAGGAAAAGCTTGACACTCAGAATATCAATATACTTATACTCTATCATCACAAGGCTCTGAGTTCAAGGTAGTTCCCACTCTATCTTAAAGACCTCTTTGGGCCTAGAGCTTCACCTAGTGCTCAAGATTGGCATTAAGGCCAATGTACTTTATAGAATAAAAACATATTTCTAGTCTGCCATCAAGATGTGCTTGAAGTGGAGTTCTTATAACTCTTTCTCTTTGATCTTTACTACTATGAGGATACAAAGTCAAGATATAAGAGTTCTTTTCAAGAGCTCATACTTTCTAGTTCAATGCACTCTAAATATATATGAGTGAATTATAGTACCATGCCTTCTTTACAGGCCCTTGTTCAATGTACTCTATGTGGAGACCTCTTTTACTTCAAAATACTCTATGTGGAGACCTCTTTTGGATGGCAGCTTGGCCTTGTGCTCAAGCTTGGCATTAAGGTCAAGGCCTTGAGGGTAAGATAGTTTCCACTCTATTTTGTAGACCTCTTTGGGTCAAAAGCTTTGCCATGAACTCAAGGCTAGAACTAAGGGCAAGATAGTTCCCACTCTATCTTGAAACTCTCTTTGGAAGAAAAGCTTGGCCCTATGCTTAAGTCTATCATTAAGGCCAATATAGTTTATAGAATATGGATATAGTTCACTACAAGATACATGCTACATACGATGTTTAATGTGACACAAATGTTCATCAAAAAAATTATCCTCATCATGACTAAAAGTGTCAATATAAATGTCTCTACAAATTTGTCGCAATTAGCATCATTATCTACGTCAATATTACTATTGCTTTTGCAGCACTAATAGCGACACAGATAACAACACAAATAGCAATTCCTTCCAATGCATATACCAACTTAGATATAGTGATGCACCCAGGTAAAATAGTGACACAAATAGTAATGTTTTACAAATGAAAAAAAAAATGGTGGCAAGGTATGTCTATAAAGCAATCACATATTTAATAAACAATTCTCAGCAAGACACATGCAAAAATTGTATAAAACTATAACACTAATAACTTATAAAATAAATACAAGATTAATGATGAAAACTCATAAAACTACATGGAACCATGGAGAGGAGACTCCAAAACAAACATGGAAATGTATCGAAAAATATTGCGAAATGTGATTTTATACAAAGAATGAGAAATATATCTAAGGAATACTACATGGAAGAAGTGTGCATGGATCACATGACTAAAAAACGAAATTATGTGTGCTCCATGAATCCAAGTGCATGCTATAGCTCCTCACCATCCAAAATCTTATCCTGACACAATGGAGTGTCAAACAGACTCTACAATACAAATAACCAGACGTTAATCTGCAATACAACCAGTATGCGCATACAATCTATGTAAAAGTGCAATAAGACCATGTCTCTCTAGATATATTGTCTCCAAACATGTAGGATTGTGGTTTGTGATGGAGTGGTGCAAAGAAAACAAAGTAGCATTGCTAGAAATAAGATTGTCATCAGTACATATGATATTCCAAATAGAAGAACCAAAAGAACACTTACAAAGTCCTCCAAATAAGTCCTATGGTTGCTAATCCCCAAAGATGATGACCCCTTCCTCTAATCATGCCCTCTTGCCATCTTCCACTATTGCCACCATTGTCTAGGAGAGTCTATCGCCTCCTCCCTTAGTATCTGCCAATCCTTTGCATCCAACCACCTAGGCTTTGAGATGCCACTCTTGATTGCCTTACATGTGTCTGATTGTCTATGTGATATGTATGCGTGCATACAATTCATCATCCAACGAGTGGAAACCCTCTCTGTTCGTATAGGTACTAGAAACTCCTCGTGCAAAGATGCCACTACATAGCCCTTGCTCCCCTCTGGTATATTCTTTTAATGGTCTAGAATATTGTGCCTAAATACTTATTAACACAACTCTCTCATGTCAGCCATCACCCTCCTCCTCTCATCATTTATGATCTTAGCACACTTGTATTCTCATCTATGAGGTATCCATATCCTAGTGGGATATGTCTAATGTAAAAACATGGATCTAGAACATGGCTTGAGGCAGAAGCTATGGAGGTTGGAAGAGAAAGAGTGAGTTCATGAAGACACTCACATGACTGATGGTTACACAAGTGAATTCGGCTCCAAGATGGAAGCTTGGACTCATAAACAAAATCTTGTGTATAGACTAACAATGACATAGATACTTCACTGAAGGACGAAAGTACTATGACATTGCATTAGAAAAGAGAGAAAGTACAATTCTTTATAGGAAAGAGGATGGTAGCGCTTCTCCTACTGTGCTTATGGGATTCTAGTCCTGAGTCCTCACTATTCCTTACAAAGAGATTGAATTAGGTGTGATTGCAACCATCTCAACACCTCTCCTCAATCACAACCAAAAGTACAAAATATATAGAGGCTTTAGTGAAAGCAACACATGTAAAGTGTGGGCACACCATAGACATGGCTATATGCCAAAGGCTATCGCAATAAAGGCTAAGTGTGGGTACCACAAACATGGTGGACATCCAAAGGCTTTAATAGGGGCCTCACAAAGTGTACAGAGACTGTAGTACTAGGCTACATGAGGAGTTTACAAGTTTATGTCCGAAGCATTAGGGCTAGGAAATACAAGGCTAAAAAAGTCTATCTGAATAGAAGGACTGATGAGGTTTGTCCTTCTCCTGCTGGTCTTCTTCTTCTTCTTTTGCTCCATATTCTTCTTCTTCTTTAACAACAACTAGATAGACCTCTTGAGACCTCTTTCTGGTGTGGCAAAACTTCTCGGTGTGTCCGGTCCTTTTGCAAAAATCACAAAAAAGCTTGTCCTTGTTGCCTTTTTACCTGTTGCCAATATATAATGCTTGTTCATCTCTTCAGGTGCTTCGTTCTTCCTTAGTTTTTAGCTTATTTTCCTCCTCTAACAATGATGCCTATATATCAATAAGCTCAAGGTTTGGCATATTGATTAGAGTTGTTGATACATTATTATATTCATGAGGCAAACTTTTAAGTAGAACACCAATGCAAACATCTTCTTCCATTTTAATGTTGATTCCTACAAGATGGGTTAGAAGTCCTTCCATGTAATTTAGATGTGTGCTAAGTGATGTGATGTACTTCATTTCAAGCTTGAAAAATTCAATCAAGGGACTATACTTTGATTGCTTAGACTGTGCACCAAACAAAGTGTCAAGTCTCTTCCATGTATCCTGTGAAGTATCACAGTTATTCACATGGTGGATATAACTATCATCTAGCTCCAATTTGATAATGGCCTAAGCCTTATCATCATTCTTTTGCCAAGTGAATGCAAGGTCCATGTCACGAGGCTTCTTCTCTTTGCCATTGGTGATGGCCCAAAGACCCTTCTTCATTAGGATGAGCTTTATGCGGCTCAGTCAGGTGTAAAACCCGACCCCTTTGAAGTGAACTATTGGAGAGTCCTTGCCCATGCTGGAGTTGGAGGATTAGCAATAAATCAGTCTTCAAAATTCTTTGAAATCTGTAGCTAGAAGACCTGATTTTGAGTGTACTTGATAAGCACAAGTGCCAAAAGACACTAGATGAATAGTATCAAGAGATACTGATGATTGCAGCTCGAAGCTTGAGACCTTCAGAATCTCCCTCCTTGATTTGATGATGAAAAAAGTCATGGACAACTTCAAATTCAATGGATCAAAGTGGCAGAGGCTTGGTTTGAGTGTCAAGATAGAGAAAATAATGGAAAGATGAAGCTTCGAGTTCTTGGCTATGGGAGTCACAGTTAGCGTTTGTAGAGCAACCTGGTTTTTCATAGATTGCAGGAGCTATAGTGCATCATTTCCAAAACTTTTTTTTATAGAAATGAAACTTACTTTATGGGACATCAATGCCCTATGATGGAGCTCAATATTGAATAGCATGAAGAGAGATTAGGGCGTACGATCATCACGGGCGTAGTTCTGGATAGCTAGCAAAATTTCAACAATGTTGAAGCATATGATGGCCAATGTTGCACTCTGAGGTGCTAAGAACCAGGGCCTTGAGAAAAAAAACAAGTTCTTAGAAGGAATCGTAAGTTGATATGGGCCAGATGTGGAGATATAAGGGCTCCAAGCAAGGTTGGTACTGTGTGGCTATGCTTGCCATGGAAGGTTGGTGAAGATAGAGTAAGGAAATGAACTCATTGGTTGGACTTGAGCTGAGCAGAGTTGGAGAGATGATGGAAGGGGGGTTTATTGATCTAAAATGATGTATGCCATGCTCACCATGGCTCTGATACCATGTAAATACATGGATGTAGAACATGTCTTGAGGCGGAAGCTATGAAGGTTGGAAGAGAAAGAGTGAGTTCACGAAGACACTCACATGACTGCGACTATTACACAAGTGAATTAGGTTCCAAGATAGAGGCTTGGACTCATAAACACAATCTTGTGTATAAACTAACAATGACACATAGACTTTACTGAAGGACAAAAGTACTATGACATTGCATTAGAAAAGAGAGCAAGTACAATTATAGGAAATTGGATGATAGCACTTCTCCGACTGTGCTTATGGGATTCTAGTCCTGAGCCCTCACGGTTCCTTCCAAAGAGACTGAAGTAGTTGTGACTCCAAACATCTCAACATCTAAGGTGTAGCCTCTTCCATATGTGACCATGCTCCTAGGCATAACTAGGAGACCTCTATATATTTGGTATACTTGTGGGGATGGTATCTCTTAGAGTACCCATAAGGGTGCCACCTACAAACAGCTTTGCGAAACCTGGAGTCATAGAAGTAGACATCCTTATATATGTATGACAAACCCTGGAGGTAACAAGTGTCCAACAGGCCGATGAGACAAAGATATTGTATCGGTATCTCCACAATACCCACCTGAGCCACCCTCTCTGGAATTGGTACAAGAATGAGGAGTAGCAACTAGCGAAGGGCTCATGGTATCTACATCTCCATAGCACCTCCCATGACCACTTTCTCCATTCGAGACCAATCTACTAGAGCATTGACTTGTCTTATTGGAGATCAAAGTATCGGAGTGTATTGACAATAACCGCAACAACTACTAGTTAGCCATATCTTTAGAGCACACCATCTGATCTGGAGACATACACATGAAGATCTCCTGCACCTCCTCATCTGTCATCCCTCGATTCACCTTGCTTTGTGGGTATCGTCAAAGGTAACTTACATAGTTAGAAAATGATGTTAGAAAAATCAATATAAGGATTCACCTCCTCATCTGTCATCCCTCGATTCACTTTCTTTGTGGGTATCGTCAAAGGTAACTTGCATAGTCAAAAAATGATGTTAGAAAAATCAATATAAGGATTTAGGTAAAGCACGATAATATAACCCTACAAAAAAAAGGATGCTAATTAAAACATGTATGCTAAAGTACTGTTAAAAGTGAATTGTCAATTAATTGAGCAAGCAGATGCAAATATGACCAGGTCTGTGGCTCCATGTCAAGCTCTTGGCATAGCTCGCTGTACACTGGAAGGTCTATATATAGGTCCCCATAGAAAGAGGAGTCCACTTCATTCTCAAAAAATTGTTGGTCTCTTGTCTCTTCATCTACGTGATCAATGCATGTCTCCTCTGCACACTCCAAGCTCTCTTTACCCTCCACCCCCCATAACATCGACACTTCTATTTGCATATTCTCCTCATCCATGATGCTGGGGACATCGCTTTCATCATACACACGTATGCTCTTAGCTATTGACGATATAGCATACCACCATCGAGGTTGCCGAGGATTTGGATAGAAGATTACATATAAGTGTGGCACAAACAATAAATCAACATTTATGATTGTTTCTTGTTATGGAAAAATTAACAAAAAATATCATGCACATGTTTACAATGACCCAGCAAGACAAATGTCTTGTGTAGATCGTTCCATCTTTCCTTGGAATCTATCTCTAAAAATCTAGATGGACCTTGTCAAATGATCTCTCTAGCTTCTTCCAATACCACTTTAAATCACTGTACATCAAATATGATCATGAAGAAGCTACGGTAATTCACTGAGATAACACTTTGTAAGTTTTGAAAATGCTCTATCTCATCTATTACAGTAATCGGATTTGTGGCCCGTCATCGGCTCTCTTGCTCGAACTTTGCCATGATACCATAATCTGTTGTGGAGTGCATTTTATTAATGTGCTCAGCTTCACTCCTACAATTACACCATGCTATAGATTTTGTACTGTATACCAAAACGATTAGTTAGTTGTTGCACATAAAATCTAGATATGACAACAAAGAAAGCATATGATCACCTTTGGACTACATCTCCTTAAGAATTTCCACTCCTCTCCTTAGAGACCTCTACCACTTCATGTAAAACTATGGGTCAAAGCTTCATACAACCACTCTATAGACATAAAACATAGCATCTTATCCATGGCCTCGAGATATCAAACCGATCAATGGCGTATACTGCATCAAAATTATGATCATACCTACCAAGCCACTTTTCCATGGATGCAAGATGTAACATATAAAACCAATTCACTTTCTCCTCTATGGCACCATCCATTATTTTTTCTACCTCATTTACAACCACCACATCTCTAGTCAACCTATCATCATCCTTTAGCATCCATAGCATACAGTTGTCTAGATCCACTATTGGTAGCCACTCCAAAATATGCACTAATATCTCTGACACTAGCTAACCTTTAGCCATGCTACCTTCTGACTGAGCTCGTTGTTCCACAAAGCCCTTTTTAGGGTTTTTGTGAAGTGCTTTAAAAAGAACATCCATCACATATGGAGAGGTCTTACAATCTCCACTTCATCCATAAGATATACCAGGAGGGGAGTTTGTATCATGAGCATACTCATGGGCAAGTACTTTTCAAAGAGATAGATCATCTTCACTACTCCCACATTACGAATTCAATAGAGGATGTCTTGATCTCCTTCTATGAGATCCATTGTACTAGATTAAAAAATATATATAAATTATTGAGCGTATTTTTGGAGTGAGACACCCTGTAATCGCGATTGATATTATGAACTGCTAGAAATTTAAAATATTAAAAATATGAATCGACACAGAATAGTAAGATATTAAGGTTACTTCCTCTCAAGATCGGGATAAACCTAGTATATCTTGTGCCAATCATGGGATTCGAGTCTTATTAGTTGGTTATATTTAGAAAACGAAGACCTGAGAAAACACATAATACTCATTGGGGTACAAATAGATCTGATAATTTGCTTCACCATATGCCATTCTTCAGTAGATAGGACCCAAGGAGCACAAGCTAGTTGCAAGTGACTATCAAAGCTCCATTATGGCCAAAGTGCCTTCATCTTGCCTACCTCCTTTAAATCCATTCATGCCCCTATAGTATCTCTCTTTCCTATGATATGGTCTCAAAATAAGTTATCCATATTCTTGAAAATATTCATAGGATCCAATAAATGGTTGATCTATAAGAGGTTCCAATATGGCAAATCATAGAAAATTGAGAACCATTGCATTCTGCTTGGATGTGACTCCTCCTGGATCGTTTTTAACTCATACCAACTTTGGACATTCATTCGTGCTGCTGGAGGTAATCTTAGAAACCCTTCCTTCAATTCATGACCCTCTGGCAAGAAAGCAACATGTCTCTCTGATATATCATCTTATTCATGGTCTATGATCTTTGAGAGACTAACTATGGCCCACACAATGGGCATTATGATAACTTGAGGTAACCAAACCTATCACGATATCCCTATTTAGTCAACACAAACTAGAACAAGCCATGTTAGATATCAACAATGAGAATGAAAGCCCACTTACTTGAGAACTCCTTGAATCCCAAAAAGTCATGTATACTCCACACAAGAATGGCTTGTATATTAGCAGGCCATCAATCATTATGCTTGCTCATGTCTTCAATGGCGACTACCTCCTCCCAGAAAATCTTGAGCTCATCAACTAATGAATGGAGGTAGATATCCATGTTTTTGACTTTATTGTGCCCACAAATGACAAAGCTAAGTATTAGGTGTCTTTATTCATAGAAAACCAAAGCAAGATGTTGTAGTTTACAAGGACTACAAGCCACACACTATAGGAAGTTGAGCACAGACTGAATGGATTCACATCATCCATAGCAAGAGTGAGCCGAAGATTCCTTGACTCTCATGCAAATTTTAAAAACATGGAGTCAATGTGGCTCCATGCACATGAATCTGTTGGTATTCATTGGACTCCATTTGTGAATTATTTTGTGCATGTCACATTATCAAGCTTGCCATACCTAATGTATCAAACATGTGATGTATATGCAGTATAAACATAATGTGTCTAAGAACCTTCTAAGAGATAGTTTTCTCTCACAAGTCCTATCAATACCTGTGAGCACAACACTTTGGACATGTCTCCATGGTCTCCTAAAAAAAACACACAATCATTAACACATCCATAGATGCTATTGTAGTCCATGCCAAGTTTTCATAACACCAACCGTGCATCATCACAGGACTCAGGTATCGTGTTTTCAAGTGGCAATATTTGATATTTTAGCAACCTTAAAAAACCAAATTACCTTTGAGGAGTATAAAAAGCATTTTCATAATGAACTCAAAAACAAAGAAGTATAGTATGTACTTGAACAACTCGCTCAAACTAGCATCGTTTCATATGTACTTTACATGTATACTTAAGAGCACAATTTGCATCTTTATTTGAGATAATCGACACCCATCATACAATGTTATGGACACCTACTCTCTCATGGATCAGATGACTTAGCATCCAGGGGTAGTAATGTAACCATCATTGCCTCCATCTGAGGCTCCAAGATTAGAGGAAGGTTTGAAAGATATATCATCCTTTTTTGTATTTAGGGTGTAGTAGGGGTGTGCCCTCCAATGGGTTTATTGACTTAGGCACTCCATCCATCATGCCCATGAACTCTTTTGATAGGTTGAAATAGGTATGTTCCTTGGGATGGAACATCACTCCCCCTTTGTAGACATTTCAAGGACATATTTTAAATTGTATATGATATTCAATTAGAGTGCAAATGTAAAGAATGATTAATATACACTTTTCTTACCATTCGCTCAAAGTTCGAGAATGATCTCTGATTGAAACTTGCCAAAGTGTTGCTTTGGTCCATAGACAAGTGACACTTTCATCTAATTGCCAACTTGCACTGAGTGCAAGGACACAAGATACACTAATTAATTTACAACTCATGATCTTACATGTCAAGACTGTCATCGTTGTCCATTTCGTCTACATTATGTGCAAACGATATGCTTTCGTTTCCTTCATTGTTTCTCTTTCTCGATTTTAGTCTATACTTATCTTTCTTGCTCTCTATTCTCATATTTTTCTCCATTCCTTTTCTCTCCCCCTTTTTATTGTTGAGAGAGAGAGAGTACGAGAGAGATACACAAGACATACATGCTCCCAAAGAATGATTCATATTGATATAGAGTTAGTATATATAGGTGAAACCCAAGTCAAGTGAGAGATGATATATATAGTTGTAACAGCCCCACTCAAACAAAGGTCTCTGGCTACGAGTGAAAAAACCCTTGGAGAGAACAAGGGAAAAAACCGAGCCCCTACACATACCTACAATACAAAAATGATTTACTATAAGCTTTCTTGAATACAATGATACATGCCTCAATCAATGAGACAAGAACTTGGAACAATACCAAGTGCATGTCTTAATGAACTAAAGCGAGCTTCACTATGAGCTTTTGTGAAGATGTCTGCAACCATTTGATCACTGGGATAATGCTCCACCATAATGGAACCTTTCTTGACTTCATGTCGAACATAATGATAATGAATAGCAATATACTTTGATTTACTATGTTGTATATAGTCTTTGGTAAGACTAATAGCACTTTGGTTGTTGTATCAAAGAGGTGTACTAGATGATGAAGGATGTCTCAAATCTACAAGTAGTTGTCGAAGCCAAACTAGCTCGCAAGAGCTGCTAATAGCAACATATTCAGCCTCAGTTGTAGAAACTGCAACACATCGTTGTTTCTTGCTGGACCAAGAAACCAAACATCCATTTACAAAGAAATAATTACCACTTGTAGATTGCATGGATAAATGTGAACTTGCCCAATCAGCATCTATATATCCAATAAGGTTAAGAGAAGTTGAAGAAGATAAAGAAGATTCCTCTCGACGATGATAAATAAGACCAAACTCCTTAGTACCCTTGAGGTACTTATGAATACATTTTGTAGCACTCCAATGAATAGTGGAAGGGGAGGAAAGATACTATCCCAAAAAGTTAGCTGCAAATAAAGTATCTGGTCTTATGTTTAAACCAATAAATTGAAGACAACCAACAAGATTAGCAAAAGGTTGATGAATGGTTGATTCTTCATTGCATGTTGTAGATGTACCCTTGGTAGAGCTCGAAAGAATGGGAGTGTTGGCAGAGTGCGCATTTGTCAACCTAAACTTCTTAACAATATCATTAATAAACTTTGTCTGGCAAAGAAGAAGAATGCCTTGTTGTTGGTGTCGTTGAGCTTGAATACCCAAACAAGAATGTATCTCACCAAGATTCACCATTTCAAATGCAGTCGATAAAAGCTTCTTCATAGCATCCAAGAAAGCAATATTATTTGACACAAGAATAGTATCACTAACATATAGAGCAAGAATAATAAAACATTTATCCTCCCTTTTGATGTAAAGATTTGGGTCAGCAAAACATGCAACAAAACCTTTAGATGTGAGGAACTGATCAATCTTAATATACCAAGCACGAGAGGCTTGCTTCAATCCATATAATGCACGATGAAGCTGGCATACAAGATGATCCTTTCCTCCAATCATAAAACCTTCAGGTTGCTCCATATAGATTTCTTCTTCAAGATCTCCATTGAGAAAAGCCATTTTAACATTCATTTGGTGAATTTCTAGATCAAATAGTGTTGCAAAAGCCAAAAGCATACAAACAGTTGTGAAGCACACAACGGGAGAAAATGTTTCTTGATAATCTACTCCAATCTGCGAGTAACCTTTGCAACAAGTTGTGCTTTGAACTTATCAAACGAGCCATCAACTTTGGTCTTGGTTTTATAAACCCATTTACATTTGATAGGAACACGATATGGGGGGAGTTCACTAAGAATCCATGTACCTTTGGAGATTAAAGAATCATACTCAGCTTGAATAGCTTCTTGCCATTGATCCCTTTGAGACAAATTGATAGCTTCCATATACGATATTGGATCCTCTTGGACAGACATAGCATCATCAAAGACATCATATTCAATAGAGTAGAATCCATGATCTATCTCAATAGGAAGATCGACATATATCTCCAAATTTTCATCAATCTTCTTTGGAGGTGAAGGAGGTTTATGATCATTAGAATTAGTAGACTCACAAAGCAAGTAAGAAAATGCACTAAGCAAAGACTATGTATCATTTGAAACATATGACGACCATGTGCCACCCATAGTCTTCTCATCAATTATAGCATCACAACTCATGATAACGTTTTGAGTAGAAGGATCATAAAATTTGTAACCTTTGGAATGATCTGAATAACCAAGAAAAATAACCTTCAAACCTAGAGGATCCAACTTATGTCGAGTGTCATTGGGCACATGAATATAAGCAAAGCAGCCAAATGTGCGAAAGTGAGAGACTGAAGGTGTCTTCCCTATCCAGATTGTTATAGGAATTTTACCAATAGGTGCAGTTGTTGGAAGATGATTTTGAATAAAAACGACTGTTAGAAGTTCTTCAGTCCAAAACTTTCGAGACAAACCAGAGTGTACAAGCATGCAACGTATATCATTAAGAATAGTGCAATTTTTGCACTTAGCAACACCATTTTGCTGAGGAGAATAAGGAACTGTAAACTCATGATGAATACCTTGATCCTTACAGAAGTCATCAAATAGATTGGATACATATTCACTGCCATTATCACTGCGAAGGGTCTTTATAGAGAATCTAGTTTGAAGCTCCACACTTATCTTGTATTGTTTAAATATAGATAAAGCCTCAAACTTATGTCGAAGAAGATAGACATGTGTGTACCGTGAGAAATCATCAATGAAAGTCATAAAATATTGATATTGATACTTTGAGGCAAGAAAAGGACCGCAAATATCGGTATGAACCAAATCCAAGAGAGCACAGGAATGTGATGAAGTAGAAGTGTGGAAAGGTAAATGATGGGGTTTTCCAAGTGCACAGTACTCACATATTCCCATACGTGGATGAGATTTAAGATCCATACCTTGCACAAGACCATGATGATGAAGATCAAGAATTTTGGCAAAATCGGAGTGTGGAAATCGTTGATGCCATAATTTGCAATCTGCATCTCCAGGGGCAGTAACAACATTTGCAACCGTATCGTTCAATGATAGCTCAAATAGATTACCATATCGAGGAGCCACCACTATAGTATGTCCGTCTTTCTCTATATGACATTGATTATGATCAAAGCCAACAAATAAACCAAGATCAACTAGATGAGCAGCAAAAAGAATATTTCTTTGCAAATTTGGAACATGAAGAACTCCTCTTAATATTCTAGTGGATGAAACAGTCCCCAGATATAAATCACCCACTCCTTTGACTTGACAAGTCATATCATCCGCAAGGTAAACAAACTTCTTGACAGGAAGAGAATGATAATTGTGAAGCCACTGCGATTGGTATGTCATGTTGAGATGACAAGCTCAACACATGTGGACATTGATGACGATGGATCGCCTGGTTAGATGGGTCCACATGTCTACACTTAACACGTCGGTGGTCATTATGACTCTCGCATGGCCACTGACTCATTACTTATTATATTCAGGTTGTTACACCTATTTACAGCTGGCATAGTTATAGCGCTAGTCGACTAGTGTAGTCGATTATGCATTGTTTGACTTAGTAGGCTACTTTCCTTTATGTTGTATCTTATTTATACTTTGTGTACATTGTAAAGTGTGTGGGAGAAGAAGTAGAAACCAACAAGAAAACGTTTTGGCCTCCATCTCTCTTCTTGTCTCTTGAGTGAGCTTCTCCTTCACTACAACAAAAAGGCTCCATAGATGTGCTTGTAGATGCAATATTTGAATTGTGAAAAAAAATGTCGGGTGCATTTATTAACGCGTCTATTTGCACATCTACAAAATCCCTTCTAAAAGCGCGCTTATGATCAGAGTTACACGCACACTTAGACGCGCCTATAGACACGCGTATAAACGCGCTACGTAAATATATAATCATATTTATAAAAAAGCAGACATATTCATATTGTTCGTCTATACAAGCGTGTATCTACACGTCTAAAACAACGTTTAGTCTGAAAGTTTTTTATGAGAATAGACGCGCAAAACAGAGGTATGAAAAAAAAACCAGAGAGCATGTGGCTTTGCAAGCCACATGCTCTCTGGTTTTTTTCCCCCCATCAACATCAAATTGTATGCTTAGGAAAAACAGAGAAAGATTATTTCGAAGATTGGATACTGAAAATAAAACAATGTATGTAGCACACAAAATTTCATATATATAGATGAAAGATTTTTACATTATGAGTTCTAGTGCTTGTGACGTCATGGTCGCAAGCACTAGCTGAAAGTAATACATATCAAAAATGAAAATTACAAGCCAAGGGGAGGCATGTATGCATGGGGCTCCTCTATATCTCCTAAGAAGAGGCATCATCATCGCTACCACCACCGCTGCCTATGCCGCTGTCATTGCCGCCACCACTAGTGCTAGTCCCCCCTTCGCTATCCTCAACTGCATTAAGGTTCGCCTACACAAAGGATTAAGGTATATAAATACCATTACAAACAATAAATTAGAGTTATCTATACTTTTCATGTAAAAAATAAAACATACCTCTTCTGGTGGTGGAATCCTCATGGCGCAATTATATTTCTCCTCTGTGATGAGTCCCTCCTCGTAGAAATGATGCCAAGTGGATGTCCGGTTATGACCTCGATGGTAGCCTACCTCTCTGGGAGTAGGCATCCTACCAACGATATGATACTACAAAACAATTTGAACATACAACGTATTAAAACACACTACATAATGAAGTGAAATAAATTACAAAATTTAATTTAAAAAAATAAATCAAATAATACTTACAAACTCAGCCTCCCATGACTCCCTGCCACCCGATCCATAATGCAACGATCCCATGGTTGCCATCTGGATATGTCGCACCTCTCCATGCTCGTGACTTGTCATTTTCTCCGCTGCTCTCTTCTTGGCCTCTTTCCACTCCTTGTGGTGGAAATTGGGTGGTTGGCCATATCCAAGGCGCCCCTGCTCGTCTCTGCAATGACTCCTTGGCGCGCATCATAAGGTGAGACCTCTTGTTATGAAGCGCGTCTCTCACCTTTGACCGTCCCCAATCATCTGAGAATCGTGAATTCTCGGGATTAGGGTACCTTTTATGTACTACTCGCAACACCTCTTTCAATAAACCATTTTTTTTGTGCTTGAAGGAAATCATGCAATCTTTGTATGTGGTATGCACGACACTCCTCAAGTAGGCTATCACTTCCCTCCCCTCAAAGTCATGCAAGATACCACCAACATAAGTGATAGAGTAGTACATTTGTGGAGGCTCACCTCTCTTATTTTTCAGTGAGGGTGATCGAGAGCCACCACCTAGGCAACCCCCACAAAGCCCTCGACCTCCTCGTCCTCCCGCACCACTCTCCATTCTCCCTCGACGTGCACTACCCTCTACCTCACTCGATACACGTGCTTCTACAAATGTACGTGCTTCGGCCGATCCATGTACCTCAGCTGACCCCTATGTAGGCAAAGATGTGATAGGTGTCCCAGACATCACACTAAAACCTTCATCTGCAGTGGGAGGGCGACCAAGATAATTGGTCATCTCCCCCATGAATTGCTCCTTGTTGAATGGGGTGCTGGAGGATCCTGGATTCCACATCTACACAAGAAAAATCATATTACCTTGTGTAGATAAAACATATTATATACAACGTCTATACCTGCGTCTCTGTGCGCGTCTATACCTGCGTCTCTGTGTGCATCTGTCAGTGTGTGTATCATTGCATGTACACTACAGAACACACGCATCAGCACACGCGCTCAAAGACGTGCCCTCAGAGAAACATTTTTTGCGTCTATATCTGCATCTACACTGAGATGTAGACGCGTTATCAGACGCGTTCGGTTGGCTCATTTTAGGCCGACGGACTGCCATTGATGATTTACAAAATGCAATACATAATGGAATCAGAAATCCTAAATACACAGATAGAGCAGAGAGAGGAAGAGAGAAACAAAGAGAGAGAGAGAGAGAGAGAGAGAGAGAGAGAGAGAGAGAGAGAGAGAGAGAGAGAAAGGGAGAGAGAGAGAGAGAGAGAGAGAGAGAGAGAGAGAGTCACCTTGGGTGTTTGGTGTGGCAGGTGGTGGTGCTTCTTCCTTCTCCTTCTTCCTCTCCTTGGTAAGTTACCCTCCCTTGATGCTTGCTGCTTCTTCTTGTTCTCCTCTCTCTTGTTCTCTCTTTCTTCCTCTCCTTGGCTTTCCTTTTTCCCTTCTTGTGTGTTTGAAATGAAAGAATAGGTGAGTCATGAGAAGGTGAGGCATGAAGAGACTAGGTGAGGCATGAAGAGACTGCATGTCGGCTAAACTCAAGCTTCAGAACCACAAAAAACACAGGAAAGGAAAGGCGTAGTTTGAAAATAAATGATTTAAGTTTGACGTGTGCATCTATTTTTGCGTGTATAAGCGCATCTATTTGTGCGGATATATAGACGCAAAATTCGCATCTATTTACATGCACGTTTATACACACTTATAGACGCTGTGATGGACGCGCCCGACTTTGCGCGTTTAACATGCGCGTCTATGCCTCGTTTTTGTTGTAGTGCTTGTGCATTCTGTGTGTGTTCAGCGCAGATCTTGAGCAAGTCCCTCCACCACGGGATTCTTGACATGGTATCAGAGCCCCACCACTCAGAGAAGCTGATTTTGAAGGTTGAAGTGAAGGAGAAGAAGCAAGGTTCGAGCAAGCAAGCCACAGGTAAGAAGCTCTCCCATCCTTCCACTCTTTCTCTTGGATAGTGCCTGTGGAGGCACCGGAAGCAGGGTAGAGCAAAACTCTCAGATTGCAGTGAGATTTGGTGTGCGCAAAGAGCACTGTATATTTTGCAAATCAACCTTTTAGGGCTCCGCCCAGTTATTTTGGGCGTCTGAGGCCGTTTCAGGCCCCGTTTTAGAGCCGCAAGGTTGCGGACAACAGTTTCAGGGTACACTGTGATTTCAACTATTTTGATCGAAAGGGGTGCGCAGGTTACAAATTGTGAATTTATAATTCTTGAGGTGTTTGCAGGAAGCAAACATAAGGTTTATCTGCAAACAGGTTGCAAATTGTATGTATTGTTGAGCAGACAGTGAAAAAGGCTGTCTGGTGTATTACTATGCACTACAGGTTGAGGGTTGCAGAAAATTTGCTTGCTATTTGGTATTAGTTTTGTGATAATGGCAGAGAATAGTGGAAGCCCCATCATTGAGAAGCTTGACAAGAACAACTACCCTTTATGGAAGTTCCATGTCACGAACTTCCTTATTGGAAAAGGCCTCTACAAGTTTGTTTCAGGTGAAGAAAAGGAGCTGGAGGTGAGTGATCCTCCAACTGCAGAAGAGACAAAGGCACGGAAGGAATGGAATGCAAAAGACAAGAAGGTCATGTATTGGCTGTCTATAGTAATTGACAATAATATGCTGGGACATAAAGACAAAATAGTGATGATATTGTCATATAAAGAATCTTTGATGGTATGAAGAAGTTAACAATCTGATTTTTAGCAACAGGAGCGCCGACAACACCAAGCTGATTGATAATGTCTTTAAAAGCCTCGATATGAGAGTTCATAGAAGTACCAACCTTATATTGAAGATTCTTCAAACGAGTTTGGAGATATAAAATTTCGGTGACCGATTTCTTCTCAAACATTGAGATAAGATACTCCCGAACAGCATGAGAGGTTTCTTCAAGAATTAGCATCATCTTTGCTTTCCACCCGGGAAAGCCTTGTCCTTGGAAGAAGGGAACCGAACATTGGCCAAAAGAATATCCGTTAACAATTACGCAATTGGCCATACCTGTATCTCGAGAGAAAACAAATAAGATGAGATCGCAGAATTTACAAACCATGAACAAGACGAGCGTAGTTGAGACGCGTGACAATCAATATAGGGAGATGCACGTAAGAATGATGAAAAGTATTGAGTGACTAAAATGATAGCCCGAAATAGAGAGACGTAACGTGAAGACGAGATGATGCGTATAAGAAAAGTACTATTTTGGTCGAACAAAGAACGTGAACAAGAATAAAACATCGCTAAAAATAGCAAGATGTTTGCTTGTCATAATCAACGTCATTAACGAAGACAAGCGATTAACAAACAATAATTGGGAATTAATGAACTATAATTAGAATTACAGTTTTAAATAAAGAATCGTAGATTCGAGCATAATTGTTGTCTTGAATCCTGAACTGTCATAACTTTTGGTCCAGAACTCTGATTGAAAAGTGGTTTTAAGAGGATTCGAGAGCACGACGAGAGCTACGCACCCAGACCTGGTTTTGTTTTTAAAGAATTCAATCAAGTATAAACAATGAAACAACTTATCTTCCTTGTTGTTGCTATGCATCCATAGCTCTGATACCATGTTGAGAGAGAGAGAGAGAGTACGAGAGAGATACACAAGACATGCTCCCAAAGAATGATTTATATTGATGTAGAGTTAGTATATATAGGTGAGACCCAAGTCAACTGAGAGATGATATATATAGTTGTAACATTTATTTCTATTCCCAACCCTCTTTCTCTCTCTCTTTTCCTTTTATTGTTTATCTCCCTTCATCTCTTTTTGTTTCTCTCCTCCCCCTCCCTTTCTCTTATTATTTCTCTCTCCCCCCTCATCTCTCTACTTCTCTCCATTTCTTTTCTCTCCCTCTTCCTCTCTCTTTATCTTTATCTATTTTTAACTATATCTATCTCTATTTCTCTCCCCACCCTTCTCTCTCTCTCTCTCTCTCTCTCTCTCTCTCTCTCTCTCTCTCTCTCTCTCTCTCTCTCTCTCTCTCTCTCTCTCTCTCTCTCTCTCTCTTATGAAGTCCCCCCTCTCTCCCTTTTTTTATTTCTCTCCATCTCTATCTTTCTCTCTCCACTCTCACTCAATGTATCTCATTACAAAGGAGAAAATAAGAAACTTAAAAATAAAGATATTGAAAGCAATATCTCCCTACATCTCTTTATTTCTCAATGTCCCCTCTCCCTTTACTTTTATCTATTTCCCCTCTCTCTCATTCTCTCATTTTTCCCTATTTCTCTCTTTCTCTCTCTCGTTCTCTATTTTTTATCTCTATCTCTCTTTACATCTCTCTATATCTAACTTTAATTCTCTCTCTCCCTCTCTCTTTCTTTCTCTCTCTCTCTCTTCTTTTCACTCTCCTTTATCTCTTTATCTCGCCCTTCTTTTCTACCTCCTCCTTCTCTCTTTCTTCTCTCACCCTCATTATTTCTCTCACTCACCCTCCTCTCTCCCTCCATCTCTCATTTCTCTCTACCCCTTCCTTTCTCCCATTTCTCTCCCTCTTTCTCTCTTCCTCTCCTTTCCTTCTTCTTCCTTCCTCTCTCCCTCTCTTTCAATGCATCTCTTCGCAAACAAAAACAAAGAAAGAAAAAGAAAACAAAAATATAAACAAAGAAGAAGCAATGTACCTACCTCAAAGGACAGAAGATGAAACCCTTTCTGTCTCCTCTTCACGACTTCCCTCATTTCTCCCTTGCACCCTTCTCCTTCTTCTTTGCATATGGCAATAGTGGCACTAGTAGCAATGATGAGCTCTCTCTCTCTCTCTCTCTAAGCTTTGAGCTCTCTTGCTCTCTCTTTCTTGCAAATATTTTTGGCAAATGTCGTGCTCAAATTTTCAGAGTTTTATTTTTCTTAGAGTGGTGTTGCTATTAGTGATGCTAAAAGTATTGCTATTTGAATCGTTAATAGCATCGCAAATTAAAATTAGTGTTGTTTTTAGAGACACTGTTATTTTTCATTACAAACGACATAGTAGCATCCTTGCATGAGCAGTTTCTAGTTCCAGTCTCAATAGTTAGATTTTTTACGAGCTGGTTGATGTACTGCATGCGTGCCTATATGTCACACATACGATTAGGCACACATAACGCACTCAAGAGTGGGGTTGCAAAGCCCACCTGGCTAGACGTGGATGACTGGCGTCGACTGAGGGAGGAGGCTACAGATTCTCCAAGACATTAGAGTCAATAGCGCGAGGCGACGAGGGCATGACTAGAGGCCGGAGTGGTCCATCATCTTGGAAGTGGCAGCCACAGGACATATTTGGAGGACTTTGTAAGTTTTTCTTTGTTTTGCTTGTTTATTTTTTTGCAATATCCTTTGTACTGACAATCATGTTTCTAACAGTTAGTATTTTTTTTTATTTGTAGCAGTCCATTATAAATCGCGATCCGACTAGCCTTGACACTTGATATGCAGAGAGGCACACTCTCATTGCATTGATCGACCGATTGTATAGATGCGGCGGCCCTGTAAATCACTTATCTTTCTGGTTCGTAGTTACCATGTTTAATTAGAATGCATTATTGTATGGTGGACTGATATGTTGTTGTTTCTTTTTTTGCAAAGTTCGTTCGATGCTCCTTTGTAGCAGGACGAGCTTTCGGATAGCGAGGATATGTAGCTCGCCCTTGGATCCCTAGAGCTCACACATCTTTCTTTTTTGATCGCCTGATCTGTGTAGACATTTTCTATGTAGTAGTGATATCTTGTCATGATTGTACCAGTCACTTTCATTATGCAATCATGTATTTATTTCATGTATCAGTGTTATGATTTCAGTATACTTTATTGTTGTTTACACAAGCATTGTACATAGTGTAGAAAGCTGCCTTGCCACAAAAAATTTACTGCTCGCATCGTTATTAGCGTCACAGAGCGTCGGTATCAGCGTCATTATTGGAGTCGTTATCAGTGTTGCAAATGCGACGCTGATATCGACGCCAATATCAATGCTGATACCGACTATTCTATGGCATTGCCAATAACAATGATTTTTGCGATGACGAGGGCAAATTTTGTTATTTACATTTTCGTCGCTTTTAATGTCAGTATAAGGCATATATCTTGTAGTGTCTCTCTCGTTCTCTATTTTTTATCTCTATCTCTCTCTTTCCATCTCTTTATATCTGTCTTTCATTCTCTCTCTCTCTTTATTCTTTTCACTCTCCTTTATCTCTTTACCTCGCTCTTCTTTTCTACCTTCTCCTTCTCTCTTTCTTCTATCTCCCTCATTGTTTCTCTCACTCACCCTCCTCTCTCCCTCTCTTCATCTCTCATTTCTCTCTCCCCCTTCCTCTTTGTTTCCTTTCTCCCATTTCTCTCCCTCTTTCTCTCTTCCTCTCCTTTCCTTCTTCTCCCTCCCTCTCTCCCTCTCTTTCAATGCATCTCTTCCAAACGTAAACAAAGAAATAAAAGAGGAAAACACAAAAATAAACAAAGAAGAGGCAATGTATCTATCTCAAAGGCCCAAAGATGAAACCCTTTGTGCCTCCTCTTCACAACTTCCCTCATTTCTCCCTTGCACACTTCTCCTCCTTCTTTGCATACGGCAGTAGTGGCACTAGAAGCGGTGATGAGCTCTCCCTCTCTCTCTCTCTCTCTCTCTCTCTCTCTCTCTCTCTCTCTCTCTCTCTCTCTCTCTCTCTCTCTCTCTCTCTCTCAATGCTTTGAGCTTTCTTGCTCTCTCTTTCATTCTCTCTCACAAATATTTTTGGCAAATGTTGTGCTCAAATTTTCCGTGTTTTTTTTTCTTAGAGCGGTGTTGCTATTAGTGATGCTTAAAGTATTGCTATTTGAATCATTAATGGCATCGCAAATTAAAATTAGTGCTATTTTTTGAGACGTCGTTATTTTTCGTCGCAAATGACTATTGCTACCACCCCATTTTCTTGTAATGGTTCTACTCCCTCATCAGGATTTTCTTGAGGTGGATCTCTTACTACTCTTGATTTATGATCTTTAGTGTGAGGATATGAATTTGGGAGATGAGAGTTCTTTTTCAGAACTCACACTTTCTAGCTCAATATAGTTTAAAGAATATAAACATAGTTCTATTATGTCGTCAAGATGTGCTTGAAGTGGAGTTCATACTACTCTTGATTTATGATCTTTAGTATCATGCTATTAATTCAAGAGATTGGAGTTCTATTCATGAACTCTTACTTTATAATTCAATGCACTCTAAATATATAGAGGTCAATTACAGTACCATGCCTTTCCTATAAGCCCTTATTCAATGTACTCTACATTGGATACAAATTTTAGTTAAGCATTCTCTAAATGTATCCTATTGTGGAGACTCCTTTTGAGTGCACAACTTGGGCCTCCGCTCAAGCCTTGTATTGAGGACGAGACCTTGAGGCAAGATAGCTCCCACTCTGTCTTATAGACCTCTTTGGGTCCACAACTTGGCCTTGTGCTCAAGTGTGGCATTGAGGGAGCAAACATGGCATAAATAATCTAAGGTTAAACCTAAAAAGTATGTGTGTATCATCCATGATAGAATGGACCAGAAAAAGACTACAATTCCTAGATTGACTCAAGTTCCAAAAGAGTTGAACTTAGCATTGTAACTCTAGGTATCACCTATTAGAGCAATCACTCATAAATCATGGAGAAGGTCACTATGTGCACTTTGTATTGAATGAGTTGTGGCCTTTTGATTCTAATGTCATAGTTGGATGGACTGCATTTTGTTTGTAAAACTTAGAGAGAGAAGACAGACACAAGCTTAGACATCTAGCAATAAATGATCTAGCAAGGAGTAATAATTCATTGTTTCATGCCTTGAACTATATAAATATTCTAGATTACCATATATCTCATTGTGGCAAAGGACAACTACAACCATCCAATAGAAATGCTTGAAATCCCACATTGTACATAAATGGCTACATGTAACTGGAGCGAAAACACCATCAATACCAATGGTGATTGGTATTGATAAAGATCAACAATGAGGAGTATCTGCTCCAATGTGGAGCATTCGTTTGGTAAGCTTCTTGAAAATTTGTTACTTACAAATGGAAAATTGTGCATTAGAGAATAAGAAGAAATATGTATTTTCATATCTCTTGCTTCTTTTTGCAAAGGAGGTTTTCAAAATAATGCATCTTGGGATTTTGATGGTGGATCATAGAGATGAGGATGTAGATGCAATGTTTGGCTAATATTTAGAAATATTGAGAGTAGAAACAATGTATACATTTCCACACTTGTTGAAGATATTATAGGCATTTATATTATAAGCCCAACCCGTTTTTACTCATGCAAGTCCTTGATGTAAAAAATTTGCCTGATGGATATCTTTGTAGTGGACCTGATACTCTTGTTGGACACTCAAAGCCACTCTAATTTTAGTTATCCAAAAATAGTCGATTGAATGGCCAAGGAGAAATATATAAAGTTATGGAAGAAAAATAAATTTGGTAATTCACTACTTCCAAGTAGATGTCCAAACTTGTTTCCAATTGTTGATTTTGTTAAAGATCATGAAGTAGTTGTATCTGGGATAAAGCTCATATGAGATTTTCAGAGAGCACAAGAAAGTGTGATGATATCCCTTTGTACTTTAAACACATAATTGAATATTGGGGCAATATGATCAAAGAGATTGAGATGCTTATTTCTCAAACAAGGCCCCATGATTTGGCATTTTATGTAGACTCTTGACCAAGGATATCCCATATAGATGATTTTAGTATTGGATCAAAAAGTAGAGAGATAAGAATGGCTAGGATTTGAACAATGAAATGAAAACTATGTGGGCTAGGTTCCATGAAATCAAAGGAGAAATTCAAGCCATGTATTGATGTGCACCATGAAGACTTTCTCATACTATGTCCAAATAACACCACCATCTATCCCATTTGGCTTGCTATTGCTTAGTCAAATGTTAAGGTGGATAGGACATCACCATACTACCAAAAGGTTTTTCAAAGTATTAGGTATCATGTACAAAAAGAAAAGGAATGACAAACCCAAAGGTTTATTAGGATTGTTGGAAGAAGTTTTGGATGGAGAGGAAGGTAGACCCAAAAGTATATGAAAATATTGAACCAATTGTTTGGGCATGGAAACCAAATGGTCCGATTTAACACAAAAGAGTGAAGATACCAAAGGCTACATGTGAGAAGGCAAGATCAAACTTACTTTCTTAGTGAAGATTTAGAAAATATATCAAATAATACGTCAAGGTAAATGGACATGCAACTCAAATATGAAATTTACTCAAGTCTTGTTAAATTTAGTTTTTGTTTTTCATAAGCTAATTTTCTTTTTATAGGAACTAGGTGATCTTTTGGCTCATGAAGATATTGCATGTGGAGCAGTGAGACCCAAAATCTATACTTGAGATTGATTGAAAGGAGTAACTCTAAGGTCCTTTTAAAACATTACCTCTTTTTTAGATTTATTCTAGATTCAATTGATGGAGTTGCTAAAATGGTTCAATATATTGTACACTATCACCATGTGAACATCAACATTTACCATGGAATTAGAATATAAAGCTTATTCAAATGGACCAACCATATTCAATGACTTCCTAGTTATGCATTCAATGTGCATGCCATTGACTCGAGTTACCACCTTTTGTAAGGTCATTAAACATGTAGGATTAGTGATTCTTCGCATAGTCAAAGTAACCTAGTCCCCCCCTTCCACACCCTCTTCCGCAAAAAATATATAGCCCTTTCTCTCTCCTTGCTCTCGAACCGGATACCTCCTCTCATTGATGCATATTGTTAAGGGTTGAAGAGTGGGAGGGTTTGGATGAGATAAATGGAAGATGTTGGCAAGTGCAAACACAAGTATGACTTGGTCATTGTGCAAGTCAATTGGACTAGATTAGTAAGAGTGAGTCTAAGGGCTATATGGTGAGCTTTTTCTAACTTTTTCGAATTTTTATAATAAATAATATTAAAAAAATGCTAAAATGATCCAAAAATCTAGTATTTTTGAATAATCCATGCAACTCACACTCGTACTAATGGCTCAGATCACATTGACTCTCTAGATCAATAGAGAAGTCGGATGATGATGCATTCCATACTTTTTCACACTGTGTCCTCATAACATCACGACAACGCGGATGACTAGCATCGACTAAGGGAGGAGGCTACAGATTCTCCAGGACGTTGGAGACAGCAGCGCGAGGCAGCGAGGATACGAGTAGAGGCCGGAGTAGTCCATTATCTTGGGAGTGGCGGCCACATGACATATCTGGAGGACTTTGTAAGTTTTTCTTTTGTTTTGCTTGCTTTTTTTTTTGGCAATATTCTTTGTACTGACAATCATGTTTCTAACAATTAGTATTTTGTTTTCTTTGCAGCACTCCATTACAGATTGCGATCCGACCGACCTTGAGACTCGATATGCAGAGGCACGGTCTAACTGTATTGATCGACCGATTGTATGGATGCGGCGGCCCTATAAGTCACTCATCTTTCTTGTCTGTAGTTTTCATGTTTAATTAGAATGCATTATTGTATGGTGGACTAATGTGTAGTTGTTTCTTTTTTTTACAGAGTCCGTTTGATGCTCCTTTGAGGTGGGACGAGCTTTCAGATGGCGATAATTTATAGCTCGCCCTTGGATCCCTGGAGCTCACACACCCTTCTTTTTTGGTCACGTGATTTGTGTAGACATTTTCTATGTAGAAGTGATATCTTGCCATGATTGTACCAGTCGCTTTCATTATGCGATCATGTATTTATTTTATGTATCAATGTTATGATTTAAGTACTTTGTCTTTATTTACACAAGCTTTGTACATATTGCAGAAACCATTTTGTATGGCCCAAATAAAGCACATAGTGCTATATGTGTGCCACAATTTTTTTTTTCCTATTGTCGTCGCTACTAGCATCACAAATTTACTACACACGTCACTATTAACGTCATTATTGGCATTGCAAAGCATCATTATTAGCATCATTATTTGCATCGGTATGAGCGTCGCAAATGCGACACTGATATCGACGCTAATAGTGATGCTGATAACGACGCTAATAGTGACTATTCTATGGCGTCGCCAATAACGACGCTTTTTGTGACGACGAGGAAAAATTTCTTTATTTACATTTTCATCGCTTTTAACGTCGGTATAAGGCCTATATCTTGTAGTATTCATATTGTATGCATTTTAGAAATATTTATCATTTTCTTCTTTTATTTCTCAAGTTTCTCTAGCTGCCTCACAACTAATAGGGATTCTTAGAACTAGCTTTTTAGTAGGCTAGGTGAACATGGTCACTAGGGCTATCTCTAAGACAAATCTCTGTATACCTAACAATGTCTTCATGGGAGAGGAGCAACTTCTCAAATCCCCCTAAACATATCTAACATGATTTGAGAGCTTCATGCCTTGATTGCTAGCCCCCAACAAAAATATATATAATCTCAATTACATATACACATTTTGAATAAGAAAAATGAACTTGAAAATGAAAGACACCACATAGACCTAAAACAAGAAGCTTCCATGTAGCAATTTGGGCTCCTCTAAGTGCCTCTTTAAACCTATATAGTGCAACACTAAAACAAAATATCATCAAATACACCTATACCAACCATACACATGGTCCTATTAGTTTAATGAAGTAAATCATTTCACTACAAAATAAGTGGCTCTCTTGGCCTAATAAAATATAACATTTATATTCTAGAGAATCTATCCCTTTGGTCTAAAGTAATAAATCAATACAACTTGTACCACATTCCCCCTTGGAGTAGTACTAGACATGCAAGAAGGTGTTTCATTCAATGAGAAAATACAACTCCTAGCCTTGAACAAGAAACACCAAATTATGAATCTATATTTCCCTCGATAGGTCTTACAATTCCTTTGTCACCCTCTCTAGTCTTCCTCTTGTTACGGCTCTTAGATTAGAAGTTTCAGCGTCATTAACACATATAGTCTCAATAAGACTAACTCCACTACCATGAGGCAACTCCTCTACAATAGCTTTTCCTCATTGCAGTATTTGTATTGGTCCATCATCTTACTGGAGAGTATTCCCTTGTGCATGATGGTTAATTGGACCTGGAATTTTACTCCCTTGTTGGGAGAGAACTGATCTTACTCCAACAGGTAGCAGGTAAATGGCTAGACTTTTTGCAAATATCGCATTTGACATTCGAACAATTCCTAGGGAAATGTTGGCCAACACACCACTTAGAGCTAAATCTTGAGGGGGCACCCTCTTCAATGTGTCGACTCCCTATCAAATTCTCCTGCTTCTTAAGAAAATTGACATCCGCAACTATTTGCCTATATTGTTCAAAAATCATATTGGTATAGTGCTTCCTCATGTCCTTAACTTTGCCAAGGACATTAGAGGCACTCTACTCATAGTCGCGATCATCTGTCTATCGTCCCATCGGCCTAACCACTTGATTAGGAATTGGTCGCTGACCTACTGGGAAAACATTAGGATTTGTTATTTGGCCTCCACCATTAAGTGGGCACGTCTAACTAGCCATAGACATAGTTATACTATTGGGAGGAGCTAGTAACATAGGCAGATTCGGCATGATACTCCCTCTGCCACTCACATTTGACATGGGGTCCCCTTGCCTCCCGTTGGTCAATGCCAGATTATTACCATTCCAATTTATCATTGTTGCATAAGTCGTTTGCAAGCGTGACTATACTCCTTCTGCTTCGGTGATAACAGTGTCAATGCCAGCCAAAGTGACACTACTCACCTACACCTGGATATTGAAATCCAATCCATGTAGGAAATATTGCAATGGTGCAGCTGCTGGAATGGGGATATAAGTATTAAGTTTGTGAAGAACTTGCTTTAGCTTCTTGGCATAGGCCTGGACATTCTCATTTGGCTCTTGGCATGTTATATTCAAGACACACAACCAATACTGTCTGCCCCTCTCAGAGCAAACTCTCTACCGAAGACCTTGAAGAATTGATCATATTGAAGAACATCATTAGATGTCCTTCATCTTGGATTCGATAGTTGAACATGAGCATTTGAAACTCCTTAATATGGAGTTCTCCATCTTCTTTTGCTAACCCGTGGAAGATGGGCAAAGGTGCTCCTTAGGCCGGTAAATCTGGTGTCCCTGCTGGGATTGTGATAGGTTGTGCCATGGCTACAACCGGATTGACAACAAGAGTTTGTGTGGGTAAAACTACACCCCCACCTGAAGTGGGTTGATTGACTAGAAGTAGGAAAATACTAAGACTTCCACTTGCACTCAAAGGGCTACTTATGTCACTTAGATTATTAGAATCACTACCGCTTATGCGTAACGGGCTACTCCTTTGAGGAGAATAGCGCCTTACAATATCTAACCGCCATCTAGCCCTCTCAGCACGTTCCACTTTTTGTATTTCGTCTTGACGGTTCTTGTCAAATGATATAAACCAAATATTTGGTCCCTAGAAACCCAGATTCGAAACCACCTTTTATTAGCGGCTCCCGGCAAACGCACCATTGATGGGACCCAAAACGGGCCGACACTGGCTTTGGCACTAGCCGGGCCTCATGCACACAATAGATAACCTCACCACACAGCCTCGTGGGCCAAGAGTATCTATAATACACTGATGTACACTAGATAGACTTAATTATGTGTTTGTAGCTAATATATAGTCCAATGTTTACCTTCCCTTCTCCTCAAAGAAAGGGAGATCCCATAAAATATAGGCATAATGCCTCGTAACACAAACATAAGGAAGCTCCCCTTAACTGATTGCCGCGGCTTCACTGCGACTCTCCTACACCTCGGGGATTGGCCCCAAGATGTGTCGATGTCGAAGGGCTTGCCAAAGCAAAGTAAAGTCGTGTCTACAGAAGACCTTGACTAATTTCAGGATAAAAGATCAAACAGGTAAATAAGCAAGATGAGAAAATGATGCCAAGACTGTTTTATTTCTGCCAATAATAAATACAAGGTACAAGAAGAAGAAACCCGAGCAGCCTCTGGATTGCATAGGAAACACCTTTGAAAGGATAATAATAAAATAGATTTAAAGCTTTCTTGATAAGCACAAAATTGATACAAAGTCGTATCAAAAGACTAATACACAAGATTTTGTTACAGGAGTTGTGACAAGAGGCTTTCCAATTTCTGGATAGCTATCCATCTGTGTAAATACATTTTAAGCATACTTCTTCCTCTTGGGAAAGTATAAAGTAATTTCTTGTCTACTTAGGCTTCAGCATGTCATACAGATAGCTTTGTTTCAGTCACTTCTATGACTGGATTTTTCTTCATACAAGCAGTTTCGTTTTAGACATCTCTATGTTTGGAATATTCTTCAATATGCATGTCCAGCCTGTAAGCACAGTACCCAAATTGGCAGCAATTCCCCACAACTGCTATATCTGGTAACAACTCCAATACCCGGAAGATTCCAGTCAAAAGCTACTACATCAGCTCATGGAAAATGACAGTCAAATATGTTTCAAAATTGAGATCCCCTGTTGGTTTTGGATTGGTCTCTGGGCTTTTGGATTGGCTTCAGATGGTTTGCGAGAGGACGATTCAAGGTCATCATCACAAACTTGTACTTCCAATCGAAGTGGATTGAGACGCTGCACAAGGCAAGCATCTATCAAATCTTTGTCATCTGCCAAGGTAACGATGTCATTTTCTTTGTCAACATATGTGATGGTGAGCCCTGCAGTAGGGGAAAGATTGAACAGCTCTTTGATTTTCAGCTCAACTTGTCGAAGAATTTCAGTCACATAGAATCTAGTGGCCTGTAAAAACTGTCACAAGTGCATAAATAATGTGCTCAGAAGTCTCTGAAACATGGGGTTGTGGAATCTCTCTGTCCTAGGAGGGTACTGGTAATTTTAATCCTTTGACAGCTGAGTCATTAAGGTGAATCTTCATCCCAGCAGGTAGTCTCCGTAGCTTCAATGAGTGGATAACAACAAATAATTCAAGGTTGTGGGTAGCAGAATTCTTCTCACAAGGCTTCGGTTTCTAAGAGACATATGCTACTAGACGACCTGTTTGTGTTATGACAATATCAGCTCTGGAGTCTCAGCCAGATGGCCTGTAAGGGAACAGAAGCTCCCCTTCCAATCGACAACATCCTCTGCCATTTCCCTAGAGCATTTTTAGAGGCAGGCCATCGCAACGGAATTCTGTAATTTCGCGGCACTCGAATCAAACACTCGCGTCTGTCTCCAGAGAGATCGCAATGTCTGTCGTACTCTTCACCATTACTAAATCCAACATCAGCGGCAAGCGATGCGTTGTAGCAAGGTACAAAATCACATGAGACCAACCCAAAATTGCACCCTATGTCTAGCACTATACGGATGCCAATTTCGCTTATCGAGCTGACGCCAATAATACTTGCGATTGTCCAAAAATGTGATACCTCCGCGTCAGGAGCCTCAGACCGAATTGTTAAAAGATGGTCTTCTTCCAGCATTACCCTCTCTTCGAGCCGCGTTGCCTTGGTTGGCATGTAATCTCGGGTTAGCTTTAGGTTCCCCTTCATACAGAATTTGATGATTCCTATAATATTGTGCCTCCTCCTCAGACCAGACGATGATTCCCCCTTTCTTCGCCTGTTTTTCTCTTGCTTTTTCTCCCCTTCTGACTAGTAAAGCAGCCCCCCAGAAAAGCTTTTTTCCCTTAATCAAGCATATGCCCATATATCGAGTCCAGAATTGGGACATATCCTTCATGCTTCATGCCTGGACTGATAAGTTCTAACAAACCCAACACAATTTTGCTTTAACTAACACCCACGACAAAACTCCTGCCACTGTAGGGTTTTCTCAATTGATGTGTTCCCAACTTTTTTTTCTTTGCCCCTAAAGTTATCCTCATTTCCTCTATTTTGTCTGCATCCCTCCACCTACAGGCAGCTGAATATATGTCAGCCATTAAAACATATGCAGCAGCACCTTCTTGATTTGCCTCCAGGAGCTGTTGCAAGTACCAGAGAGAGAAACAAACACCCCTACCATCCAACAGAGTCCCTAAAGAGATCCAAGGCAATGAAACTGAACCCATTTTGAATATATCCTGACATTAAAGCATTCCATGACACTTTATTTCTTTCCAGGAAACTTTCACATTTGACATACATGTCCACAGTCGTGCTTTCAATACCAACATCTGATTCTAGTCCTTACCGTATCATATGATCATTTAACAGCCTACCTCGCCTTATGCATTTGATGCTACCACATGCCTTCATAAGGCACAGAAAAGTCACTCTATCTAGTCTAGTGCCTTCTTGTTTCATCCTCTCGTAACATTCAAGAGCAACAAGACCAAGCCCATGTTCAGTGTAGCCTGCAATCATGGCACTCCAGGAAACAACATCTTGATCTACAAGCATACCAGATTTTGCATACATGTCAACTAGAGCATTATTTATTAATTCCTCTTGCTCCAAACCCTCTTCCACGTAGAACAAAAGTATAAACACAACAACTAAATATGTACAAAGTATCAAATCCCACACACAACTTTTGGGTGGTTTTCACACCTCAAATGCGCAGCAATATGAGATCGCTCCAACATATAAAACATAACGCACAAACTCCACTCTTTTCTTGCTTTGTATGATCCAGGAATATATAGATCCTTAACAAACAGTCCCAAGAAAAGTGTACAATTGACCTACAGCAAAGGCTCCTTTTCACTCTACGTATAAGTCATATCCTAAGAAGACAATTGCTATGCAATCCAGGACTAATACCATGTCATGCGTTATGCATAGTGTATATGAGCATAGTGCTCAAAAAATATTTGTCAAATCAGCACTTTGTGATGTAAAAAAACTAGTATTTTCATGATTTTCACTAAACGTATGCTTTGATATATGGAGACTAGCAGCGATTCCTCATACTACTAACCTCTTAAACTGAAATATCGCAATTCTAAATGCAATGCACAATCAAAATTTCAAAGATTCAAAACCCTCTCAGTTCTCTTAATCTCTTAGCCTCAGTCTTTCCCTCTAATGTTTAGGTTATGCTACGTTGCATAGGTGTAGGGTTTTATTTTGTATGTATTTTTCTCATAAAATGGAGAAACCATTAACTATAAAAAATTAACAAAGCTGAACTAAAGCCAAAATTCATGCATCAGCTTTGTTATACAGCCACAACCTTGAATCATAATTTTCTAGGTTTTTATAATGTGAAAATCCTATTTTTTTCCATTTTTAGCTATTTTTCTCTATTTGTTTGTGCATAAAAATAGATTATTTTCTCATTTTTTATTAATGGCTAATTATGATAGCTAAAATATGCTTTGTCTCAGAAATTTATCCCACGCACATCTCTTTCTCCCACCCGAAACCAATAAAACCTTCATTTTTATACTAAAAAGGCAGTTTCGGGTTATAATTTAATTACTCCGACTATTTATCATTATAGATCTATGTTTCTTTTATGCACAGCCCTAAATCATAATGCAAACAAGATCCAAACAATTTTTTTTTTCGTATGAATTCCATTTCAACCATCAAACATAAAAAAGAAGCAAATTTCCTTTGTAAAAATGACGCATACCGCTTAGTTGTGTGTTGCGGGTTTTTTGATTATTTTTCTGAGTTGCCAATGGACTGACTAGCAACAAATCTTCATTCTGAACATCTCACCTCAAGCTCCTCTTGATCTTGGAGCATTCCGATTGATGACGAACAAGCATCCATCATCGCATTCTCTTCTTGATTTTTGCCATGTGAAGCACCATTTGGAGGAGAGAGGAGGAGAGAGACTGAAATTGGTTCTTCATATCCGGCCAGCCATTGAACATGCATAAACTAGTGATGGAGAGCGTAGAAAGCAAGCATCTGCCTGGCGTGATCAGTTTATACGCTTACATTGAGGTGCCGTGACCCCCTCTCCCTCTCCCTCTTGAAATCGTCACCTGAAACATGGCGCTTTTTTTCCCCCTCACACGAGAAAAAAATGCGCCCCCGCTTCACGTGAAAATTGAGGGGTGGAAGGCCCCAAGGGTCACCCCCCTTGACCCCTAAAGTCCTTTTACACTTAAATTTTTTTGGATTTTGGACCCCAGGCATCCCCATTCTTACGTGTGGCATCTATTTCAGCTTCTAAAAATTCCTAGGTGTCCGTCTCAAAGTCCCCCACTACTGGGCATCTCCTAGAGTCTCATCTAACATGTGAAGAAATTATGAAAATTCTCCAATGGTTTCTCAGTGGGTCTTTAAAGCACTTTAGGGCCTTGCCACTTAAAATCATATTGATTGCAGCTACTGCCTTCGATGAAGTCTATTTTTTCCTTGAAATTCACATTTTTTGGCTATTTTTAAGCACTTCTCGGAGTCAAAAATCACCCCTCACTTCTTCAGCTGATTTCATCCAAGTCTACATGAGAGGAACCCTTAACCGTCTCTTGTTTCTACACTAGAGTCACCCAAACCTCCAAGGCAAGAGAAAAATAGCTCTAAACACAACACTCGTACTGATAAGAAGCAGTGAAGGCATGTTTCAATGGGTAAGTACAAGAGTCTAGAGCAAATACCCGAGCAAGAGCAACTACCAATGCAATCGGGTGAGGGGATAAATGGAGGGCAATTAACTGAAGAGCTAGGCTCTCCAAGAAGAGAGATAGTTGTACCCTCATAGCCTCGTGAGGCTGTTCAACAGACCGCAGCTATGTCCCATGAGGATACACTAGAAAAAGATAATGTTGAGGCCCAACCAAGCACATCAACGGGTGATGTGATTCAGGGTCTTGAGTCTTTAAAGGATATACCTCAATTTCCCAAGAAAAAGAGGAGAAAACAATAGCAATTGCAAGTGGTTATAGATGCCAAGAAGATTGAGACCAAGAGTGTTGAAGAGCTAAGGAATAAAGCATCAAGTCCATGCACAAATGAACCCATTACCATCTCTCCTAACAATAGTGAAACCTCAAACACATCTGTGTATTCTGATAAGTCAAAGCAACCATTACCATCAATGGTTGCTTGCAACACTCAATCCACCAACAACAACAAAACTTGCATTGACCAATCAAGAGTGGATACAACACTGTCACAACATGTTGACAAAACTATACCACACACATCCAAGGTGAACCATCACACAATAACAACAAAGCCTCAGGAGAAACATGAAAGCCCAAATGACATGCAATCCTAGGATTGACCAATCTTTCTCATCTAGGCATGAGCCCCTAGCTATGCTAAAGCCAAGGGAAACTCCTAGAACCTTTCATGAGATAGCAATCGAGCAAGCCTTAATAGAACATAGAAGTATCACAAAGTGCTTGACCGAGTTGGAGGCTAAACTCAAATTATTCACACGTGCTTACATCCTTGCGAACATGGGCACATTCCATAGGGAGCAGATTGAGGAAAATTTATCATATCCGCTATCCCGGGAAGAGCAAGAATATGTTAACAAGCACTATAACAAGCTCCTATATGAATGCATGCAACTCATCTCTGACGACAAGGAAGCTGATGAACTACACTTAACTCTGACATTCAACGAAGTGATTTTCCAACCAAACCTCTTTGAGATAGAGCAATTGAAGTGACAATCAAAGGGTCAAAGTCAATTTGAAGAATGTTGGTTTGAAAACCATGCTAAAATGGCCGAACGTGGATCCCAAATTATGATAGTCTCAGAGGAATGATTGGCCAAATGGCGGTCTCAAAGAGAACCAACCTATGTGGTGCCAACTTCCTTTTGAGTACTAACTACCATTCGGGGATTGGAATTAGCTAGAGCTAGCAGAGAGAACTCTTTAATTGATAAAATTCTCACTGAGGAGGAGCTACATGTTTCCAATAGACTCGGACAAGGTACCATGCTACTCAATGTTGCAAAATATCAACTGTTATTGAGTAGGTTGCCACAAGTACTAGATCCTAAGTTCTACAATTGGTTTTTATCCTCATGAAGTGACATGGATTTATAAATGTGTATATAAATAAACAATTTGTTTTGTGATTGTGTATAGATAATACCAAAGAAGCAAAGCTAGTACACACACAAGCAATGGTAATCAAGCACAGGTGATATGCATCAAAGTCAACATTATGCGATTCAGATAAGTGATATCCTTTTGAGCTGCACCTATTCATTATGATTGAAGCATATGACTTGCATGTACTCTCACGAGTTGTCAAGTGGATATAGGACGACAAATGTCTCTGTAGAAAGCGATCGATGTCCAAGTCACCACAAGACCACCAACCCCACAAAGAGCCATTCCAAAAAAAAAGTAAAAGAAATACGAATAACAAAGAGCCATGAAAGAAGCCCCATTGCTAGAAGAGAAAATCACCCATGTAGAAAGCACACATTGCATTTGAGCATGGACCAAAGCATAGTCATTGGCTACTCTCTCTTTCTTGGTCAAACTCTACATTTGGCTCACTACAGAAGTTGCTACCTCAATTGTACCAATGTTTCACATGTTACAAAGATGTTTGCAAAATCGCAAGTGTATCTCTCCATCTCAACAACTCTTCCTCTAGTATCGAGGCTAGTAACACAATCATCTTTGTAATATCCATTTTTCACAGCAATTGGATCTCAATATTTCCCAATCCAAATGAAATGCTGATAGCCTCAATGTATTGCAATTGTTGTATTCATTTTACCCAAAAAAAAGAGAGAAAAAAAGCACCCATGATCACAACACAGCAATTAGGGGTCCTCAAATTGGGTATGTCCAATGACCATGACCTTGGTCAACTGGCTCCATCCCTAGTCCGCTAGCCCTTTACATATCCCCCACAACTGTTCAGGGCATATCAAGGGCATGACATACCTATGGAGCTCGTCTCACCTATGGTTAGACCTCTCACCCTGAACCATTTGCATAATTCTTTTTCGCGCTCCATCTTAGTGTGCCATTTCAATCAACATTGGTAAGAAAGGCATGGAAGACCATGGAAAGTACACCGTACTCTTCAACTACTAAAAGTAGTCACCAACTACAAAAATCTAAGGTGTCAATGAGCTCAAGTATGCTACATCATGTTGTCAAAATCACAAATGATGTCTCAGGAAGCCCTTAAGTATACTTCTCCTCAACATTGACAATTTTTTCCACTCCATTGAACCCTTGCTTCATCCACACACTGTTACGAGGAACCTAACCAACAATCTCCTAACTACGTACTTACATATGCACATGCACTCACATAATATCTGCACCAAAATCTATACATAGTTTGGGTCCTCAAGTGCAAGACAATACTCTCAGCTTGCTTAGACCTATCTCCCAAACTAATCAAACTACATCTTGTGCATGATAAGAAGACTAGTACTACTCCCAGGAAGAGACCACATATGAGAGGTTTTCAATTACAGGTATTAAACACTCCAACGAAAGTGTTGTCAACTCTTCATCAACACTCAACTCTGAATTCTTATCCTTTATCATCATGCAAGCCCACCAAAGAATCATCACACACAAGATTCGTAGAACACCAACACATGTGACAACCATGAGTGAAACTCCCAACAAAGAATAACACTATCTCCAACTACAACAACCCTATCACCATCCAATCCTACCAACAAAGTACCACTAATGACCATCCACACCACCATCATAACTCCTCCATGACAAACCACAATAGTCCCTTTCAACCACGTCTTCTATGCATGCCAAAGCCTGCTACCTATGACAAAGAGTGCCATGGGACTAGCACTCGTCTAGGAGGGGGTAATGTTAACCCTTGGCTGAACAAGGTGGAAAATCTAAAAAATATAAAGTAGAAGACAAGGCCAAGGAAAAAGTGAAATGGAAGAGAAGGCGTGCCAAGAAAAATATGGAAACACAAGAAGTACATAATAAAAGTCCTGAATCAAGGAGAAAGATGCATAAGAAAAAGCACATGTCAATACTTTTGTAAAAGAGTGCAAGATGCACCATGATTTATTTTAAGAGCGCCAGGTCCTCACCTGTGCAAATCATAAAGGTAGATGGGCAGTAGCAAGGAAGCTAGGAAGATAGGAGGACAATGGAAAAAAGAGCCTAAGCCAGGGCCCTAGCCATGTAAAAAAAGGGGATAAGGGGATGACCGCCCAAAAGGAATTTAGGGCTTTGTATATAAAGTTAAAAAGTGAATGAGAAGCTCATTCTTTTATGTGGCCAAAAGGAGCTTTCCTCTTCTTCTTCTTCTTCTTGCTTGCTTGAACTTGTGCTTGAGAGAGGGAGTGTGAGAGTGTGAGGGATTGTGTGAGGGTGAGGGACCGTAGTGGAGAAGCTCTCCATCTTCTCCTCTCTTATTTTATTTTATTTTCTTTTGTTTTCTTTTATTTTCTTCTCTTCTCTTCTCTTACTCACGGGAATGGAGCTTGGAGTGTGGAGCTTGAGGTTTGAGCTTGCTTGAAGCTTGCACTTGGATCGTGGAGCTACCGGAGTGCTCGGGAGAGGAGTAACTCGATCGGGCATGGAGGTAAGCTCACTACACTCATAGAGATAGATAGAGTGTTGTCTATGTGAGAGGTAGCCATTAGTGCTCGGCTTAAAATGCTTGACCAATAAGTGATCCGTACGTCTTAGGGGTTGAGTGAGAGAGCTCCCTTCATAAGTCATGATGCTATTTTCAATGAGCAACTTATGGGCAACACATTGTCTCAAGAGGATGCTAGGCAAATGTGATCACTAGAAGACTTTGAACTCATTACTCACTTCTCTTTCTTTTTTCTATATGATGATGAGCCTCCCTCACATATTGACTCTTCAGATTAGGATTCACAACCTACACCTATTATTGGTGATGATGACCTTGGTGTTGATCTTCCAATTGATAATGAGCATGGTACTTGTCGTGTTTATGTTGCTAATATTATTGAGAATGCTCTCCATATTTCTGCAAAACCATGTCTCTTATAGTTATACCATGCCATCCACACAAAAGGAACACTAGCACGAGGCCATGGAAGCTGAGTATGAATATTTTCTCTCTAAAGGTACACGGGTTCTACTTGAGTTACCACCTAGACATACTACTATTAAATGTAAGTGGGTTTATAAGACTAAAACAAAAGCAGATGGAATATTTGACAAATTCAAAGAAAATTTCTCACATGTTGTTCGTATTACTAGTATTCGTGTCTTGTTACTTTTTACTATTGAGTTTGATTTGGAGGTTCGCCAAAATGGATGTCAAAATTTCTTTTCTCAATGGTGATTCAAAGGAAGAGATATACATGGAGCAACCAGAGAGATTCATAGTCAAACATAAGGAAAATCTTGCTTCTAGACTTCATCGAGCACTCTATGGTCTCAATCAATATTCACAAGCTTGGTATCAAAAGATTGATCTCTTCCTTACAAAACAAGGTTTTATCTCTTATTCTTTAGATCCTAACTTATATGTCAAGCACTATAATGATAGTTTTGTTATTCTTGCTCTATATGTGGATGATACCATACTTGTTTCTAACAATATCACCTTCCTTCAACAAGTAAAGAAGGTTTTATCTTCTACATTTGACATGGTGGGATCTTGGAGACATACACTCGTGTCTTGGTAATATTTAGATTTAATGCTATCAAGAACATGGTGTTTTATTATTATGTCAAACAAATTTCATTGAATATATTTGAGAGCTGAGTTTTAGATCCATATTTTGAAGCTAAAAAGAGTCCGAGAAGCTATAAAAGACTAATTTTTCTTGCAAAATAAAATGGTTGCAGATTGATGAGTTGGAGTTTTCCTAGATGGAGTTTGATGTACTAGAAACCCAATGCAAGTCTTGATTCATTGATTGTAGTCTGTTTGACCCCCCATTTAATCCCCACAAGGTTCAGTGCTATGAAGGAGCTATGTGATCCAAGAGCAAGAAAGTGCATGACAAGGCTAGATTTATAGACTTCGATGCTTTGAAGCCAGCCAGCTAGACAGATCTCAAATCCAAGCTCGTTTGCCCTGCCAAAATGGAAAAAATCACTTTGCTAAAGTGTAAACCTCCTAGCATAAATTAGATCTTTTGCTGGTTAAATCTTAAGCTTGTCTTAAGCTTGGAATTGAAAGGATATGATTTGCATGAAACGTGGGGAGGAGAGGGGGGTGTGGTTTTTTTTTATGCCCTTAAATTTATTAAAATTTTACAATTTTTTGATTAATGATCATCAAAGAGGCAAGCTCAGAGCAACAAGTTCTTCGATTTCTTTGCCATCTCCATCACCATAGAAATTATGCACTAATTGAAAAGATTTGATTTTAGTCTTTATCTCTCCTCTCTCATCTTATGGTTTGTTCTCATGGATTAATACATGAGAAAAGGGGGTGGGCTAAGATAAACAATTTTGATCATGCGATGAGGTGGAAGTGCAAAGGGACATAAATTGAGGTTGGAAAGATCATTAGTGGCCATTGAAGAGCATCATCAGGCCTCCAATTTTGAAATATGTATGTTAGAGGGTGCAATTTCATGAGTAAGTCATCGATTTCATCGTTTTATGATAAGTCATCGATTTCATCATTTTATGATAAATTTCGGACTGAAAATGATTGTATTTGATTGCCAATGTTTTGGTCTATTAGCTATGCTGAAGTAATCACAAAAAAGTAGTCATAAAATAATTTTATGCTAAACACACAAAACCCGAGACTATGCAGTTTAAGGAGAATTATGCAGTTTTTGGAGTTTTGTTGTGTGTATGCTCTTCTTATGGGTTGAAACATGATAAGAAAATCATTTTGAGTAAGATCAATCAATCTAAACTAGTAAATTAGTAAATATCAGTAATTTTCTATAAAGAAATAGCAAAAAATAAAAAATAAAGAAAAATAGGTTTTTATTAGAAAAATAAAAAAATAATATTTATGTTTGTGAATGTATGGTAGAGCTGAAGCATGAGGTTTAGTCTCATTTCAACCCTATCTCTATGTTAAAGTGGATTTTTACCGCTTTTGTAAATGGAATATACATGAAAAATATACCTTAAACCTACCAATGAATGCATAACTCTAAATGATAGGGAGAAGGGGGTTGTTGAGTGTTTAAAGTCCATTGAATTCTAATATTTCATGGTGCATGTGATATAGGGTTTGTTGTTTTCTAAAATTAAAAGGGTCTAGTAGCACAAGAAAGCTCAGTACTAGCCCTAGGCAATGAAGTAGTCACGTATTAGAAGAAAAGTATGAAAAGAATTGTCTTTGCACTTCCATAATACTGATTGTTAATGAATAAACTTGTTTGAGAACACTCGTCATACATATTTGCATTGCATGCACCATATGGTATCATATCCTAGATGCATAGCACATGTTTGTATGAGTGATGACCTACATTGAGAGTGCGAAAGGTACCCCAAGCTACAGGAGTAGAGACTTTGTTTTCCAAAGAATATTTGGTGATGTTTATCTATTATTTCTTGGATCGATTAATCAAAAGAGTGGAGCTTGTTTTGAATGTGTTTTATATGTTTACACACATATCCCAGAGATGTAGGAGAGCCATAATGGAGCCACTAAGGTGGTGATCCAACCAATGCTCCCTTTGTGTGTACTTACATGGTACATAACACCAGTATGTTTAGGGGCTTCCTCTGAGGAGCGGGGAAGGATATGTGTTGGACTACAAAATGCACAAACGCAAAATTCTTAGATGTTCATGGCCGCGAGGTTGTATGGGGTGGTTTGAGGTGAGTAGTAAAGGTCCGGGTAGTACCTTAGAGCCAATGTCAGGCATGTTTTAGGTCTCGACAGGTGTGGTGCATTTACTAGGGGTTGCTAATAAGTGGCAGTTTCTAAATCTTGGTCAATAGAGGGATGGGTTTATTAGTGTATGCCAAAAGGTAGTGAGATAGATTCAAAAGACCATTAAGCCGAGCTTCAAAAGCAAGAAAGAGCTAAATGGGCTAGACATTGGGATGAAATTATTAGAATATATTCACTGCAAAGGAGTGGTCCAATATTCTTCCAAGGGAGGGATTCTAGTAACCCTAGCCCCACACATAGTCCATTAGGAGGAGAAAGTTGGAGCACTTCTCCTCTTCTAGTTAGTCAATCCACTTCAACTGGAGTAATAGTTCTCATGGTTTAAACCTCTTCAATAAATCTAGTTGTTACTATAGCGTAACCCATTACAACTCCAACAGGAATGCCAGACTTTCCAGCCTTAGGGTTTTCTATATCCATTTTTAATGGGTTAGCAAAGGAAGATGCGAAACTTCATATCAATGAATTCCAAAAGTTAATGTTTAATTGTCGAAATCAAGATGAAGAACACTTGATGATGTTCTTTAATATGACTCTAAAAGGACAAGCTACAGTACGGTATCACAACTGAAAGCTGGAACCATAACTATGATTGACTTCTTCTTTGCGGCCTTTTGAAGAGAATTTTCCCCTAAAAGGGGAGGTCAGTATTGGCTATGTGTTCTCAATGTAACACGTCAAGAACATCACAGAAATGTTCATGGGTATGCCAAGAAACTGAAGAAAGTATTTCGTAAGTTGCAAACCTATATTCCTATTCTAGTTGATGCTCAATTGCAATACTTTTTGAATGGGCTAGACTTGAACATTCAAGTGCAAATGAGCAGTGTTGCTTTTGTCGACATTGATATGGCTATTGTAAGAGTAGAGAAGGTAGAATCACAATTACAAACAACCTATACCTCTAGGACAAACTAAAATCCAAGTCTAGGTGTTGGAAATACTTTGGCACTAACAAATGGAGGTCAAGGGATGCCCATTAGTATTTTTAATGGGAGAAGAAGTGTGATTTCAAATGTGCCCATGGTGCTAGGTCCCCCCAATGTGACCGTCCCTACGGCTAGTCAGATGGCTCCACCAAATGTTGGAAGCCAAATGATAAATCCTACCATTGATCAAGGAAATCACCAACCAATACCTAATCAAGTGGTTAGGCCAATGGAATGATAGGTAGACGATTGCGGCTTGAGTCAAGTGCCTTGAATGTCCTTGGCCAAGTTAAGGATATAAAGAAGCATTATACTAACATAATCACCGAAAAATATAGGCAAATAGTCATTGATGTCAAATTCCTTAAGAAGCAACAGAATTTGATAGGAAGTCATTACCCTGAAGAGGGTGCCCCCTCAAGTTTCAATGGTAAGTGGTGTGGTGGCCAACATTTCCCTAGGAATTGTCCAAATGTTAATGTGGCATATGCAAGAAGTTTGGTCATCTAGCTAGTATCTGTTGGAGCAATATTAGCTTTCTCCAGCAAGTAAACAACCATGTCTAGTCAATCATCTAGCACAAGAAAATAATCTCTAGCAAGATGAGGGAACTAAAAAAATACTACAAAGAGGGAAAGCTATGGTAGAGGGTCTACCTAGTGGCAATGGAGTTAGTCTTATAGAAGTTGTTTGTGTCAATGGCACTGAAGCTTCTAATTTATGGGTTGTTACAATGAGTTAAAAGGGTAAAGAAGCTAACAAAGACAATGTAAAACTTGTTAAGGGAAACCCTAAGCAAGATGATAAGGGGATGCAAGTTCTTAATCCCAATATGGAAGGTGAATCTCTAAAAGCTGTGATGGTAAAGCTAACCCCAAGAAGGATAAGGAATTGCCAAAGAAGAAGGCAGCAGCCAAGAAAGAGGCACCAAAGCTAGTTCAAAGACCAAAGGAGAGAATGGTCCGATGAGAAAAGAGAGCTCTTGCTAGCTATCATGATTTTGATTTAGATAGTTCTCTTTGTAAAGTTAAGCTGGATATAAATATGCTGCAGTTAATTAAGTTGTCTCTAGGAGTGCCTAAAGAATTCAAGAAGGTTCTTTGCACTAGGTATATCATTGAGCCCTTCGGAATAGCGTGAGTAGGTTATGATTGGTTTAAACATATGGAAAAGCATTGTCTAATGGTAGCAGCATGCGTTGATGGAATACTACTGGATCATGCTATTGTTGAAACAAGATCCTCCATCAATATTATGAGTTTGAAATTGATAGATAGGCTCGGCAAAAAAGATGCCTTCACAATTCGCCTAATGGCTATAGACAATTTAAGGCAACCTAAATGCTGCGTTACTAAGGTCCATGTGATGGTTGCCAATGTGGAATGCATTTTGGACTTTAGGATCATTAGGTTTGCAAAGCGACCTAGCTATGAAGTATTGCTAGGCAAGCCATGAATCTTACAAGCAGACTGCTAGGTTGATATACCCGTTGGTCAGTTGATCTTTGGCAAAGGTGCTAGATGTATAGTAGTACATGCATATCCTAAAGCTTCTCAAAGTGAGAGAGTTTCTTTATCCTCGTCAGAGTTAGATACATTAGATGCTCCATTTACTATTGAGTGGTCATAAGTGACCAATCCAACAAGGAGTCCACTACAGAAGATGTCTACCAAGTAACCTTGAATGAGCCACTAGAGGCTCAAGAGAGGATAATAGATGCGGATGTAATTGAGCTAGACCTTGGCACAATGAATGATCCATGAGCAATCAAATTAGGGTCCATGCTTGGTTTGGAAGAAAGGAAAGACTATGTGTCCTTGATTTAGGAACTCCAAGACATCTTTGCTGGAGTTATGATGAGCTCCAAATATTCCTCCTAGTCTCGCTATTCATACCATTCCTCTAAAGAAAGATAGCTACCACGTGTGATAGAAAGTAAGGCATATGCCTTTAAAATTAAGGGACGGGCTATTTGAAGAATTGCCAAAACTACGGAAAGCTCGCATGATATTTTCGGTTCGACAACACAATGTGGTGTTCACCAATTGTTATCAAGAAGAAGAATAATAACTAGATCGACTTTGTGCAGACTTTAAAGAGGTTAATAAGAAAATGATTAAGGATTACTATTTGTTTCCATTTATTGATTATATTTTAGATTAATTAGTAACGGGTAGGAAAATTTACTCGTTTAGGAAGGCCAATTTCACCATGGAGTAAATTTTTTGCTGCTTTGGTCCATCGATGGAGATAATGTCTGATCAGGGGGCACACTTCTTGAATAAGGTTATTGTAGCCTTGAAAGAAGCTTTCAAGATTAAGCAAATTAAAACCACCCCATATAATCCTCAAGCCAATGACAAAGTTGAGAGCATAAATAAATGGCTAGTGGGAATATTATCCAAGATGGTGTCAAAAAGTAAGTGTGATTTGGACAAGAAATTGTATGTGGTGATTTGAGCTTACAACATGACATTCAAGAGAGCTATAGGCCACACCCCATTTAAATTGGTATATGGAAAAGAGTGTGTTTTTCAATTGGAAATAGAGCTACCCACTGTGCATTTTTCTCTTAATCATTTGTTGGGAGAGGTTGAAGCACTACAAGAAAGATATACTTCTCTTGCGCATCTTGATGAGATTCAGTTGCAAACTTTACTACATTAAGAAGTAGGTAAGAAGAGAATGAAAGCCCTTCATGATCTTTGGGCTAAGAAGTATAAATTTGTGAAGGGTTAGTTGGTGTTGTATTATGATGCTCATCATGAGCTATTTCTTGGTAAGTTTGATCCCAAATGGGATGGGTCATAAAAAACTGTACATACAGGAAAGAATAGATCTATAGCCCTTTTAGCAAATTTGTAGGGGGTAAATTTTAAAACTAATGTTAACTTTAATAAAATGAAGCTTTACTACATGTAAGGGTTGATGTTGGGCTTGGTCCCTGTGCAGATCCTTCAAGATTCAACTTTAATTTGCAATAGGTATCAAGATGATCTGAGGGGACGAATCATTCCCTATCTTAAGCAGCCGTATCTAGAGCAACATTATCACCAAGGTCGAGTGATCTAGTGGAGTAAAGGTTATCCGATTATTGAGTAGCAAGACAAATCTTTCATGTGGGAGATTAAGGTCTACTAGCACCATTGTCATAGAATTCTAACTAGCATTCCTATCAAGTTTAGCAAGGAAGGAGGGATTTTACCTATTATACATCCTCTCTCTCGGCTTAATTTTGATTATCATAAGTAGGAGTGAGCTGATCAATATGGCATGACCTATTATTGAAGATTCAATCTATACTTTGTATTTTGAAGGAGCTTCTAGAGGGCCCACTAAACATGTGAGCATTGGTGTGGTCATTAAAGATCCCCAACGGAGGGTTGTCATGAAGATGGGAGTCTATTTAGGACCCTCTTTTACTAATAATATGGCAAGAATACAAGGCCTTGATCATGGGGATGAATATAGCCTGATGTTGTGGTATGCGCCAATTATTAGTGATAGGGGACTTGTAGTTAGTCATCAATCGATTGAATGGCACCTATAGGATCCCATCCTACGGATGTACCATTGTGTAGCCTTAGATATGTTGCATATTTTTTAGATGGTAAATTATTAGCTAGTTCCTCAATAGTGGTATCACTTTGTAAATTCCTTGGGAAATTATACTTTCGTTGAATATGTCTTTCTCAATTCTGGTCCGGAGGAGCTTTACAATTACCTTCTAACATTAGCCTTGGACAACTTTGGCGTCTTCTTACTGACACGTTCTATTTTGGCCACCAATGGCTAGTTTGGGTTATGAGTTAGGTAGAAATTGAGCACTTTCCTACTCTATCATGGATGCATAGGATTATTAATTGTCATATTCATCGAACACCCCTTACTATTTATGCAAGGGGATTGGCTAATAACCTGATGCACTTAGTGTAGGGCCTAAAGATCCCTTACCCTTGGTCAATCTTGTGCTTTAGTATAGTTATGTTAGGACTAAGGGTTTGTTTCAATAGTATGCAATTGAATGGTAGTGAAGTGGATTATCTCATAAGGCCAAGAGGGCCAGTTTGTTGGTTGTGAATTGTTATATTCCTTAAAGCCAAGAGGGCCATTTGTTTGTTTGGTGTGGGTGTGTTTAATGGTTTTCTATTTTAATGATTGCATCAAATAGGCTTGAAAAATTTCATGGAAGGAGCCTTTGCTGCATAGGAGCTTATTGTGGCCATTCTAGGTGGTGTCATCGCCTTTTTAAGTTTTTCCCTTAAGTTGGTTTTGTGTTATATGTGTATGTGGAGGTTATTTGTCTTTTCATTTGTTGGGGACCAAAAATCAAGGCATGAAGTCCTAGGGTTAGGTTAGATTTATCAAGGGGAGGTTCAAGTAGTTGTCTACCTCCTGTGATGACATTGTTAGCCATTGAAAGACATGTTTTAAAAGGCAATCATAGTGACCCTGTTCTGCTAGCCTGCTAGGCAACTATTCTAGAAGCCTTGCTAGTGTGAGGCAATTAGAGAATCCTACTAAAGTAAAAAGGAAAGGAAAATTTGAATATATATTGAAATAAAAAAATACAGGTGTTTTAACTCCCTAAAAAAGAAAAGAAAGGAAAAAAAACTTAAGAGTAGTTGATCATCGCCTTGTGAAGACTTGGTAGGTTCCTGGGGATGAGTCAGACCACCCGAGGCTGATACCTTGTCTTCCTAGGGTAGCAGCTAGCCAAAATAAAGAAATAAGGAAGGTTGAGAGAAAATAAAAGTGAGCAGAAAAGAAAAGGATTAAGTGTCACCTCACGAGAGCTTGGTAGGTTCTTGGGTACCGAGTCAAGACCTAACTAGTCTGATGCCCTATTCTCCTTGGGTCACTCTACCCTCAACTCCCTCCTTTTTACATGCTCAAGTATTGAGAGTCAGAAAGAAAAGTGTATTAAATGAAAATATATGATGACCAGGCTATAGGAGTCCTCACCTAGTAGGAGTTCCTGGTCTAGTTGTCCTAAGTTAAATAGGTAGTTCAAGTCACCATTAGGATTATTTATTTGGTAGTTCTTTTAGCTAGTCCATGTTGGAGAAGTTGGTTAGTGACTTGCTCTAGATTTCTACTAGATTATATTGGACCTATCCCTTGAGGATCTTCATGCCTTGATTTTGTCAAGGGTAGGGTGAGAGCTATTATTGTGCTTTGTTGAGTATTATTTGTGGCAACTCGATGCTTTTTCTGGTTGTTGTTTGTGCATATCAGTTTGTGGGATTTGAGGGGCTGAGTCATCCTATCTTTTGGTCGCCAATGAGAGCTTACTTTTAGAGTCATATTTTGAAGTGAAAAAGAGCTGGAGAGGCAAAAAAAGATCAATCTATTATGCCAAAAAGACCAATTTATTCTGGAAAACTCTAACTTATCAATCCATCTAGGAGGTCAAATTTATTATCAATAAGCTAGAGTTTTCCTAGATGGAGTTTGATGTCAGGAAGATCTCAGTCCATTTGACCTCCCATTTAATCCCCACAAGGTTTAGTGCTATAAAGTAACTATGTGATCCGGGAGCCAAAAAGTGCATGACGGGGGCTAGCTTTATAGATTTTGATGGTGTGAAGCCAGCCGACTAGACAGATCAAGAATCCAACTTGTTTTCCTCACCAAAACAGAATAATCCACTTTTCCAAAGAGTGAAACCTCCTAGCATGAACTAGATCTTTTGCGGGTTAAAGCTTAAGCTGGGCTTAAGCTTAGAATTGAAAGGACACAATTTTCATGAAATGTGGAGGGGGGGGATTGCAATTTTTTTTTGCTTATTTTTATTGGTGATCATAAGAGGCAAGATTGGCACAGCAACTTCTTGTATTTCTTTTCCATCCCACCATCACTCGAAAAATGATACACTAATTGAAGAGATCTGATTTTAGTCTTTCTCTCTCCTCTCTCCTCTTGTGGTTTGTTCTCATGGATTAGTGTATGAGAGAAGGGGGTGAGCTGAGATGAATGATTTTGATTATGCGATGATGTGAGAGTGCAAAGGGACGTAAATCAAGGTTGGACGAATTGCTAGCATCCATTGAAGAGCGTTAGTGGCGGGCCTCCAATTTTGAATTACATACGTCATAAGGAACAATTTCACGAATAAGTCGTCGATTTCATCTTTTTATGATAAATTTTGGTTGAAAATGATTGGAAATGATGGTATTTGATTGCCAATGTTCTGATCTATCAAGCATGTGGAAGTAATCACAGAAAATCAATCCTATGATAATTTTATGCTAAACACACAAAACCTGAGACTATGTAGTTTAAGGAGAATTATCCATTTTTTGAGTTTTGTCATGCATATGTTATTCCTATGGGTTGAAACACAATAATGAAATCATTCTCAATAAGATCAATCAATCTAAATCAATAAATAAGTAAATATTAGTGTTTTTCTATTAAAAATAGCAAAAATAAAAAAAACTAGTTTTTTCGCATCCAAAATATAAGGAAAAAATAAGATTTATATATGTGAATGTATGGTAGAGCTGAAGCATGAGATTTAGCCTCAATTCAAACCTATCTCTATATTAAAGTGGATTTTTATCGCTTTCGTTAAAAAAAATACATGAAAAATATGCCTTAAACCTACCAATGAATGCATAACTCTAAACGGTAGGGAGAAGGGGGTTGTTGAGTATTTAAAGTACATTTAATTCTTATGTTTCATGATTCATGTCATATAGGATTTGTTATTCTCTAAAATTAAAATGGTCTAGTATCATGAGAAAGCTTGGTACTAGCCCTAAACAACGAAGAAATTGCATATTAGAAGAAAAGCATGAAAAGAACTATCTTGGCACTTTCACAATGCTAATTGTTAATGAATAAACATGTTTCAGTATGGTGGTCATACACAATTTCATTGCACATACCATATGTTATCATATCCTAGATGCATAGCACATGTTTGTATGAGTAATGACCTACATTGAGAGTGTGATGAGAGTGCAAGATACCCCAAGATGTAGGGGTGGGATTCAGTTTTTTGGGGAATATTCAATGAGGTTTATCTATTATCTCCTGGATCAATTAATCAAAATATTGAAGTTGCAAAGAGGATATTTCCACTTTCTAGGATTCTAGAAATTTAGTCTATGGCTCCACTTGTTTGAAAATATAAGAAAGCATTTCCTTTACTGGAGGCAATGTCAACATTAACCTTATGTAACTCCTCCTTAGATTGTTGCATCTCCTCATAGAAAGAAGAGTACAACTACTGAACATAGGCTCTAACTAATATTTCTATGGAACTCTAAATATCCTTACACAAGAAGAAATGGTGTCTCCTATCACTAGTAGGTGATGTAGAGGAGAAATTGATATGTCTAAACTACCAACTTTGTGTGCCCTAAATAAATTTATAGATGTAAGGCATGCAGGAAGGGTATTGCTTGATATAACATGGGGCTAACACTAGAGGAACTAGAGCAGGAATTGTTTCATCCACACACTTTAAGATGTTCCTCTGAATAACTAGAGAAGGAGGGGAGTCATTATCTTCCAGGATAGGTTCAAGATCTTCAATAGGATGAGGGAAAACCATTGGATGATTTTCAAGACGTGGTGGAATTTCCTTTGTAGTGGCAAAGTATGTCAAAAAACATACAAGTAAGAACCATAAGTGACATTAGTCACATTACTTCTAGTGACCCTAATAAAGTGTTGATCCATTTTTTTAAGGTGATAAGAAGTCCAATCAATGTTCATGCCCTTGAGCACCATTTTAGAAGTAGTAAATAATTCCTTGGATATGTAATTAGATGGAGTTTTGGCATGCATGAACTTGTCCTGAAGGAACTGACACAACAGTTTCTAAAAGAGATCGAAGATCATGGAAACACAAATATTGGATGTACTGGTGACATATTTAGTATCCAATAAGTCCTTATTCTATCTCTGTAGGAGCTTCATAATGTCCACATTGAAAAAGATATGGCAAGTTGTTGGAAAGGTCTCCCAATGTTAGGAAAGAGAAAAAGCCTTTTTCAAGCCTCAGGGTATCATCAAGACAATGGTACCATGTGTAGAACCAATGAAGAAGACATGGTTGTTGAAGGAGATGATGTTGGTACAAAGTTCTACTCCACTTCTAATGTTGTTGTTGTGCATCTTCCATTAAATAATTTTGAGAAGACATGTATGATGGTGAGTGGCTGCTTATTGGCCACTACTTGAGCATTTTGACTAAGTAGGAGGGATGGATTGATCAAGACTTCAAGAGAATCCAAAGAAAAGCATATGTATATTTCTTGAAGAATGTTCATCTATGGAAGCATCCAAAGCAAAGAAATCAAACTCCATAGAGGGTAATATGTGATAAGGAAACTCAACAACAAATTATCAAAGAGTTTCATGAGAGTTTATGGCTAGTCATTGATGTTTGTGGACCACTTTTACGAAGATGAAAGAAAGATGTTGGTGGAAAGGTATGTGTAAAGATGTGTTGCGATTTGTAGAGACATGTGCTACTTGTGCCAAAACTATTCCAATGTGTAATATCGTGATGATCTACATCCTACCTATCCCTTAGCCATGCATTACAAATGGGTGGTTGACTTGGTGACTATACTTGTGGCACTTTGATGAATGCAATACATTGTACTTGCCAGAGAAGATCTAACAAATCGAGTGGGAGGTTGGGTGTTGAGAAAAAAGGCTACAAGTGTAGCACGTAAACTTCTATTAGAAGATGTTATTTGCCACTATGGTTGTATTGGAAAGATAATTGCAGATTGAGGAGTGTTGGATGTGGAAGAATCTAGGGAATTCTTCTTTAGGTTAGGTTTAAAGATTACTCTCTCTTTAGTATACAACCCTGAAGGCAATGGCAAAAGTGAACATGGACACCTACCTATCATCAAAGCTTTAGCCAAGACATATAGAAGTAAGATTCAAGAGTGGCCCAACCTACTTCAATATGCTTTATGGGCTAATTACACTAGACGTAATAGAATGACTGGAAATATACGTGCTAAGTTGATGTATGGCCAAAATCCTATTATGACTATTGATGATGTTATTACTACTTGGAATCTGCTACCTTGGGAGAATGATAGGAATAATGAGGACCTTCTTCCTTTGTGGATTCAATAGGTAGAAAGGAGGTCTGAAGACATCAAAATTGCAACCATGCATTTAAAGGATGTCACGTTGAAGAATAAAGATATGTTTGATAAGAAACATATGCTCCATTCCAAAACCCATTGAGAAAGGAGATTGGGTGTTAGTCTATGACAATAGTCTTGACACTCAACATAGTACAATCAGAGAGGTTTTTAAGAGATGGTTTGGTCCTTATATTGTGCAACATGTACATATAATGCGACATATCCTTTGTGTGAGCTAGATGGTACAAATTTGAAGATTTCTTTTGCACGAAGGAGGATCAAGAGTTTTAAGCAACGCAATGTAAGTGAACCAATAGAAGAATATGTGTTGGATGAATAATAGATTTATGTTAACTTGGATTGTCAAGAGGACAATGAGGATGCAGGGATGGAAGATTAATATATTGATTTAAATAATATTAACTACGTGGCACATACAAAAGGATATGCAGGTTCAGAGGGGGTGGATGTCATACCACAATATGGACACAGTGTGAAAAACCATCGAGTGCATCATCGTTCAACTTCCTTATTAATCTAGAGAGTTAATGTCATATTATTCATTAGTATTAGTGTCCATAAATAGATGATTCAAAATTATAGAAGTTTTGGATCATTTTAGCCTATTTTTGATATTTTAGAAATTATTTTTTAAATATCCTAAAAAGATATAGAAAACTTCTAGAATAAGGTGACGTGTAAAGAAGAAAGTTGCTTTTCAACCATCTTTGGAGATCTCATGCAAAAAGAAGGTCTCATGAATTTAGGCAAGCATGATCACAATTTTCAAGTTGTAAACAACACTCCAAACGAGGAAGAGGAAGAATGAGCAATCTAAGAGAATTTGAACCAAGTGTTCTAAGGTTTTACTCTCCTTTGAGAGCTAATGAAACCATCAAATTTGTTGTCCGAGCAGTAGTGTAGAAGCTAGTATTTGGATATAACAAGGTAAAACAGGCCATGATGAAGGAGAGATTTATTATTAATAGGATCCCTTAATCAAGGATTGGTTTTTTGACACTTTGAGCCTTTGTTTTCTTAGATGTGTGTTATTTCACCTCTCGTTGGTCTCTACTCTATGTATTCTCTATCATCATCTCTATTCTCATGTAAGAATCTAGCTAATCTCTTAGTAATGTTAATCCTCACTTAGGAATCTCTCTAACATTATATATATCTATCCATCCATTACTTCTCTTATTCACTCCCACAATCAAAGACCCGTTTTCTTCCTACCATATGTGCAAATTATCTTGACAACATCCTCTCCACAAAGACAAGATATCTGCTTAGAAGACAAAGAGCATGGGCATACAAGATATCCAACTAACGGGGATTAATATCCACACTAACATTAATGCACAACTTTGGTCTTGGTGGCTTCTAATTATGAGAATGATGGTGCATGCATGGAAAGTATTAAGAAAAATGAGTAGCCAAGTCCATAGTTGATAAAGAATGTATTGATGGTACACTAAGACTTAGAGGAATAGAGCATGATTGAGCCAACTGTTCTTTTAACTCCTCAATCTTAGTATTTTGATGCTCAAGTGTGTAGTTTACTAATTGTAATTGTATTGTATAGGCATCAACTAGATATTTAAGCTCTCGAGTTTCGTTAAAAAGACAATTTTTATCCTCAACAGTGAAAATAGCTAGCCAAGCCTTTGCTTCAGTTAATTGGGCTTTCAAAGAGGATATCTTCACTTTATGGGCTTCTAGAAATTTAGATTGTGGCTCCATTTGTTTGAAAAGATCAAAAAGACTTTCTTAGCAGATGTAAGGTTAGTATTTATGTAGCTTCTCCTTAAATTGTTGTAATTCCTCATAGAAAGAATAGTAGAATTGTTGAACATGGGCTTACTAATATCTCTATGGAATTTGGAATGTCCTGATACAAGTAAGGAATGGTGTCTCCCTTCACCAGGCGATACATAGAAAGAACTGATATGTCTAAATTACCATCTCTATGTGCCCTAAATAAATTTGTAGATGTAAGGCATGCAGGAAGGGTACTGCTTGATATAGCAAGGACTGATATTGGAGGAATTGGAATAGGAACTCTTTCAACCGCATGTTTTAAGCACTTTCTTTGAATGATAAGAGGAGTCATTATCTTCATGCATAGGTTTAGTTACTTCAATAGAAGGAGGAAAAACTAGTGGAGGATTTGTAGGAGGTGGTGGAATTTCCTTTGCAGGGGTTGAGTATGCTAGAAAAACAAACAAGCAAGAACCATAAGAATACGAACTCCATTCAATAGTCATGTCCTTGAGCACCACCCCAAAAGCAGTGAAATTTTTCTTGGACATGTAATTAGATGTAGTTTTGGCAAGCATGAACTTGTCCTAAGGAAACTAACACGACTATTTCCAGAAGGGATCAAAGATCATGGAAGCACAAATACCAGATGTAGTGATGACCCGTTTAGCATCCAACAAGTCCTTAGTTGGTCTATGTAGGATATTTATAAATTTTGCATTCGAAAAGAGATAGTGGGATACTATAAAGGTCTCCCCATGGTGGGGAAGACAAAGCCTTCCCCAAGCCTTGAGGTGTCATCAGGATAGTGGTACCATAGATAGAACAAAAATGCTTGCTATAAGAGATTAAGAACTCATCACACAAGGTAGGATAATCCAAAATTAGTGGTAGTGAGAAAGCCACACAATGGGATAGGTTGACCTTAGTAATAAGGTCCGATTCCAACAATTTAGAATGGTCATGGCTAACTAAATGAACATATTGCACTAAGGGGGGGTTTTGAGGTGCCATTCAGATGAAAATGAAACACACACTACATAGAAAGACATGAGGCATGTAAAATAGAAAAGCAAAGGACAAATAAGATTTTTATAGAGTATTAGCTTGTACACAACACAAAAGATCACCCCAAGCAAACCATCTCCTAAACAAATTTAGCATGATCTTTCCACACATGTGATCAATAGCTTTGTGAGATACAAACATATAAGTTTCATGATCCCCTATATCAAGTAATAAAATGAAAAATATATACACACGTTGTCATGAGATTCTTTGCCCATGGTCTAAACATAAAACTTTTAACCTATACATATACTACTTAGTCACTTGTGATCTAGACATACTATAAAAGACTTGCCTAGTGCGATAAGTCATAAAAACACCTAAGTTCACAAGCATATGGCATGGTGAAACAAAGATGGGGGCTCTCTACCTAAAAATGCAATAAATTTACCATGGTTCCCCATCAAGATGATTGAATTATGAGTGATTTTGGGCACTTAAATGGCTTGGTTGTGAGCTGAATACATGTGTTAGTGATGTAATTACTTCAAAATTAGGTCTCACAATTTTATGATTGAGAAAAATCACCAAAGTTCATGAAGTTGACTATGTATTTGAGCATAGGACATTGTATATGCCTTGCATTATCACTTGTGTGACATATGATATCAATGAACAAGTCAAGTGAGAGACAAGAGGGTAGCAAACAACCTATTTTTTTCACTGTATTTTTCGGGCTGAAGTAGTCGCCATGGATGGAGAAGGGGAAGAGGTGTCCAAAGCTACCACATAAAGGGGCAGTTCAAGCCATGCAACCACAAGTATCTACAGCAAACTCCACTTAACATGTAAGTGCTACTCTCTCCCTGCTTTGACAAGACCATTCTTGGCTAAAAAAACCAAGGCAAAAATGTGTATTCAAGAGGCAATAGCCCATACATACTAGAGCTCAATTATGAGTCTTGAGGAAGGTCTAGGCCTAACCTGTGTATGCTGAGATTGAACTCCCATGTCAAGAGAGACAATAAATCCACTCTCTTAATTCTTTTAAGAGTTGAATAGGGACTTTTATTGATCTTCCAATCTTGTAATTTGGAGGGCTGAAGTCCATCTACTTGCTTTATTGATTAATCTTGACACAAAGGGCTCATTCATGCTTTTGGAAGCTCACTGCAATCTACCATAGAGGAAGCTTGGGGAGAGGAGTGTCAAGAAACAGTCTTGCCTTATTTATGAGAAGAACGTGGGCTGAATATTTCAGCCCAAAAAAAGTATTGTGGGCACACGGGGGATTCACTAGTAGTAATAAGGAGACATCACTTGCGTGCAAGTAATATATGAAAATACCCCTTATATACCCCCTATTTATGGAACTTACCTTATAAAATGTACCTTCCTTCCCTTAAATAACCCCCCTCCCTTACACTTATGTGGTACCATAAGGTAAACCCTAGTGACCCCCTCCGTGTGGGCAAGAACACTTATTTTTCTCTTCTTGTAGATTCATGGCATTGCTATGCTTGATGCAAGTAGATATTGCATAAGCATCGTGGAAGGGAGCCTCTTGGTTGTTATGATGACAAGCTCAACACATGCAGACATTAATGATGGACCGCTTGGTTAGATGGGTCCACACGTCTACACTTAGCATGTCAGGCACTTACCATATTCAGGTTGTTACACCTATTTACAACTGGCATAGTTATAGCGCCACTCGACTAGTGTAGTCGATTATGCATTGTTTGACTTAGTAGGCCACTTTCCTTTATGTTGTATCTTATCTATACTTTGTGTACATTGTAAAGTGTGTGAAAGAAGAAGAAGAAACCAGCAAGAAAACTTTTTGGCCTCCATCTCTCTTCTTGTCTCTTGAGTGAGCTTCTCCTTGTGCATTCTGTGTGTGTTCGGCGCAACATCTTGAGCAAGTCCCCCCACCACGCGATTCATGACATGGTATCAGAGCTGCACCACTGATTGAGGCTGGTTTTGAAGGCTAAAACAAAGGAGAGGAGCCAAGGATTCGAGCAAGCAAGCAACGAGTAAGAAGCTCTTCCATTCTCTACTTCTTCTCTTGGACAATGCTTGTGGAGGCACCGAAAGCAGGGCAAAGCAAAAATCTCAAATTGCAGTGAGATTTGGTGTGTGCGAAGAGCATTGTGTATTCTGCAAATCAACCCTTTAGGGCTGGCCCGCTACTATTTTGGCCATCCGAGGTCATTTTAGGCCCCGTTTTAGACTCGCAAGGTTGCAGGCAGTAGTTCAAGGTATCCAACAATTTCAGCTATGTCTGTCGTATACAGGTGCATAGGTCACAGATTTCAGATTTGTAAGTTCAAAGGTGTTTACCATCAAATAAACACAAGTTTTATCTACAAACTGGTTGCAGATTGCATGTATTGTTGAGCAGACAGTGAAAAAGGATGTCTGGTGTATTGTTGTGCACTACAGGTCGAGGGTTGCAAAAGATTTGCTTGCTGTTTGGTATTAGTTTTGTGATAATAGCAAAGAACAGTGGAAACCCTGTCATTGAGAAGCTCATTTGTTTCAGGTGAAGAAAAGGAGCCGGAGGTGAGTGATCCTCCAACTGCAGAAGAGACAAAGGCACGGAAGGAATGGAATGCAAAAGACAAAAAGGTCATGTATTGGCTATCTGCAGTAATTGACAATAATATATTGGGACATATTAGAAATGTAAAGAATTCATATGCAGCTTGGACCATACTTGAAAGTATGTTTTCCGTAAATACAATGGCATGAAAGATTCAACTCAAGCAAGAGTTGAATACATTGAAAAAAGGAAAGATGTCTATCAATGAATCTGCATTGAAGGTAAGGAGCATTGCAGATGCCTTGGTAGCAATTGATGCAATGCCCGATGTTGATGATTTGGTGTTGTCTACCTTGGGTGGAATTAACAATGAAAAGGCTTGGAAGTATTTTGTAACTTTTGTATATGTCAGAAACCCATTTCCAAATTTCGATGAGTTGGTCTCCCTTATGATTACTGAAGAGATCAACATGCAGAGTGAGACATTTGAAAAAAGTAGTGAACACTACTCTAGTTAAGGAAGGGGACGTGGCAGGTCCTCTTCAAGAGGCCATGATAAAGGACGTGGTAGTGACAACCAGCAAAACAAATTGAGTTAGCAATTTGGCGATATGCAACTTTTAGGAGGTCGTGGTACCTTTAGAGGCAGGGGGAGCTTTAGAGGAAGAGGTGGATGGCCCAATTTCAATATCTACAACAACACCTTTTCCTTTAGCATATATAGCAACATTCATAGTAGGAATTATAGTATCCAGAGTAAACATACGTCCAACTCTACTTCCCTTTGCAAAATGTATCTCTTGGAGGTAGAACAGCATACATAGCAGAACAGAGGTGGATATTTGGGGGCCTACACAAAATGTATCTCTTGGAGGTAGTTCATACTTTGTCACATTCATTGATGATTGTTTTAGAAATTTGTGGGTATATTTTATGAAGGAAAAGAGTGAAGCATTTGAGCACTTTAAAACTTTCAAGACTGCAGCTGAAAGAGAAACATGCTTGAAAGTAAAGTGCTTGAGGTCAAATGGAGGGGGAGAGTACCTCTCGAATGAGTTCAATGATTTTCTGAGGTCTCATGGGATAAAGAGACAATTCATATGCATGTATATCCCACAGGAAAATGGGGTTGTAGAAAGGAAAAATAGGCATATTGTAGAAGTTGCACGCGCCTTGATGGCTGAAAAGAATATGCCTAAGAATTTTTTATCTAAGGCTATTCGTAGTGTTGTCTATATTATGAACAGAACTTCCACAATTGCAGTTCATGGTATGACCCTCGAAGAATATTTTATAGGTAAGAAGCCTAATGTCTCACACTTAGAAGTGTTTGGCTATATTGCATATGTTCATGTGCCAGATGAGTTGCAGAAGAAACTGGATCCAAAGGCTGAAAAGTGTATCTTTGTTGGATACTCTTTAGAGCAAAAAGGATATCATTGTTATAACTCTGTCACATGTAAGTTCAGAGTGAGCACGGATGTCAACTTTGATGAAATGAGTAGTTGGTATGCATCTAGTGGTGATGCATTGGATGATGATGATGATCATGACACTCATGTGCAGGCTGAAAAGCAAGAATCATAGACTCTTAGTGGACCAGAGACATTATATGGTAGTCCTTGGTCTGGGAGACTAAGGAGTAGCTCTACATCTTCAGGTGCATCTAGTAGCACTACAGGTAAAGACAAAGGAAATAATAAAGTGTCAGAAGGCATTGATGCAGTTCTTGATGGAGACTCTAGTGGCTCAGAGAGCTTGGATGATGAGCTTGGCATTCCTTCAGTAAGGACTCCAGGTGTACAGAGAGCACGCGTCAATGCAAAGACTTCATTGAGTTATCCAGTGGTACGCATGTCTAGCAGGGTAAGATACCCTATTAACAAATTTGGTTTTGAAGGTTTTGCAGCTCACCATTATGCTTATATGGTGAAAATGATTGAGGATGTTGAGCCCACATGTTTTAAGGATGTTGTTGGTCATGCTCATTGGGATGCAGCAATGGATGAGGAGATGGCTGCATTAGAGGCTAATAAGACTTGGGATCTAGTATCATTGCCGAAGGGGAAGAAAGCTATTGGATGTAAGTGGGTTTATAAGATTAAGCACAATGCATATGGTTCTATTAGTAGGTACAAAGCTAGGATGGTTGCAAAAGGCTATGCCCAAACATATTACATAGATTATGAAGAAACCTTTAGTCCAGTTGCTAGGATGGCACCTGTCAGATGTGTGATTACTTTGGCAGTAGCCAAAGGTTGGAGGTTGTAACAAATGGATGTGAAGAATGCCTTCTTGCATGGTGATTTGCAGGAAGAAGTGTATATGGATCAGCCAACAGGTTATGAAGATTTAGAGCATCCCACGTATGTGTGCAGATTGAAGAAGGCGCTCTATGGGCTCAAGCAAGCACCTAGAGCATGGTCAAAAAAGATCAGAGAGTATCTTGTCAATATTGTCTTTTATGTTTTGAATGCTGATCACTCACTTTATGTGAGAAAGGGAGATGCAGATTTGGTCATCATAGTCATCTATGTGGATGACTTGATTATTACAGGTGATAGTGATAGTGGGATTGCTGAAGTCAATGACTTTTTGAAGAAGAAGTTTGAGATGAAGGATTTAGGTGAGCTAAGGTACTTCCTTGGCATTGAGGTGATCAGATGTGATGATGGTATATGGCTGTCCCAAAGAAAGTATGGCTTGGATATGTTGTCCAAGTATGGTATGATAGCATGCAAACCACTTTCAGTCCCATTGGAGCAGAATGTAAAGTTGAGTGTGCTGATGTTGGGGATGAGATAGTAGACTCTACTATGTTCAGGAGGATAGTGGGGAGTTTGATCTACATGACCATTACAAGGCTAGACTTGAGCTACGTTGTTGGTCTTGTGAGTCAATTTATGCAAGTACCTAGAAAGCCACATTTGGATGCAGTCAAACACATATTGAGATATGTGACATCCACATTACATTATGGAATCTTCTATGAGGCAGGTACAGATGTATAGGTGTTTGGATACACAGATGCAGATTGGGATGGTAATATGTCTGATAGAAGATCTACAGCAGCAAATACATGTTCTCTCTTAGTAGTGCAGCAGTTACTTGGAGCAGTAAAAAGCAATCTACAGTTGCTTTGTCGAGTACAGAGGCTGAGTATAGAGGTGTTGCTGTTGTAACATGTGAGGTAGTATGGCTCCAAAAGTTATTGGCTAATTTAGATGTGCAGGTGGAAGGTCCAATTGTCATTTATTGTGACAACATGTGTAGTATACAATTGGCTAGGAACCATGTGTTCCATGCCAGGACAAAACATATTGAGGTACACTACCACTTTGTGAGAGAGAAGGTACTAGCAAGTGAGATTGACTTGGTGTATGTCAGCACACACGATCAGATAGCTGACATCTTCACGAAGGCATTGGGTACAGAGAAGCTTCAAATGTTTCAAAGCTTACTTGGAGTTGTAGAGATGGAGTTGAGCTTGAGGGGGAGTTTTGAGGTGACAAGCTCAACACATGCGGACATTAATGATGGACCACCTAGTTAGATGGGTCCACAGTCTACACTTAGCACGTCAATGCTTACTATATTCAGGTTGTTACACCTGTTTACAGCTGGCATAGTTATAGCGCCAGTCGACTAGTGTAATTGGTTATGCATTGTTTGACTTAGTAGGCTGCTTTCCTTTACGTTGTATCTTATCTATACTTTGTGTACATTGTAAAGTGTATGGAAGAAGAAGAAGAAACCAGCAAGAAAACGTTTTGGTCTCCATCTCTCTTCTTGTCTCTTGAGTGAGCTTCTCCTTGTGCATTCTGTGTGTGTTCGGAACAGCATCTTGAGCAAGTCCCCCCACCACGCGATTCATGACATTGGTTGCTCTATGTACATGCTTGAGGTTGTAATAGGAGGCCAATTACAAAGCAAACAAGGGCAACAGGAATTTCTTCTTCTCTTCTGCTTCTACATGCCTAATGCAAGCTACCTATTGACTGTTTCATGCTCCTGAATATAGGCACTGTTTTTGTGCTACATCAAAGTGTCTTCTTGGAAGGTTAAAACCATATACATTGGCTGAAATAGGCAGCCCACACAATGATTTTTGTGGATAGCAATTACTTTTACTTCTCAAATTCTTCATATGGTATGATTTACACTTGTACTTGGTTGTTCTATGCTCTCTATGTTAGGAAAAGTTTATACTATCATCAGATGTGAATTCCAGAAGTCTTATGGACTGATTTGCGGCAGTTATATTTAAATAAATGGCTATAGCAGTGATCTTTTAATTTATTTCTTACTCTACAATTGACATTTTGTCAAATTATGCAAGAATTATGTGCCCTTATGATATGATAATATTTGAGGATCATTCATAGATGCCATGAATTGAATTAAGAGTAATTCTTTCTTTTATTTCTTGGCTATGGTATCTTAACCTTTTTAGGATCTTTATCTAAAGATCTCTTGAAGAAAAATCATTTGTCCTCCAAGCCTCGTAATTAACTCATAAGCTTTGTTCCTTACAAGTATACATTGAATGTAATCATGCAAAGTTGGTCCATGCTTGAATGATGGGATGTAGAGTTGTTTTTTATACTTAACACCATATTGGGAATATATGGGAATTTCCCATAAGTTTGGGACATGTGGTAAAATCTTTGATTTTTTCATAACTTGAGCACTATAACTCCAAATCGAGTGCTCTTATAGCTCAATAGATTCCACTTTTCAAGTGCTTTCCAATGATAGGTCAGATCATATGGTTTTGAGAAACTTATGGGCATGTTATTTAGGTGCCACCTTTTTAGTATTAAAAAAATGGGAATTGGAAGATTCCCAAACTCACTAATATTGTGTTACTTGTACTTAACTTCATAATCTGTGATTATTCTTACAGTCTAGAAAACAATCTTGGCTTGAATTAGAGCTGATGAGGTAATAAACTTGTGATCTATGCTAAGAACTTGCAATTGGAAGCCCTGGATTTGGCTTGAAACCTTCAACTCTTGTCTTATCTCTACCATCTCTAGAATCTAAACTCTTGAACTCCAAACATTATTCTTTCTCAAAACCCTGTGAATGACCATGAAGTACCTCTTGAACCTTTAAGTATTCACTACATACTACTTATCTCTTAAAGCCACATCTCCAATTATCTTGTCTAGTTTTCTTGCCAAACCCATGTGGTGATCTTCAACCCTACGCGCTATGACATTGGTGAACCTGACATGAAGGTCAGTGTAAGAAAACTCCAAGATGGGAGATTCTTCAGGAGATATTCTACAATAGTTGGTGCGCATTCTGTAGCAAACTCAACAACAACAAATCCAAATGTTACAACTGTTGAGAGAGAGAGAGAGAGAGTACGAGAGAGATACACAAGACATGCTCTCAAAGAATGATTCATATTGATGTAGAGTTAGTATATATAGGTGAGACCCAAGTCAAGTGAGAGATGATATATATAGTTGTAACATCCCCACTCAAACAAAGGTCTCTAGCTACGAGTGAAAAAACCCTTGGGGAGAACAAGGGAAAAACCCAAGCCCCTACACATACCTACGATACAAAAATGATTTACTATAAAGTTTTCTTGAATACAACGATACATGCCTCAATCACTGAGACAAGAAGTTGGAAAAATACCAAGTGCATGTCTTAATGAACTAAAGCGAGCTTCACTAAGAGCTTTTTTGGAGATGTCTGCAACCATTTGATCACAGGGACAATGCTCCACCATAATGGAACCTTTCTTGACTTCATGTCCAACATAATGATAATGAATAGCAATATGCTTTGATTTACTATGTTGTATATAGTCTTTGGTAAGACTAATAGCACTTTGGTTGTCGCATCAAAGAGGTGTACTAGATGATGAAGGATGTCCCAAATCTGCAAGTAGTTGTCGAAGCCAAACTAGCTCGCGAGCTGCTAATGATGTAGCAACATATTTGGCCTCAGTTGTAGAAACCACAACACATCATTGTTTCTTGCTGGACCAAGAAACTAAACATCCATTTACAAAGAAACAATTTCCACTTGTAGATCGCATGGATAAATGTGAACTTGCCCAATCAACATCTGTATATCCAATAAGGTCAAGAGAAGTTAAAGAAGATAAAGAAGAATCCTCTCGACGACGATAAATAAGACCAAACTCCTTAGTACCCTTGAGGTACTTAAGAATACATTTTATAGCACTCCAATGAATAGTGGAAGGGGAACAAAGATATTGTCCCAAAAAGTTAGCTACAAATAAAATATATGTTCATGTGTTTAAACCAATAAATTGAAGACAACCAACAAGATTAGCAAAAGGTTGATGAATGGCTGATTCTTCATTGCATGTTGTAGATGTACCCTTGGTAGAGCTCGAAAGAATGGGAGTGTTGGCAGAGTGCGCATTTGTCAACCCAAACTTCTTAACAATATCATTAATAAACTTTGTCTGGCGAAGAACAAGAATGCCTTGTTGTTGGTGTCATTGAACTTGAATACCCAAACAAGAATGTATCTCACCAAGATCCACCATTTCAAATGTAGTCGATAAAAGCTTCTTCATAGTATCCAAGAAAGCAATATTATTTGACACAAGAATAGTATCATCAACATATAGAGCAAGAATAACAAAACATTTGTCCTCCCTTTTGATGTAAAGATTTGGGTCAACAAAACATGCAACAAAACCTTTAGATGTGAGGAACTGATCAATCTTAATATACCAAGCACGAGAGGCTTGCTTCAATCCATATAATACATGATGAAGCTACCATACAAGATGCTCCTTTCCTATAATCATAAAACCTTCAAGTTGCTCCATATAGATTTCTTCTTCAAGATCTCCATTGAGAAAAGCCGTTTTAACATCCATTTTGTGAATTTCTAGATCAAATAGTGTTGCAAAAGCCAAAAGCATACGAACAGTTGTGGAGCACACAACGGGAGAAAATGTTTCTTGATAATCTACTCCTGCAATCTACGAGTAACCTTTTGCAATAAGTCATGGTTTGAACTTATCAAACGAGCCATCAGTTTTGGTCTTGGTTTTATAAACCCATTTACATTTGATAGGAACACGATTTGGGGGGAATTCAGTAAGAATCCATGTACCTTTGGAGATTAAAGAATCGTACTCAGCTTGCATAGCTTCTTGCCATTGGTCCCTTTGAGACGAATTGATAGCTTCCATATACGATATTGGATCCTCTTGGACAGACATAGCATCATCAAATACATCATATTCAATAGAATAGAATCCATGCTCTATCTCAATAGGAAGATCGGCATATATCTCCAAATTTTCATCAATCTTCTTTGAAGGTCAAGGAGCTTTATGATCATCAGAATTAGTAGACTCACAAAGCAAGTAAGGAAATGCACTAAGCAAAGACTGTGTATCATCTGAAACATCTGACGACCATGTGCCACCCATAGTCTTCTCATCAAATATAGCATCACAACTAATGATAACCTTTTGAGTAGAAGGATCATAAAATTTGTAACCTTTGGAATGATCTGAATAACCAAGAAAAATAACCTTCAAACCTAGAGGATCCAACTTATGTCGAGTGTCCTTGGGCACATGAATATAAGCAATGCGGCCAAATGTGCAAAAGTGAGAGACTGAAGGTGTCTTCCCTATCTAGATTGTTATAGGAATTTTACAAGCAGGTGCAGTTGTTGGAAGATGATTTTGAATAAAAACGATTGTTAGAAGTGCTTCAGCCCAAAACTTTCGAGACAAACCAGAGTGTATATGCATGCAACATATAGCATTAAGAATAGTGTGATTTTTGTGCTGAGCAACACCATTTTGCTAAGGAGAATAAGGAATTGTAAACTCATGATGAACACCTTGATCCTTACAAAAGTCATCAAATAGATTAGATACATATTCACCGCCATTGTCACTGCGAAGAGTCTTTATAGAGAATCCAGTTTGAAGCTCCACACTTATCTTGTATTGTTTAAATATAGATAAAGCCTCAGACTTATGTCGAAGAAGATAGACATGTGTGTACCGTGAGAAATCATCAATGAAAGTTATAAAATATCGATATTGAGACTTTGAGGCAGGAAAAGGACCGCAAATATCGGTATGAACCAAATCCAAGAGAGCACAGGAATGTGATGAAGTAGAAGTGTGGAAAGGCGAATGATGGTGTTTTCCAAGTGCACAGTACTCATATATTTCCATACATGGATGAGATTTAAGATCCATACCTTGCACAAGACCATGACGATGAAGATCAAGAATTTTGGCAAAATCGGAGTGTGCAAATCGTTGATGCCATAATTTGCAATCTACATCTCCAGGGGCAGTAACAACATTTGCAACCATATCATTCAATGATAGCTCAAATAGATTACCATGTCGAGGAGCCACTGCTATAGTATGTCCTTATTTCTCTATACGACATTGATCACGATCAAAGCCAACAAAGAAACCAAGATCAACTAGACGAGCAACAAAAAGAAGATTTCTTTGTAAATCTGGAACATGAAGAACTCCTCTTAATATTCTAGTGGATGAAACAGTCCCCAGATATACATCACCCACTCCTTTGACTTGACAAGTCGTATCATCCGCAAGGTAAACAAACTTCTTGACAGGAAGAGAATGATAATTGTGAAGCCACTGTGATTGGTATGTCATGTTTCCAATGGCACCTGAATCAACAATGAATAGAGAACCATCATGAACATAAAGTACCTTTTCTGGAGAGATATCATGATGGACGAAATTGAGCTCCTGATGAGTATGATCATCATCAGTTGTAGTTTGTTGAACAATATAAGCTTGAGAATGTTCTTCATCATATCTACGTTTATAACAACTATGAGATGGATGATCTGTATGTGCACAATAATCACAAGGAGGAAAACTTTTGGACGAGCGAGGTTGCTTTGTAGTAACTCCATGCTCCTCATCATATTGACATGCCCAGCAATCAGAAGCCACATGACCTTTCTTATCACAATAAAAACAATCTCTGTTAGGATAAGCAAGACGAGAAGATTTACCACCTTGATTAGGGCGTCCACCCTGTTGAAAACGTGAAGCGGGACGCTTGCGAGCAACAAAAGCAACATCAAAATCCCTTTGTTTGCGGTGACCAAAATAGCATCAGATTTTTCCAAATGATGCTCATGACGTTGAGAATATTCAATAAGAGATATACATGCTTTGTCAAAGTGGATATCATCCTTGTTGGACAAAATAGTGATGATATTATCATATAAAGGATCTTCGATGGTATGAAGAAGTCGAGTAATAATCTGATTTTTAGCAACAGGAGCACTGGTAGCACCAAGCTGATTGATAATATCATTAAAAGCCTAGATATGAGAGTGCATAGAAATACCAACCTTATATTGAAGATTCTTCAAACGAGTTTGGAGATATAAAATTTCGGTGACCGATATCTTCTCAAACATTGAGATAAAATACTCCCAAACAGCATGAGAGGTTTCCAGATGAAAGACATCCAAATAAGTGAGTCAGAAAGTGCAGAAAATATATAACGACAAGCCGCTTTGTAATGATGAATCCAATCAGTATGATCAATTTTTCATTGTTCAAATAATAGGCCATCAGTAATCAGAGAATTGTCATTCATCACATCAATAGGTTGAACTGGGCAAGACAAGTCGCCCAAAACAATATCAAATAATTTGTCCCCTTCAAGAATTAGCATCATCTTTGCTTTCCACCCAGGAAAGCCTTGTCCTTGGAAAAAGGGAACCGAACATTGGCCAGACAGATATCCATTAACAATTACGCAATTTGCCATGCCTGTATCTTGACAGAAAACAAATAAGATGAGATTGTAGAATCTGCAAACCATGAACAAGAGGAGCATAGTTGAGACGCGTGACAATCAAAATAGGGAGATGCACGTAAGAACGATAAAAAGTATTGAGTGACTAAAAAGAAAGCCCGAAATGGAGAGACGTAACGTGCAATATGAGATGACGCGTATAAGAAAAGTGCTATTTCAGTCGAACAAAGAACGCGAACAAGAATAAAACATCGCTAAAAATAGCAAGATATTTGCTTGTCGTAATCAACGTCATTAACGAAGACAAGCGGTTAACAAACTGTAATTGGGGATTAACAAAGTGTAATTAGAATTACAGTTTTAAATAAAGAATCGTAGATTCGAGCAGAATTGTTATCTTGAATCTTGAACTGTCATAACTTTTGATCCAGAACTCCGATTGACAAGCGATTTTGATAGGATTCGAGAGCACGATGAGTATTAACTAATACTTCTAATTTGAACAAGTTCATGTATCAAATCATTACTTGTGCAAAGAATTCAATCAAGTATAAACAATGAAACAACTTATCTTCCTTGTCGTTGCTACACATCCATAGCTCTGATACCATGTTGAGAGAGAGAGAGAGTACGAGAGAGATACGCAAGACATGCTCCCAAATAATGATTCATATTGATGTAGAGTTAGTATATATAGGTGAGACCCAAGTCAAGTGAGAGATGATATATATAGTTGTAACAAGGACTTATCTGGAGGACTTTGTAAGTTGACAAAAATTAACTAATACTTCTAATTTGAACAAGTTCATGTATCAAATCATCACTTGTGAGAGCGGATTTTTGAGCCTGGGATGTGCCAAAAATTTGCCAAAAAATCCAAAATTTAGGGGAAAAATATTTAACATCGAAGGCAGCGGCTGCAGCTAGGACGATTTTAAGCACCAAGTGAAAGACGGCTTTTAAAAGGCACCCGAGCAACACTTGTGGTTTCTTTATAATTTTTCCAACTGCCGTGTGGGATGTCAGGAGTTTCCGATCAATGCGGGATGTCAAGCCGGACGCCCACGATTTTTTAGAGCTCGAATCGGAGTTCGAATAGGAAATGGCCACAAGATGGGCAAGATTCGAAGAGGTGGACATTTGAGAGGACCAAAGGGGGGGTGCCCTTTGGGAAATTTTAACACCCCTACAATTTTTTATCAAGGGGGCATGAAAAATCATGGAGAGAGAAGAAGACCATGGCGATAGCACGCAGCGAAAAATGCGTCGTCTCCTCATGATTGATGATTTGCAGGCTGTGAAGACCCTATCCAACTGACAATGGAGGCAAGTTCTCTCTCTTTGCTGATCATTTCACTACCCTTCACACGAGGAATGGCTGTGTGGATGAAGAAAACATATTCTAGTATTTCTCTCTCCTCCCTCTCTCTCTTCTCTATGGGTTGTTCTTGTGTGCCATCTCGAAAGAGGAATCGGGAATGGAGAATGACAAAAGTGATGATGGAAATTGATGGGGATGCTGAAGATTGAAGTGCAGCATTGGATTGAGAGCAATGGAGGCTCCATTTTCTGGTTATGCATTCATTCAAGGCGTCTCGGGTTACGTAAAAATACGATATTACCATTTTTATGAAGGAAAATGAAGGATTTTTTATTGGATGAAAATTTGTTTGTGTGATGTTTGCATTATGAGTAATTGCTATTTATAAAAAAATCTTGGTTTTGCAATGATTTACATGCTTATTTTGATTCACGTAAACCCAAAATGTGGTTTTTAAGTGGCAAAATGGTAGTTTTTCCGTTTCGAGTGGGGGAAAGGTGTTCCCATAGGGGGAATATGGAAAAAAAATTGAATGTTAGTATGATGAAGTGAGTGGAGCAAGAAAAATCAAAAAATAGTATATTTTATTTTCAAATAAACTATGAAAATGAAAAAAATAAGGAAAAAAATAGCAATACGTTGGAAAAATAAAGAAAAATATAAGGATTGTTTGTGGATGTGTGGTAGTGGCAGAGCATGAGGTTTGGCCTCAGTTTTCCCTATCTCTTTGTCAAAGTTGGGGATTTATTGATTTTTCTACATCAAAATATGACAAAATGAACCTCTACACCTATGCAATGAAAGAAATACCTAAATGTAGGGGGTTGGGAGGTTTGAATGGTGTGATTTGCATGCTGATTGTTGCTAATTTTCTGATGCACATCATGTCATAGAGTTTGTGGTATGTTAATTAAGAGGATAGTAGCACGAGTGTTATCTCGATGGTGCTATCCTTTCATCACTGCAACGAGTTAAGGAATAAGCATGGAAAAGCTTGATTGTGCACAAACACATTGTTGGTTTAAAATGATGTTTGAGCACTTTAGAATCATTCACCTTTGCATCAGAATAAAAAACCTGGATGCATAGCACATGTTTTCAATGACAATGACCTATGTTTGAGTGTGAAAAGGCATCCTAAGCCATAGGATAGACATTCAATTTCTTGGGGGATTATTTGGAAAGGAAACATGGTATATTTCCTGGAGACGTTTGAAATGAAAGAGTGGAGTTTGTTCGTTTATTTTATATATTGAGCAGCGCATCAAGGGGCTAATCCCTGCGATGTAGGAGAGCAGCTAGATGGGCCGCGGTGTTTCTACCGAGAGGTTGCCTCCCATGTATGTGATTATCGTGGCATTGCCAATGTGTATGGGTTCTCCCTTTGTGGAGTTTATAGAAAGGGAAACGTTGGACTACAAAACTATAAAAACTATAAACTCATAGATTAGGCTTTAGGGCAGTTTGTCCTTTAGCAGCAGATTGACGCTCCTGGTCCACGAGGCTATGAGGGTGTGTTTGTCTGTTATGAGCATGAGGTCCGGTTAGTACCATAGCCAGTGTCGGCCCATTTTAGATCCCAGCAATGGTGCATTTGTCGAGAGCTACCAACAAGTGGTGGTTCTCAAATCTAGGGTTTTTAGGGACCAAAAAGTTGGTTTATGTCCTCTGACAAGGACCGTCAAGCTGAAATACAAAAAGCAAAACGTGCTGAGAGGGCTAGACGATGGTTGGAGATTGTAAGTCGTTATTCTCCTCAAAGGAGTAGCCCGATATGCATAAGAGGCAATGGTCTTAGTAACCCAATTGCTGCACATAGTCCTTTAGGTGCAGGAGGAAGCACAAGTTCTTCCCCTTTTCCACCAAGTCAACCCACTTTAAGTGGGGGTGTGATCCCATTAGTTCAAACTCCTATTGTCAATTCGATTGTCGTCATGGCACAACCCATTGCAATTCCTGCACGGACGCTGGATCTGCCAGCTTTAGGAGTGTCATTGCCCATTTTTAATAGGTTAGCCGAAGAAGATGCGGAGATTCACATTTGTGAATTCCAAAGATTAATGTTTAATTATTGAATCCAAGATGAGGGACATCTTATGATGTTCTTTAACATGACATTAAAAGGAAGGGCTGCGGTATGGTATCATAGCATAGAGACTAGAACCATAACCACAATTGACCAATTTTATGCAGCTTTCCGAGGAGAATATGCCCCTAAAAGAGGTGTCCAATACTGGTTGCGTGTTTTGAATGTAACACGCCAAGATCCCCATGAGAATGTGAAAGCCTATGCCAAGAAGCTTAAGGAAGTATTTCGTAAGTTACAAACTTACATTCCTATTCCGCCGGCTCCCCAATTGCAATACTTCTTGCATGGATTGGATTTCAATATTCATGTACAATTGAGTAGTGTGGCTTTGGCTGATATAGACACTGCCATCATACGTGCAGAAGGAGTAGAGTCACGATTACAAATAGCCTACTCCTCTCGAATAAATCTTAATGCGGGTTTAGTACCTAGAGGAAATTTACCATTGACAAATGGAAGTCAAGGGATGCCTATGAATAACCCTAATGGGAGAAGAAGCATGGTTCAAAATGTACCTTTGTTGCCAGCTCCTCCCAGTGTGACTATGCCTATGGCTAGTCAGTTGGCTCCACCAAGTGCTGGAGGCCAAGTTTCAAACCGTAATATTGTTCCTGTGAGTCAACAACCAATGCTCAATCAAATTGTTAGGCCAATGAAACGACGGATAGATGATCAAGGCTATGAGTCGAGTGCATCTAATGTCCTTGGCAAAGTTAAGGATATGATGAAGCACTACACTAATATGATTTCTGAACAATATCGGCAAATAGCTGTTGACGTCAATTTCCTGAAGAAGCAGTAGAATCTGATAGGAAGTCGACGCCCTGAAAAGGATGGTCCCTCAAGATTGAGCTGTAAGTGGTGTGGTGGACAACATTTCCCTAGAAACTGCCCAAATATTAAATGTGATATTTGTGGAAAGTCGGGCCACTCAGCCGCTATCTGTTGGAGTAAGATTAGTTCCCTCCAACAAGGGAGTAAATAGCCAGGTCTAGTTAATCATAGAGCGCAAGGTAATAACCTCCAGAAAAATGATGGACCAAGACAAATACTACAAAGGGGAAAGACCTCTATAGAAGAGTCGCCACAAGGCAATGGAGTCAGCCTTATCGAGGCTGTACGCGTCAATAATGCTGAAACCTCTAACCTAAGAGCCGTGACAAGAGGCCAAAAGGCTAAAGAGGTTGATAAAGATAATGTAAAACGGGTCGAGGGAAACCCTAAGCAAGGGGATAAGGGGACACAAGTCTTGAATCCTGGCGTGGAAGGTGGACCTCTAAGGCATGTTGATAAGAAAGTCAATCCTAAGAAGGATGAGAAAGTGCCAAGAAAGAAGGCAAGAGCTAAAAAAGAAGCACCAAAGCCGGTCCCGAGACCAAAAGAAAGAATGGTGTGCGAAGTCAAACCAGATGTAAACCTCTTACAGTTGATTAAATTATCTCCAAGATTTCGCAAGGAATTCAAGAATATCCTATGTATTGGGTATATTGTAGAACCTTTGGGCATAGCACAAGTAGGGGAAGATTGGTTTGATCATGCTGAAAAGAATTCCCCTAGGGTTCTAGCATACATGGATGGAATATTAGTGGAGCATGCCATTGTAGACAGTGGGTCCTCTGTCAATATCATGAGTTCAAAGTTGATGGAGAGGTTGGATCTAGGCATCCAAAAAGATGGCTCCACCCTTCTTAGAATGGCTGATGATAGTCTAAGGCAACCAGAAGGTTGCGTTACTAAAGTCCATGTTACAGTTGCAAGTGTACAATGCTTCTTGGACTTTAGGGTGATAAGATTTGCAGGACGTCCTAGCTATCAAGTTTTGCTAGGTAGGCCTTAGATATTACGAACAGACTGGCAAGTTTATATACCCACCGGTCGAGTGGTTCTAGGTAGAGGTGCTAATCGAGTAATAGTCGATGCTTACCCTGAGTCTCCTCAAAGTGAGAGAGCTCCTTTATCCTCTACTGAATTAGAAACAGCAGATGATCCATCTGGTAGTGAGACATCATCCAGTGATGAATCTAAAGAGGGGTCCACTACAGAGGATATTTATTAGATAACCCTAAATGAGCCGGTAGAGCCGCAAGATCGGATAAGAGACGCGGATGTGATTGAGTTGGACCTTGGCACGCCGAATGATTCGTGGCCAATTAAATTAGGTTCCATGCTCAGTTCAACAGAAAGGGAGAACTATGTGTCCTGAGAGGTATTCCTCCCAGCCTGGCTGTTCATACTATTCGTGTAAAAGAAGGCAGTCGTCCTGTGCATCAGAAAGTAAGGCGTATGCCTTTTGAATTGAGGGACGGGCTGTTTGAGGAGTTACAGAAGTTACGGAAAGCTGGTTTAATCTTCCCTATACAGCACACAGAATGGTGTTTACCAGTTGTCATCAGGAAGAAGAAAAACAACCAAATCCGACTACGTGTAGATTTTAGGGAGCTAAATAAGCAGACGGTTAAGGATTACTACCCGTTGCCATTTATTGACCAGATTTTGGATCAATTAGTGGATAGGAAAATATATTCATTCATGGATTGCTTTGCAGGATACAATCAGATGGCAATTCCAGAAGAGGACAAGTTGAAAACGACTTTTATTACTGTCTTTGGTACTTTTGCGTACCATGTGATGGCCTTTCGTTTGTGCAATGCACCTGGATCATGGCAACGAACAGCAAATAAGACCTTTAGTGACATCTCCCTAGATGAGTTGAAAGTATTTATCGATGACCTGGGGGTAGCCATTATAAGGGAAAGGATGTTGATTATTTTAAGAAAGTGCTTTAAGCACTGCAAACAATTTTGTATCGCTCTTAACCCATGGAAGTGTGTCTTTGGAGTGCCTTATGGGCTATTGCTAGGCCATGTGGTCAGTTCAGTGGGGATAGCAACTGACCCTAAAAAGATCAAGGTTATAGTCACTAAGAGTCCACCACGCACTCCGAAAGAGGTACATAGCTTTCTGTCATCGGTAGGGTACTATCGGAGGTTTATAAATGCCTTAGCAGAAAGGATGTTGCCATTAACAAACTTATTATCCTTTAGCTGTCTATTTGAATGGAGCGACCCTTGTAAGGTAACTTTCGAGGATGTGAAATAGGAGCTAGTAAAAGCACGAGTTTTAAAAGCACCTAAAAGAGACGAGGTATTTTATATATTTTCAGCAGCTACCATGCATAGTATCAGCTACTGTTTAGCCCAAATCTGGGAGGAAAAGTGGTATCATCTGATAGCTTTTGCTAGTCGAAAATTGAGCATATCAGAAATTAACTACACCTACATGGAGAAATTGTGCCTTGCGATGGTCTTTGCGACTCAAAAATTCAGGCACTGATGTAGTTTTCTATACGAAGGCGGAAGGCTTAGATTTGTTATGAACAAGCTGCAGCCACCTGATCGTTTGGCAAAGTGGTTAATCACTTTGAAGGAGTTCGATTATGAGATTAAGAGTAAGCAACCAAGGTTGCAGGGTATTGTGGAATGCCTTCTAGATTTCGGGGAGCCAAAAGAGACTTTGACTGAAGGAAGTGATATTGAAGAAATGTTTAAAATTGATACAGCTTCTATCCCATCTTGGTATGCTGCTATCATACATTATCTATCAACGAGAGAGACTGGAGCTAGTTTATCAAGATTAGAAAAGAGGAAAATTAGACAACAAGCTTTGAAGTTTTCCTTGATCATAGGAACGCTATATCGATAGGGTGTTGATGATATCTATCACCGATGTGTGATGCCTGACGAGGTTCCTTTCATCTTGGAAGAGTGCCATGACTCTGTATGTGGAGGGCACTTCTCTAGACAATTGACGACACAAAAAGCTTTAAGAGCTGGATATTGGTGGCCGTCCATCTTCCAAGATTCCTTTGAGTATGTTAAGAGATGTGATACCTATCAAAGACATGACAGCAGAGAGAATAGGAAATGCCCACTTACGCCTATCATGGCTATCCTTCCATTTGAGAAGTGGGGCATTGACTTTGTAAGTCCTATCACCCCGTCGTCTACTACTCAGAAGAGGTACATTATAGTAGCAACTAATTATTTTATAAAATGGTCAAAAGCGTGAGAGACGAGGCAAGACAATGCAAAAGAGACTGCAAGTTTTCTTTTAGAGTAGATTATCTACCGTTTCGGTCCACCAAATGAACTAGTATTAGACCATGGAACTCACTTTTTGAATAAAGTGATCAAAGGCTTGACTGAATCTTGGCAAATCAAGCACAATAAAATGACCCCCTATAATCCGCAAGCAAACGGGCAAGTCGAAATTACTAATAAGAAGCTTGTGGGTATCTTATCTAAAATAGTCTCTGAGAAGAAACGAGACTGGGACAGGAAGTTGTATGTGGCAGTATGGGCGTACAATACAACGTTCAAGTGAGCTACTGGCTATACTCCATTTAAATTAGTTTATAGGGAAGAGTATGTTACCCCTCAAAATTGAGTTGCCAACCATACAGTTTGCAATTAACCACTCTTTAGGAGATGAGGATTCACTCTTTGAACGTTTCACAACCATAGGCCACCTGTATGAACTAAAATTGCAGAGCTTATTACACCAGGAGGTAGCTAAATGTCAGATGAAGCAGTTGCACGACCTTAAATCAAAGAAGTATACCTTTAAAAAAGGGCAAGTAGTTCTGTATTATGATGCGCATAGGGAGTTGTTTCTAGGAAAGCTAGAACCTAGATGGGATAGCCCCTAAAAGATTGTCAGGATAGGGAAAAATAGGTCTACGGCTCTACTAGCTGATCTGCAGGGAGTAGAATTTAAAAATAAGGTTAATCTTAATAAGATTAAACCTTATTATTTCTAAGTATGCTAACATGGAGCAATGCATTGCAGGTCCATGCTAGGGCTGATTTGAGACCTGCAAAAGAGCTTAAAGCTGGTTGATGGGGCGGTTAATTCCTTATTTGGAGCACCCATATCTAGAGCAGAGATACCATCAGGGGAAACTTATCTGGTGGAGCAAAGGATACAAAGTGATTGAGCAAGAAGACAGAACCTTTGTGTGGGAGATCAAAGTCTTCTGCCCCATCACTGCTTACGAATGTTGACAAGTATCCCTGTTGAGTTCAATGAAGAAGGTGGGATGGAGCCATCAGTTCATCCTCTAAACATGCTAAATTTTGACTATCATAAATATGAATAGAGGAGTTCGTGATGGCAGGCTGTGTAAACCCATTGTGGACGTACACATTATATTTTGACTGAGCATCCAGGGGCCCTAATACAAAAGGGAGTGTTGGAGTAGTAATCCGAGATCCTCAACATAGAGTTCCGATGAAGCTAGCTGCTTATCTCAGGGTAGGATTCACTAACAATATGGCGGAGTATAAAGCCTTGATTATGGGACTGTATATTGCCAAGCAAGGTGGTATTCGGTGGTTGTTAGTAAAAGGGGATTCCCAGTTGATCTTGAATCAGTTAGATGGGACATACAGAGTGCGGAATCCCATTCTTTGTATGTATCATCGAACTGCGATGACCCTCCTTGAGGAGTTTGAGAGAGTGTCTTTTCAGCTGATTCCACATTATTGGAATCAGTTTGCGGATTCACTGGCAAATCTTGCTTATGAAGAAGACCTTTTCTTCAGCTGTGGTCCTAGTTTGGATATTGCTATCAATAATGAGACAGGACCTGGTCGCTTGTGGGAAATGTTATCAAAGCATGTAATGTATGGTAGACGATGGCTGATATGGGTGATGCAAAGAGCAGTCGAGACCAATCTACCGTTGTTATCCTGGACCCATAGGCTGATTAGACAACATGTTATGCATACGCCTCTTGCCATATATGCAGGAGGGATGGGTCATAATCTTATGCATTTAGTTTAGGGCTGTGAGCCCTATTTATCCTCCTTGGATAGGAGCCTATTATTGTATATCTGTACTATTTCAGGGAGAGATGTGTAGGTGCTATTCTGTTTTATTTCGTTAGGCCAAGAGGGCCAGTTTTGCGAGGTTTTAATTGTTTTATTTCATTAGGCCAAGAGGGCCGATCAGTTTTTGTAGCGAAATGTTTTATTTCATTAGGCCAAGAGGGCCAGTCGTCTGTTTAGTACAGGTGCAGTTAATGGTTTCTTGTTTTAGTCCTGTGCTAGACAAGTTTAAAGAAGAGCTTGGAAGGAGCCTATGTTGCGCAAAAGCTTCTCGTGGCCCTATCCAGGTGATATCTCTCCTTTATGAGTAACGTGTTTTTATGCTATATGTGTCTGCGTCCAAGGCATGAAGTCCCAAGTTTAGGTTAGGTATGTCTAAGGGAGTCTGAGTAGTCGTTGCCTCCTGTAATGACATTGCCAGGCATCAAAAGACCTGTTTTAGAAGGCAGTCCTAGTGACCCTATTCTGCTAGCCTACTAGGTAGCCATTCTAGGAGTTCTTGTTAGTTGTGAGGTAGTTAGAGAAGCCTGCTGAAGGAACAATGATGATGATAAAGAGGAAAAAAAACCCTAAATATCTCTCAAAGAAAATAGATATATACAAAGGTGTGTAAAAAGGGGTTCTAACCCCCTATAAAAATAGAAAAGAAAAGAAAGGAAATTTTATATGCAGTTGATCATCACCTTGCGAAGTCCTGGTAGGTTTCTAGGGATGAGTCAGACTCGGCGCCGATGCCTTGTCTTCCTAGGGGTGGCATCTTACTAGAAAAGAAGAAAGTAAGGAAGGTTGGAGCGAAAATAAAAGTGAGTGTCAGAAAAGGATTAAGTGTCACCTTGCGAGGCCTTGGTAGGTTATTGGGTACCGAGACAAGACTTGAGGCCGATGCCATGTTCTCCTTGGGTCACTAGGCTTAGCTCCCTCCTTTTCACATGCCCGAGTATGGAAGAATAACAACCTAAAAGAAGAAATGTGCTAAACGAAAATACTTCTTGATCAGGCTATAAGAGTCCTCACCTAGTAGGAGCTCCTGGTTGAGTTGTCCTTAGTTAGGTAGGTAGTTCAGACCACCACTTAGGGCAACCTCTTTGATAGTTTTTTATAGTTTGGCTGTGTTGGAACAGTCAGTTAGTGACTAGATTCGGACCTTCTTATCAGATTATGCTAGGCCTACTCCTCGTGGATTTCATGCCTTGGTTTGTCTGGTGTAGGGTGAGCATTGTGCTGTGTTTTAGTCTATATCTATTTTGTATCAGCTTGATGCTTCCTTTGTTTTTTTGTGCAGATCTGTTGTGGGATTCGATGGGTTGAGTCGCCCTATCCCGTGGTTGCCAATGAGAGCGGAGTTTTGAGCCCAGGATGTGCCTAAAATTTTCCAAAAAATCCCGAATTTAGGGAAAAAATATTTAACATCGAAGGCGACAGCTGCAACTAGGACGATTTTTAAGCACCAAGTGAAAGACGGCTTTTAAAAGGCGCCCAAGAGACACTTGTGGATTTCTGATAATTTTTCCAACTACTGTGCGGAATGTCAGGAGTTGCTAGTCAATGCAGGATGTCAAACAGGAAGCCCAGGATTTTTCAGAGCTCGAATCGGAGTCCGGATGGGGAAATGGCCACAATATGGGAAAGATTCGAAGAGGTGGACATTTGAGAGGACCAAAGGGGGGGTGCCCTTTGGGGAATTTTAACCCCCCTTCAATTTTTGATCAAGGGGGCATGAAAATTTGTGGAGAGAGAAGAAGACCATGGCGACAGCACACAACGAAAAATGCACCCTCTCCTCATGATTGATGATTTACAGGCTGTGAAGACCCTATCCAACTAACAATGGGGGGTAACTTCTCTCTCTTTGCTGATCATTTCACTGCTCTTCACGTGAGGAATGGCTGTGTGGATGAAGAGAACAGATTCTAGTCTTTCTCTCTCCTCCCTCTCTCTCTTCTCTATGGGCTATTCTTGTATGCCATCTTGAAAGAGGAACCGGGGATGGAGAATGACAAAAGTGATGATGGAAATTGATGGGGATGCTGAAGATTGAAGTGCAGCATTGGACTGTGAGCAATGGAGACTCTGTTTTCTGGTTATGCATTCATTCAAGGTGTCTCGAGTTATGTAAAAACACGGTATTACCATTTTTATGAAGGAAAATGAAGGATTTTTTATAGTTTATGATGATAATTATATTCTTATTGGATGAAAATTTGTTTGTATGGTGTTTGAATAATGAGTAATTTTTTTAAAATTAGAAAATCTTGGTTTTGCAATGATTTACATGCTTTATTTAATTCTCATAAACTCGAAATGCAGTTTTTAAGTGGCAAAATGGTAGTTTTTCCGTTTCGGGTGGGGGAAAGGTGTTTCCATGGGGGAAATATGGAAGATAAATTGAATGTTAGTATGGTGAAGTGAGTGAAGCAAGAAAAATCAGAAAATAGTATATTTTATTGCCAAATAAATCAAGAAAATAGGAAAAATAAGGGAAAAAATAGAAATACGTCTTGGAAAAATAAGGAAAAATATAAGGATTGTTTGTGGATGTGTGGTAGTGGCAGAGCATGAGTTTTGGCCTCAGTTTTCCCTATTTCTTTCTCAAAGTTGGCGATTTATTGCTTTTTCTACATCAAAACATGACAAAATGAACCTCTACACCTATGCAAGGAAAGCACTACCTAAACATAGGGGGTTGGGAGGTTTGAATGGTGTGATTTGCGTACTAATTGTTGCTGATTTTCTGATGCACATCATGTCATAGAGTTTGTGGTATGTTAATTAAGAGGATAGTAGCACGAGTGTTATCTCGGTGGTGCTATCCTTTCATCGCTGCAACGAGTTAAGGAATAAGCATGGAAAAGCCTGATTGTGCATAAGCACGTTGCTGATTTGAAATGATGTTTGAGTACTTTAGAATCATTCACCTTTTCATGTGCAAGTCGATCATGGTATTGGAATAAAAAACCTATATGCATAGCACCTATTTTCAATGACAATGACCTACGTTTGAGTGTGAAAAGGCATCCTAAGCCGTATGATAGACGTTCGGTTTCTTAGGAGATTATTTGGAAAGGAAACATGGTATATTTCCCAGAGACGTTTGAAATGAAAGAGTGGAGTCTGTTCGTTTGTTTTATATGTTGAGCAGCGCATCAAGGGGCTAATCCCTGCGATGTAGGAGAGCTCCAGTGAGGCCGCAGTGTTTCTACCGAGAGGTTGCGTCCCATGTATATGATTATTGTGGCATTGCCAATGTGTATGGGTTCTCCCTATGTGGAGTTTATAGAAAGGGAAACGCTGGACTACAAAACTATAAAAACTATAAACGCATAGATTAGGCTTTAGGGCAGTTTGTCCTTTAGCAGCAGATTGACGCTCCTAGTCCGCGAGGCCGTGAGGGTGTGTTTATCTGTTATGAGCATGAGGTCTGGCTAGTGCCAAAGCCAGTGCCTACCCATTTCAAGTCTCATCAACTTGTGCAAAGAATTCAATCAAGTATAAACAATGAAACAACTTATCTTCCTTGTTGTTGCTACGCATCCATAGCTCTGATACCATGTTGAGAGAGAGAGAGAGAGTACGAGAGAGATACACAAGACATGCTCCCAAATAATGATTCATATTGATGTAGAGTTAGTATATATAGGTGAGACCCAAGTCAAGTGAGAGATGATATATATAGTTGTAACAACAACAACAACAACAAAGGCAAGATGAATAGAAGATTGATTCCATAGCTATTAAGTCCCTAGAGAAAGTTGAGTGTGAATTGAAAAAACTTAATGGTTAAAATGTCTATGTATTCATTCATTTATATGTTGAGAAAATGCTCTTATTTGGTGTACCACAACATGCATGGAGCCATTATTTTGCCAGGCTAGCCAAGCATGGTCTTTAAGAAAGACTCCATGGTATTTTCTGGCGAGATGCAGATCGGGCTGCATTTAAAAAAGCCCTACGCAAAGAATTCTTCTTAGAAGACTCTGGCCTAATGACGAAGAAAATTTTGACAGATTGGATTGAGAAACCCAACAAAGGTTTCGCTGCAATAGCTCTATACCATGATTTGGAAAGAAAATTTGGGTAACTTGATGCTGAAGACCAACAAAGTATGGAAGGTCAGAAGAATGCATTATTTCTTAAGGCTATATATCTCATTCTGCAAGAGAAGCTTGTTGATCGCTTAGAGGATGCTACCTCCGAATCATGAGTCAAGACTGCATGGACATATGTTACTGATGCAGTTAACATGATTGCTCAAAGAGAGCAGATGCGACTAAGATTGTCAACTCCAAAAAATCCATTGATGGAGTCAGTTCCACCTTCAAAATCCCCTGTTCCTTTGATTAACTAGCCAACTCTTTCTTCTTTTGTTCCTTCTAAAAATGATATCATGGATGAACTCATTAAAAGCATGCGTGACCTTCATTTGAATCTTAGAGAAATTAGTTCTAAGGTGGAGAAGCTAGATGTCAAAGTTGAGGAACGAGGATGATCATCAACTCAATGATCCATGAGAGAAGGCTTTAAACAACATTGTATTTGGTGTGACAGCCAACATGACAAGAGGGAGTGTTCTACATTTTGTGAGGCTTAAGCACAGAAGCTCATCTTTTGGAAAGATGGAAAAATTTATGCAACTGAAACTAGTGTTTCATTGGAGCCAAATTTTGGCAATGGTGGAATGAAGAAAATATTAGAGGATTTAGTTGTAAAGAATGCCTACGCAGCACTTGATGCAACTACCTATGGGCTGCAAATTGAGCCAACTAAATCTAATTTGAAAGCATGTAAAGCTGATGTGCAATCTAAAATATGGATGCATGGATTAGATCAAATGGAACGCAGCAAAGTAGCCAAAGATGATTTGATTAACTCCAGTTAGTGCATTTGAGAAATAATTGGTTGAAAAGAACCAGTAGATTCTTTTTTTACTTTTGCACATTTAGCTGATGTCAATCATAAAGAGGTCTTGATTGAAGAAAATAGAAGAAGAGAAGATGAACCTAGCCCTTCCGCTTCAGGCCCTCCAAAATGGGTAACTAGAAGAACGCATGAGCAACCAAAGCCTATTGAAAATATAACCCCAGATCAAGAGATGGAATATGCGCCACAAACAAAGAAGACCAAAGGAAAAAAGAAAGGTAAGCAGCCAGGCTACAAATTGCAGTCTGACATAGAATCTATATAACTGAACTCAAACGAGTCCTAGAAGAACAATTTCTGGGAAGAAAAATTGAATTCACCTTAAGTGAAATTCTTGGAATTTCCAAATGTGAATTCCATGATGTAATTATTAATGTAATCAAAAGAAAAGACAATATGTTGGTGATGATGCTAAAGAAATAGTGCATGCTTTTTTGCAAGCTCTTTGAGTCTTTGTGCAGGATGAAGAGAAGCTGACTACACAAAGAATTCAGCTTGAAGCAGTTAAAGAACTAATTATAGCAATTGAAGCTGAAGATAAAGAAAGCATGGATGAAAAAATTAAATAAGTAAAAGTTGAAAATGTAATGGTCGACTGGAACAAACCAGTTGGGCAGCCCACCTCTCAAAAAGAAGGCCGTCTACAATACATATATGAGGAGGAAGAAGCTCGATTCATTCCAAGCAGTCGCTGCTCCCATACGCATTGGGCAATAGCAAAAACGGAGACAATTTTCAAAATTGGAGAAAAAGAAACACCATGTATTGCACTCTTAGACCATGGCTCTAAGATAAACATCATGGCAAGGATTCTCTATGAAAGTGGTGGATGGCCCATATATGTTAATCCAGGTTGGCAAATGAGAGCTGAAAAAAAATCTTCTAGAGAGTTATATGCAGCATCTCCTAATGTGTAGGTAGCTATTGGAGACATAAAAGACAATTTTCATTTCTTTGTTTAAGACTCTTGTAGTTACCCTATCATTCTTGGACAACCGTCTATTTTTGAACCCTATTTGGAAACAAAAGCTCTTAATGATGGTTCTTCCTATGCTCGAATCCGAAGCAAGGATAATGAAAAAGCTGTCCAATTTCTTACTATGTGTGTTAACCATCATTGAAACAAATATTAATTGTGAGATTATCTAGTGCCTCCTAATGCATAAGAATTCAAGGGTTTTCGGGCTGCACTATTGTAAAATGAGGCTATGACAGTGCCTCATGTCAAAAGATTGTGCCTCCTCATGCTGCAAAAGCTATGTCTCTAGAAAATCTACATGTATGTACAATCAATAGTATGGGCTGTTATAAGTCTCTTCCAGCCATGACAAAAGCTAAATGAAAATACTTATGTCATGTAAAAAGGGCGGTGAAAACTTATGACATGATGGCTAGAATTCAAGACATTTCTAGATTTTTTTTTGGGCTGATTAGTATTGACACATTGGCTAACATATACATAGCTACTGATGCAAAAAATCGGCTAAAAATTAGTCCATAGAAGTATGTACATTGGAATTTTATCAAAAAAATCAAGAATTTGCTGAACAGGAAGTTATTGATTTACTCAATAAGGCTGAAGCACAAGTGGAGACAAAATACAAGACGGTGGATAAGAAAGTCAAGCCAGTGGCAGTCCCACTGCCTCTTGAAAGTGAAGGGCTAGCTGATAGCGGAGCAAATCAGCCAAGCCTTCGAGATCCTTCCAACATTGGACATAAGTTTACATATGAAATTATTAAAAAAATCAAAATAGGTGATAAATATTTCCTTTCACTAGCTTAAAAACACTCTTTTATGCAAATGTTAATGAAACATGGAAAAGCTTTTGCATTTCATCAAAGTGAAATAGGTGTGTGGATCCAAATATTGTGGCTCCTATGGTCATTTTCACAGTCCCATATGTGCCTTGGAACCTCAATCCCATTCCCGTTCCAAGGGCACATTTGCCCAAATTACTAGAACTTCTAAATGAAAAGATTAGAATGAAGATTTTAGAACCTTCTTTAGGACCCTACTCAAATCGATGGTTTATCGTGCCCAAGAAAAAGGGATCTTTACAATTCGTTCAAGATCTACAGCTTGCTAACCGTGTCACAATCGGAAATGTTAGTTCAGGTCCAATTGTTGATGAGTTTGCTGAAGCTTTTCCAAGGATAGCAATTTATTCTATGGGCGACCTATATTCTGGATATGACCCATTTCAAGTTTCATTAGAAAGCTGAGATATTACCATAGTGAAGACACCTCTTGGATTGGTCCCCATGTGCACTCTACCACAAGGTGAAACAAACTTTGTAGCCCATATGATGAATGCCATGCACAAAGTCTTAAGGGACTTTATTCCATAGCTTACTCTTCCATTTCTTGATGATGTACCTATCAAGGGGTGTGAAGTCTATGAAAAGAATGAGGAGCTTGACAAAGATGGCTACATGACATTTGTAGTTTACCATATTCATGATTGTAGGATTTTGACAAAGCTCAAGAAAGTTCATATTACATTTTTTAGAGCTAAATTGATCTTTGGAGTTGAATAAGTCCTAGTGGTTGGACATTTGTGGTGGCCCCTATGGGTGCAAAAATTTGTCAATCAAGATAGATGCCATTAGCAGAATGCAAGAAAAATGCACAAATATTTCACAGGTGAGAACATTTCTTGGTTCATGTGTATTCTATCTCATATGGATATCACATTTTGCTCATGTAGCCAAAAATCTTTATCAATTATTAAGAAAAGGCCAAAGATTCTCTTCGAATAAAGAGCATACTCTCACTATATCCAAATTAAAGAAGCTATCAATTTCAGCCCCCATTCTCAAAAGGACTGATTATTCAAATGGTCAACCCATCATCCTTACTATGGATACAAATCCCATTGGGATAGGATGGGCTATTGGCCAAGAATATCTTGAAGGTAACAAGTATGCAATTCGTTTTGGAGCAAAGGTTCTCAATGAACATCAAAGAAGATATGCACAAGTAAAAAGAGAATTATGGGGAATTGTAATAGCATTAAAGTATGAACAAGAATACTTTATAGGTGCTTCTGTAGTGGTAGAAATTGATTGTCTTCCACTCTTGGGCATGATTGCCAAACTACTCTACACCCAACATTGCTATGCTAAGATGGATTGGATATATTAAATCTCTCAATCTCAAATTAAAGCATATTGCAAGAAAGGAGAATCAAGTTGCTAACATGTTGTCATGAGCAAGATATGACAATGAAGAATAGTTGTGGAAGAAGATAAAGCTAAAGAATCTATACTTTCTGAATTCCATTGCATGGCTACTGAAAGTGCCTTTTCGGTTGCTGCATATACAAACCCAAAGCTGAATATTGTACGTGTAGCTGAACTTTTTAATGGTACAAATTTAAGTACAGCAAGAACAGGAAAAGATATCGTTGTAATTCAACAAACAGCCAACAAAGATCAAAGATTTTTCTATAGAAGAAGGGTGGTCAACTAGAAGCCAACATGCTCATTGCATTGCTCAAGTTCTAGTCCATTTCCTTGAAGAAGATTATGAACAAGATTTACTGAAGGTCGGCCAATATTTAGCACAATGAAGAAGAAAGAGACATCGACTGATGAAGAGTTCAAGAATATTAAGAGTAAAGCTTATGGCTTCTTTCTTAAAAATGGGTATCTATGGAAGCACTCAAAGAAGAAGAAAGGAGCACATGTCCGAGTTTTAGGTAACAAAAGATTACAACAACAGGTAATGAAGGAATTTCATGAAAGCTTGTGGACTGGTCATAGAGGCATATGGGAAACTTTTAGTAAAATCAAAGAAAAATATTGGTGGCACAACATGTATGGAAACATAGAGCATTTTGTTGAAACCTGTTATGTGTGTTAGATGTACTCTATGGTTAAGCATCAAGATGGGTTACAACTGACTTATCCTTTGTCTATACATTATAGATGGATTATTGATCTTGTAACCATGCCTACATGGATATGGAATATGCGGTATTTAGAGCTTGCAAGAGAGGATCTAACTGATCAATCAGAAGGTAAAACCTTAACAACCAAGACCACTCAAGCTATTTGTCGCTTTTTGCTTGAAGAAGTATTTTGTAGATATAGATGTGTTGGCAAGGTAACCGCAGATAGAGGAGAGTTGGATTCCGATGAGGCACACAACTTCTTTGCTCAATTGGGTATTAAGTTGGCTTTAACATCAGCCTACAACCATGAAGGCAATGAGAAAAGTGAGAGAGGGCATCAGCCTATTCTCAAAGCTCTAGCAAATTCTTATAGAGGAAATATCAAAGAATGGCCTAAAATGCTTTCTTTCGCATTATGGGCTGACCAAACTACTCACAGTGCTGTAACTGGCTATATGCCAGCTTAACTTATGCATGGGCAGCAACCAATTATGCCAATTGAAGAATCTATTCTCACATGGAGTCTTCTTCCTTGGGAGAAAGGCATCAATAGAGAAAAGTTGCTGACTTTATGAATATGGGAGCTAGAAAGAAGGCCTAAAGATGTTTATGTAGCTACTGAGAAGCTAAAAATAGCAAGACTAAAGAACAAAAGAAGATTTGATAGGCAACATCGACTTCGGCAAGAAAATGACTTAGTGCTTGTCTACGACATCAGCCTAGATAGTCAATACAATGCTTCTAGGAAGATGGTAAAGCGTTGGTTTGGCCCGTATGTGGTAAAGGTCATTCATGACAATGCCACATATTCATTGGCTGAATTGGATGTACCAAGCATGAAAATACCCATAGCTAGAAAAAGAATCAAGCGCTTCAAACGAAGAGAAAGTTCAACATATGAGTTAGAAGGCTTGGATATAATCCAAGAGCATGAAGACACGGAGGAAGAAGATGACTTCAAAGATGGAGAAGAGGACATGACAGAATATGAAAACAATATAAAGTGGCATATGCCGGAGGATGTGCAGGTTAGGAGGGGGTGAATGTCATGAGATTCTTTGCCCATGGTCTAAACATAAAACTTTAAACCTATACATATACTACTTAGTCACTTGTAATAGACATACTACAAAAGACTTGCATAGTGCAATAAGTCATAAAAACCTAAGTTCATCAACATATGGCATGGTGAAACAAAGATGGGGGCTCTCTACCTTAAAAAGTAATAAATTTACCATGGTTCCCTGTCAAGTTGACTGAATTTGTTTACTTACTCATAATCTTCCTTGCATTGCTTACATGAGGTTGCTACAAGTTCTGCAAGTCATGCTCCATATGTCATGATATGAGTGATTTTGGGCACTTAAATGGCTTGGTTGTGAGCTGAATACATGTGTTAGTGATGTAATTACTTCAAAATTAGGTCTCACAAGTTTATGATTGAGAAAAATCACCAAAGTTCATGAAGTTGACTATGTCTTTGAGCATAGGACATTGTATATGCCTTGCATTATCACTTGTGTGACATATGATATCAATGAACAAGTCAAGCGAGAGACAAGAGGGCAGCAAATAGCCTGTTTTTTCCGTTGCATTTTTCGGGCTGAAGTAGTCACCATGGATGGAGAAGGGAAAGAGGTGTCCAAATCTACCACATAAAGGGGCAGGCAGTTCAAGCCATGCAACCACAAGTATCTACAGCAAACTCCAGTTAACATGTAAGTGCTACTCTCTCCCTACTTTGACAAGGCCATTCTTGGCTAAAAAAACCAAGGCAAAAATGTGTATTTAAGAGGTAGTAGCCCATACATACTAGAGCTCAATTATGAGTCTTGAGGAAGGTCTAGGCCTAACTTGTGTATGCTGAGATTGAACTCTCATGTCAAGGCAAAAAATCCACTCTCTTAAGTCTTTTAAGAGTTGAACAAGTCCGGACTATTATTGATCTTCCAATCCTATAATTTGGAGGGTTGAAGTCCATCTACTTGCTTTATTGATTAATCTTGACACAAAGGGCTCATTCATGCTCTTGGAAGCTCACTGCAATCTACCATAGAGGAAGCTTGGGGAGAGGAGTGTCAAGAAACCATCTTGACTTGTTTATGAGAAGAAAGTTGGCTGAATATTTCAGCCCAAACAAAGTATTGTGGGCAGCAACACTTATTTTTCTCTTCTTGTAGGTTCATGGCATTGCTATGCTTGATGCAAGTATATATTGCATAAGCATTGTGGGAGGGAGCATCTTGGTTGCTCTATGTACATGCTTGAGGTTAAAATAGGTGGCCAATTACAAAGCAAACAAGGACAACAGCAAGTCCTTCTTCTCTCCTACTTCTACATGCCTATTGCAAGCCACCGATTGCTTGTTTCATGCTCTTGAATATAGGGGTTGTTTTTGTGCTACATCAAAGTGTCTTCTTGGAAGGTTGAAACCATGTACATTGGCTGAAATAGGCGGCCCACACAGTGATTTTTGTGGACAGAAATTCCTTTTACTTCTCAACTGTTTTTGTGGACATAAATTCCTTTTACTTCTCAACTGCTTCATATGGTATGATTTACACTTGTACTTGGTTCTTATATGCTCTCTATGTTAGGGAAAGTTTATACTATCATCAGAGGTGAATTCCAAAAGTTTTATGGGCTGATTTGAGGCTGAAATCTTCAGTCATATTCAAAGAATTAGCTACAACACTGATATTTTAATTTATTTCTTGCTCTACAATTGACATTTTGTCAAATTATGCAAGAATTATGTGCCCTTAGATATGACAATATTTGAGGATCATTCATAGATACCATGAATTGAATTAAGAGGAGTTCTTTCTTTTATTTCTTGGCTATGGTATCTTAACCTTTTTAGAATTTTTATCTAAAGATCTCTTAAAGAAAATTTCTTTGTCCTACAAGCCTTGTAATTAACTCATAAGCTTTGTTCCTTACAAGTATACATTGAAAATGTAATCATGCAAAGTTGGTCCATGTTTGAATGACGGGATGCAAAGTTGTTTTTGAAACTTGTACTTAACTTCATAATCCCTGATTACTGTTATAGTCTAGAAAACAAGCTTGGATTGAATTAGAGATCATGAGGTAATACGCTTGTGATCTATGCTAAGAACTTGCAATTGGAAGCCCTAGATTTGGCTTGAAACCTTCAACTCTTCTCTTATCTCTACCATCTTTGGAGTCTATACTCTTGAACTCCAAACATACTTCTTTCTCAAAACCCTGTGAATGACCGTGAAGTACCTCTTGAACCTTTAAGCATTCAGTGCAAACTACTTATCTCTTGAAGCCACATTTCCAATTATCTTGTCTAGTTTTCTTATCAAACCCCTGTGGTGATCTTCAACCCTATGCGTTGCGACAACATACCACGGACTATATCGACATGACCATCAAAATATGAGAAATACAATGAACTTCATGACACTAACATGATGGAACTGCACCTGACAACAAGGACTAATTAAGAAATTATTATCAATATGTAAAAAAACTTTATTAGGTGATCAACCTTTTTATGAAAACATCAATTCTTTTTATCCATTAAAGAAAATTATTACATATTCATGGTGCATTAAACAAACCCAAAATTCAAACCTGACTCTGAGGATCTCTAAATACATATTCATTTTCATAAATTATTATACATGGAGCATTTTTTGTTAACATGTACAAGTGTGGCGAGTGGTTCCTTTTATTACAAATTACAATGTGTGTGTTTAGCGCATGAAGTGCATAAAATGTAAACGACTTGCTTTTTATTGTATTTAAATGGTGTGACTTGAGCATAGATGCATGTGAAAAAGGTAATCAATTGGATTCATTTTAGAAATTAAATGTGGTTTGTGGTTTACCATAAAAAAGAGAGAAAAATCTTATGCCAACAGAGTGTGTGAATGCACCCTAATTTGAATGAACACACAAAAATTTGATTGATGGAGAGAAAACCACAACGAAGAAGCAATTCCAAAGTGCAATCTATTCAAGATGAAAATTGACAGCATAAGGAGAAAAAGAAAAATATAACACATTTTGTCATGATTTGTTTTGGAGCTTCATGAATTTGTGAATTTGGTTTCAATTTATTGATTTTTAAATTTTTTATTTTTAAAAAAATAAAACCAATGAGAAAGAGAGATTATAAGGTGTGATCAATCAATTGGGTTGGTGTGTATGTGTGTTTTGTTTTGTTAAATAAATAATATTGGGACATGTATAGTTATGTGTTTGCTTTGGTTCAAAATTTTTTTTTTGTTTTTTTGTCTCTCTTTTCAAAAATATGTATTTTTCTAAACTCAAAATGTAAAAACAATGTGTCATGAATTGTTCCAATTATTTTCGGCTATAGTGTCAAATTTTTATGAGTCTTATGGATTTTTATGCTTTTTCTTTTATGTGATTTTAGGTTTTTAACCATTTGAATAGTTTTATATGGAAATTAGATATTCCAAAAAATGTCAATTTTTGTGTAATGATTAAAAAATTTATAATCATTTAGGGATCTTATATATTTATTTTATTTATATTATTTTTAAAGAACTTTTAGCATGTTAAAAGAAATTACTTTTGAAATGTGAGCCGTGTACTCAAACCCCCTACACTGTGCATGAATAGTAGCAAGTCAACCACGTATGCACGTACACAAAAACCCATGCATGAGATCAACACACAAATAAGTACCACACAAATGGTAATGTGTGAATAGGGCCAGCAAAAAGGGAAGTCACAAGGTAAGAGACAACTAGTTTTTTAATCTCTTTTTCTTAGGTTGAAGGAAATCGAGTGTGGGTGAGAAAAATGTTCGTGGGAAAGGAGCTACGAAAATAAGGGGAAAGGTGTTTTAGAGGGGTGGGAAAGCGGGGGTTTGTTGAGAAAAGTGGGGGAGGAAGTGGTGGTGGAAGGTGGTCAGGGGTTAGGCTAGGGGTTATACAGGGGTGGGGAAGGGTAGAAGATAAGGAGCATAGTAGGCAGTAAAGGGGTTGGGGAGGGGGGGCGAGGCCAATAGAGAAGGGGGTGGGTTGGCGGGTAGGGGCTAGGGAGTGGGGCTCGCATGGAAGGGGCTAGTGGGGGAAAATGGGGAGGGGAAGGAAGGGCGGGAGATGGCAGGAGGGAGGTAGAGGGTGGGGTAGGAGAGGGAGGGTAGGGATGGGTTGGGCTAGTGGGCAAAGTAGATGGGGGAGTAGGGATGAAAGGAGGACAAGGAGTAGAGAAAGGGGGGGAGGGGTTGGGAAGAGAGGAGAGGGAGGGGTGGGGCTTGTGGGTGAAGTAGAGGGGGGAGTAAGGAGGAAGGGAGGAGAAGGAGTAGAGAAGGCAAAGGGTGGTCTAGGGTAGGGAGAGTAGGGAGGAGTGGGCCTAGTGGGCAAAGTAGAGGGGGGAGTAGGGAGGAAGGCAGGAGAAGGAGTAGAGAAAGAAGGGGGGAGGAAGAAAGGGTGTAGGGAGAAGAAGGAGAAGGGTGGAGGAGACGAGGGGAGAAAAAGAGATGGGAGGAGATAGAAGAAGAAGAAGAAGAAGAAGAAGAAGAAGAAGAAGAAGAAGAAGAAGAAGAAGAAGAAGAAGAAGATGATGATGATGATGATGATGATGATGATGATGATGATTGGGGGGTAGTTGGGGTGTTTTGTTTTTTGAAAATAAAAAAATGGAATTATTGGAAAACCCTTCAGTCTTCCACACAAGCATGCGTGGGCAAAGTAGAGGGGGGAGTAGGGAGGAAGGAAGGAGAAGGAGTAGAGAAGGCAGAGGATGGGGTAGGGTAGGGAGAGTACGGATGGGTGGGCATGATGGGAAAAGTAGAGGGGGGAGTAGGCGGGGGGGGGGGGGGAGGAGGAGGAGGAAAGGGTGTAGGGAGAAGAAGGAGAAGGATGGAGGAGATGGGGAGGGAGAAAGAGATGGGAGGAGATAGAAGAAGAACATGATTGGGGTGGTAGTTGGGGTGTTTTGTTTTTTGAAAATTAAAAAAATGAAAGAATTGGAAACCCCTTTCGTCTCTCATACAACCAAGGGGCAGGTTTAAAAAACTATACAATGTTGGGATCGAATGGAAGAGGGAGGAGCATGGATGGGCTGGCCACAACATATCGGAACCAATGGCATGCATTTTGAGGTAAAATCCGGACATTTGCACAGACATGTAGGTACGACGATACTAAAATCTCATGAATTCAAAACATCTGGGCATTTGATTGACGTGTAGCAAAAAAGAAAAGTGGACGTCAATCAAAATGCAATTTTCCTTTTTGTGTTGTTCATTCATGTTGTCCACTTTTCCTTTTTACCAAATATCAATCATGAATTCATGTTTTCCTTTTTGCGTTGTTCATTTATGTTGGGATTGAATGGAAGAGGGAGGAGCATGGATGGGCTTTTACCAAAATATCTGGGCATTTGATTGACATGCAGTAAAAAGGAAAAGTGGACAACATGAATTCAAAATATTTGGGCATTTGATTGAAAGGAAAAATATCTACAAACATGCAAAAATGAATAATGGCCAATTGGTATATCAGAATTATGAGATGTTAGAAGAAAAAATATATGAGAAAAGGGAAGAATCGTGACTATGAGATCAAACTGTAATTTTGATGCAAAAATGACATGTTTGCATAGTAACCCATCCAATTTGTATAAAAATTCTTCAAAACTGAGCAACTAAGGAACCATTGCTCCAAACACAGGATACTACAAAGGAAAAGTATCAAGGTCGAAGGGACGAATAGGGTTGTAAGGTAGATGTCAATTTTAGTAAATGTAGGATATGTTCACATGGAAGAATGAAAACACAAGAAAAAGGGCTAAATGTGCAAGGAAAGACCCAAGATATGGTGTGAAATAAGACGATTGGGTAGGGAAGGGACCCCACTAGGACATACATAAGACATTACATCATTTACAGATTATATAGCAACGTGGTCATGAGTGTGTGCGAACGAGATACACAAGGATGCATCCCCACACTTAAAACCTTATCAGATTGATTTGTCTAATCAGTAGGGACCTAGCACTTGACCATGAACCCAAACCCTTGCATCCCTACACTTAAAACATGCCATATATATATAAACACAAGAGGTTAGGTTAGAAATACTCAGCCCATTCAAATAGGTGAGATGGATTGTCGTCAAGGACCATCATTGACACACTTCATGTAGAAGTCGTCTCTATATGAGGTACCATAGCTCAATACGGCACATGTCTAGCATGGCAAGAACCATGCAATCATACCCAAGGAGGTAGCATTATCAATAAAAAGCCTTTAAGTTTTCCATGATGAAGAATACAACAATTAGCTCAATAGATGCTCATATAAGAATGATATGTCAATCTCTTGTGTGAAGTGCAAAGGTCAATTTGAGGCACCAATTAGAAGTGGTTGATAAGGTCAAATAGTTGATGAGATAAGCCCGAGCACACCTAAAAGATGCAAAACCCATCATGGAAGGCAAGATCGATGAGCTCCCTAGTGTGAGCACACTAATATTGTCTACTCGATTCAAATCAAGAGACACACCTGCACCCCATGTAACACCACATCGACAGAGCCTAGATGCCACAAGTGGGTAGACTACCCAAGATCATTGGCAAAAGAGTGTAGAGCCTAATGAAAAATAGGTAGTGGTGGGAAACTTGCTCACAACATTGATATCAGCCCTTGTGACCTGGCAGAACCCAACATTGCTCAATAAAACCCTATGCTATGGCAAGGGCTAAAGTAGTGGGTAGAATGACATGAAGGGCTTGGCGTGACTGACTTGCCTGACCACAATGTAGTAACACACATACCGAGCTTAACCTTGAACTTAGTGCCTAGTTCTTTTCATGTGAATGCTTTTTGGTAAGGCACAAAGAGGCATGCAATCTTGTGTGTTCAATGCATTAGGAGATGCTACAAGAAAGAGAATTGTAGACACAGGAGCATGAGTCAATGTACTCAACCATGCAATCCTGCAGGCTTGGGGTAACTCACTTGTGGAGATGGCAAGGTTTAATGTCGTGTTGGCTAATGGAATGAACATCAGGCTATTTGGAGTTCCAAAAGACTAGCCTTGAGGATATCAAGAGTTCAGTTCTCAGTGAGCTTCATAGTCATGAAGGGAGTGAACTACGACATCCTGCTAGGTTGACCTTAAATGTGAAATGCACGAGTGATAAATATTGAGGCAATGGTCTCATATTCTTAGACAATAAATTCAAGGTTGTAAGAGTCGAGATGGACACTTGGAAGACCACTCTAGTCAACCTAGATGCCACCTATGTTATCTTGAAAGACCTAGAAGTCCAACTGCAAGCAAAGATGGTCCATGCCTTGTTCTCCAGTCATAGGTACAATGCACTAATGAGTCGAATCAACATGCCTATGTTGGAGAGCATCACAACCAAATCCCTGTATAAAGCAAACCTAAATGTCTTTGGGTGGAAAATAGTAGAAAATTTAGCAAAGTCACTGGCCACAAGTGGAAGACCCACCGGTGGAGAATCCACGGCCTCCAAAGCTAGGAAAAAGTCATCGTCAAATGCATCTACCAATGGGTTCAGAGGGGACTTGACAACCAACATCAAAGAGGCCTTGGGGAAAGTGCAAGAAGATGAGGGAGTTGACAAGACGCCAAACAAGTCCCCTCCTTGCCAAGAACAAGAGAAATCTAGCGAGAGGATAAAGAGTGACAAGCAAGAGACTAGGAAGAAGGAGAGAACAAACCTGCAAAGAGCCCAAAGAGAGTCCAAAAACTCCAAAGACAGAAGGAAGAGAAAAGAAAAGGACGAGGCAAAAAGAATAAAAGAGGAATTCAATAAAGTTGAAGAGGAGAGGAGGAGGAAATTTGAGCAAGAATTCAAGGAGTTAAGCAAGAAGAAAGAAGAAAACATAGCCCTAGCAATCCACCTCTTAGTGGAGTAGCCGTCAAGGGAAGAAGAGCTAGCTCCCATGAGCCCTCATGAAGAAGAACACCCAAGCACAAGCTCCCAAGCACCCAAAACCATGCCACCTCTAGTAACAAAGGGCAAGGGCAAGGGTTCCCTTAACCCCATCCCACATGTCCTAGTACCCACCATCCCAATCTTTGCACCCACCCAACACTCTTCTACTATGGTGGATGCCAACAACCTTGTGGCATGGGTACAGTTTCTAATCAGCAACTCAAGACACAAGTGGAGGAACCCTAGTGATAGGAGCAAAATGATCGACAATTGCGGATGCAAAATCCAGACAAGATCCCAAAAGACAAAAGATAGAAGCATCCACAATGACTACTCCTACAGCATTGCCTTCATCTACAAATTACAATGACCATGTCAAGGAACTCCTGTCATAGCAAAAGAGCGAAAAATAAGAAAAGAAAATAGCTATTATTGAGATCAAGGTTCAAAGGGAGGCTATGGTAGCCTCTCAACTAGAAAGAACCTGCCAAGTGGCCATGTATCAGAGAGAAATAAATGAGTTAAAGAGGAGCTCAAGGCCAAGGGAGGAGAAGAAGTAAGGTGGCAAGCATAGCTCACTGAGGAAATGGGAAATCTCATGAGCCTACAATGCCATTATGATGAGCTAGTAGTGTTGTATAAAGACCTGCAAAAGAAAAATCAAAAGACCCAGGGTGCCATAGAGGTTGCAGCTAGCAATAGCAAAAGAACAGAGAAGTTGATGGCACCAAAAGCACATAGAAGATTTGAAAAAGAGGGTAGCCTCGGAGCAAGAAGAGCAAAAAATACTAGAAAGAGAAATTGAGGAGGAAGAGCAGAGAATAAGGGCCTTAGCCCAAAGACATAATGAAAGCTTGGACGAGGTGAAAAGAAGAGCAAATGAATGGGTAGGTAGGAGTGAAGGACGGATAACAGACTTAGTGAGCCAACTTTCCCTTGCTAAAGGTGACAAGGTGTTAGTAGAAAGTAGGGCAAACGCCAAGCAAATAATCTTGGAATCCCAACAACATGCCTTCCTCGAGACTCTCTTAGAATTCCACACAATCAAAAGGGGAGGAGACCATTGAATCATTAAGAAGAAAGTTAAAAATCACCTGTAGGGCTCTAAAATGCGAGCTACACATCCAACCACAAGCTGCACGATCCAAGGAAGTAGAGCCACAAGAGCACAGAGGAGAAGATATGTAAAGGCTGAGTGAAGACACATGGCCAAGTTTTGAAATGGGGTAGCAAGACGCAGCTCCTTATTGGAATGTTATTAAGGCACGACCCTATTCCATAGGAATATCACCTCTCCTACCTCTCTTTTTTATCTCAATGCCGGCATAGAGATAGTTGTGCAGTGGATAGGCTAAGGACGCATGCTACCCTCTCACCATCCTTTTGCATGGCCATCTTAGAGGACATGAATGACAACTACCCCACTCAATGTAACCACCCATTCCAATCCACCACTCCTCTTAACAATCAAATGGGTCTAAAAGGATACATCCCATGTAGACAATTTCTTAGCAAATCCATTAAGCCCCCAACTCCTCCTTCACATGATCATGATGATGAAGATTAGTTCTTCATTATAATCCACCAAAAAAAAAGAAATGAAAAAAAAGGGAAAAAATGAGAAAAAGAAACAACACAGAATAAGAGAACAAGAAAAGAAGATAACAAGAGAAAACAATCTACATGTAGGCCACTATCACTACACCTAGGAGTCCTCAAGCTAGACGCGTCTAATGGCTTTGGTCAGTCAGCTTCCTCCCTAACCCTCTAGCCCATTTTGATCCCCCACATCACACTTAGGGCACATCAAGGGGGTAGGACATACCTAGGGAGGTCACTCTCTCCTATGGTTACATGTCTTCCTAAGCCACACTCACAGCACCCCCTAGGCAAGAATTGGGTCCTCAAGTGTGGAACAACACCGGGGCCTACTTGTGGGATTCAACTCCCAATTCCACTAGCATGAGCATAACACACCACACGGTAAGGTAAACACACCCCCATGTAGTGCACCTTCTTTTCTTTGTAGGTAACTCCAAACAATGCAAGCCATCAACTTCTGATGCCCCATCATCATCAACTCTTACAACCGCTTGTTTGGATCTTCATCAACTCAAATCTGCAAGTGCTATGGGATTGGCACTCATCTAGGAGCGGGGTAATGTTACAAGACATGTCAGGAACATAGAACATGCAGCCAAAAAGAAGCAAAAGAAGACTAAGGAAGTCCAAGTCAAAAAGTGAATGAAGAAGCTCATTCTGTCCAGGCAAGAAAAGTGGAGGAGAAGGCAAGCTCAGAAAAAATGTAGGAGGGCACCAAATATTCTAGCAAGGTCCTCTCAAGGATGAAGGAGGTCCTCTCAAGGATGAAGGAGGCTCTCTCAAAGATAAAGAAGGCTATCTTAAAGATGAAGGAGAGCCTCCGAGGGCTCTCACAAGGAAAGTGCGGGGCACAATGTATTTCATTTTATAAAGTGTTAGGCTCCCTTGTGCAAGTTGTAAAGTTTAAACAGACATAGGTGAAGGGATAAGGCAACTCTAAGGAAATAGGGCAAGAGGACCTTGGCAAGATGCCCGGTCATGTTAAAAGGGGACGGGTGGCCAAGGGATCTAGGGCTTGTATATAAACTTGAAAAGGGAATGAGGAGCTCATTTTTCACTATGTGGCAAAAGTGTTCTCTTCTTTTTCTCTTCTTCTCTCCTTCTTGCTTGCATGTGTGTGCTTAAGAGAGGGAGTGTGAGGGAGTAAGGAAGTGAGTGTGTGAGGGTGAGGGATCTTGGAGAAGAAGCTCTCCATCATCTCCTCTCTTCTTCTTCTTCTTCTTCTTCTTCTTCTTCTCATGCGTGGCCTATGAAGGATGGAGCTCAAAGGAGGAGGCTTGAGGTTACTTGAGCTTGCATCTCAAATTGTGGAGTTGTTGGCTTACTTGAGGGAGGAGGTTACTCATTCGAGCATCAAGGTTAGCTCATTACACCCCCATAGGATGGATGGCATGTCAGCTAGGTGAGAGACAGCCATTTGTGCTTGCTTGAGATGCTTGAAGCAATAAGTGGTCCATGGGTATTGGTGGTAGAGTGTAAGCTCCCACTATATTCATTGTCACCACCTACATTGTGTAGCCATTGGTCTCATCTATGCCAAGTGTCTGACACAACCATTTCTAGACCACACCATCCATGGCATGTGCTTCCCATCCCCATTAGGTTGCATGCATCCTCCCTCTCGAGCCCACCAAGTGGCATGCTCTCTCTTCCTCCCCATCCGTTACTGCCACCCATGGCTCCCCACACCTACTCCTCCCTCTATCCTCCTGGTTTCCCCCATTCCCCCTACCTAACCTCCTTTTCCTCTCACATGCAAACCCCCTCCCATGCCCCTATTTTTCCCTCCCCCTCATTGTCCATGTCCACAAAAATAAAAACCCCACCAATGCCGAAGATGATGTGTAGGCCCATGTGGGAACATAGATCAACCCTCCCCCCTCTCCCACATATTTCCCCTTCTCATACTTATTCATCTCCACTCTAGCCTTTGTTTTTTGCCTTCTCACATACATAGAGATATGCTCCAATGGATATCTCTTGATTGATTTTTTCATTAGAGAGTTGACTCCACCCAGCTTTTCAAAACTCCAAACAAGGAAATACATGGTTTCTTAGTTACTTTAGTCTACTAAGAGACTCTCTTGCTAGTGTATTTTCCACTTCATCTTTCTCATAGCCTTGGATTGAGCCTTCATGCCACTTTAGAGTGGAAGGAAACTGGTTCTAAAGTTGTCAAAACTCATTACTTGTCACACACCCCCTCTCTAGGTTAGATTTCAATTATCATAAGTACAAGTAGGTTCATCTATACAATGTGGCACATCAATGATACCTTGGTCTATACATTGTATTTTGATGGAGCTATCTGAGGGCCCACTAAGCGTGCGAGTGTAGGGGCTATCATTAAAGACCCTCATCATAGAGTAAGCATGAAAGTGGGAGTTTATTTAGGCAGTGCTTTCAATACCAATATGGTAGAATATAAAGCCTTACTCATGGGGCTAAATTTAGCCAAATATGGTAATACTCATCAATTATGATGAAAGATTACTCATAGCTAGTGATCAACTAGTTGAAAGGAACCTATAGTATGGAATCCCATTCTATAGATGTATCATCATGTAGCCTTGGAGATGTTTGAGACTTTTGAGTCAATCACTTGTCATTTGATTCTTCATCAATGCTTTGTAGAATCCTTGGCTAGTTATACATTTTTTGAATATATATTTCTCAATCATGGTCCTCAAGGTCTTTATCTATTATTTAATGATATCAACCCAGGACTACTTTGGGGACTACTTGCTAGTGCTAGTTTGGATGCCAATGGTTAGTATGGGTAATGAGTCACATAGTGGTAGATCACCTTTTGATATTTTTGTGAATGCATCTGATTTTTTGATGCCATATTTGTCAGATATCCCTTGCTATTTATGTGGGGGGCTTGTCCAACAACATGATGCATCTAGTGTAGGGCCTAAGTGAGCTATCTCTTGATCCAGGTTTTGTATTTTAGGAGAGTTTTTGTGGAGATCAAGGGTTTAGATTAGCATATCTTTGTTGAGCTTGGTACTTTCTTGTTATATTTCATTAGGCCAAGAGGACTAATTTATCCCTTTCTTGATATGAGTGCTTTTAACCTATGTGTTATTAGTTAGTGTTGTTTTGTAGGTTAGTTCATTTGCAATGAAGGAAGGCATTTTATGCAACAACATGGATATTCTCAATACTAGATGTATCTATCAAATTGTTTCTTATTAGCTACTACTTTATGCTTTCAGAGAAAGAGGTAGGGATTACTAATGTATCATCCTAGGGAATTCACTATATGTATACCCTCTATATCACATGCATTCAAGGTCTATTTGCAAATATCCTTATCTTTGAATTTTTTAGTAATAAAGCATAACCCTTTTCTATTCAATATATAATTTATCCCTTTATATGGGACCCTTCTGTATGCAAAAAATGTGTAAAAATGGTATTTTAAAATTCCCTTATGTTGAACCCACATGATACATACATATATTTATGACTGAACTCCTTGAGTGTATCATTTTCCATGGATCTCAGTAAAGACTTGGGCTAGAGATTGAGTGTCCTTGGTAAGTGGAATGCCTTAGTTACTAGTTTTTTTATTGAGGACACTCATAGGTTAAGCTTGGGTGTTACTCTTATATGTTTGATAGTCAATTGGGAGCCGTCTTGCTTCTATAGGATAGTCAACCTTCATAGGAGTGTTTATTTTGATTTCTTGACATGATAAAGTTCCCTATGAGCGAGGGGCTAGGATTTGACTACAACCTATGAGATGAAATTTGTTGCAAGCCCCATCATGAAAAAAAAACAAAAAACAAGTGCTAGAAGATACTTGTCACATTGCAAGGGCTTGGTAGGTTGTTGAGTTCAAGATAGGCATGGGGTCGATGCCCTATCCTCCTTGGGATAGGATCTAACCATGGGGTTAGAAGGAGACACACGCACAATTTTTGTATTGCTTGACAAGGCTTTATAGGCTCTTGGATTGGAGACAAGCCCAATGCCTTGATCTCCTTAGGGCACTATAGGAAAAGAAATGGTCAATGAGTCATCCCCATCAAGAAAAGCAAAACAAAACAAAAATCAAATATCTCATGAGCATTTAATAGTGAAGGATAGTTACCAAGTGTCATTTTCTTGGGCAGGGCTCTCATTTCTTGGTTCTAGTCTTGGCCATTGGATCAATGGTTTGTGGGGCTAAATGTTCAATCTTTTCTTTGTTCTATAGTTGTATCTTTTTCTATCATGTGTGCTTTCATGTTTTGTGTTGTTTTGGTAGGTCTTATTTGTAGATTTTACAAGTTGGCTCGTCATATCTTGTTATTATCAATGAGAGGTGGAGTTAAAGGAGCACTTTATAGGATTTTACAACTTTTTAGATAGATTTTCAAGGGATTTCATTGAAAATGAAGATTTTAATCCTAAAAGTGATTCATGGTACGGAACATCTAAGGCACAAGGTGTGTGATATTTTAAAGCTAAAGGCATAGCAAAGCACAAAGTCAAGTCTACAAGCAATGAAGAAGTATCCACACTTCATTTGTTTAATAGTTTTATGCAGTTGATGTGGAATTTGATATCAAGATTCCTTAATTTATATGGCAACCTCAATGACCAAATTTTAAGCCAAATGTAAGTAGGTATGCCCAAATTTGAAGGGACACATGGGCTAAGGTTGGAAAAGATATGATTTTTAAAGGCAACCAATCATGTAGAGAGAGAGAGTGTGTGTGTGTGTGTGAGAGAGAGAGAGAGAGAGAGGATGGGAAAAAATATGTAGGGAGGCCATTAAGCACCATGATTTCTTAGTCTTCTCCTATACAAACCAATGTTGTTTGGCAGTTTTAAATACATAGATGAAGCTTACTAATCAAGTTCTATGCCATGATACCACTTGTACGTGATAATTCAAAGAATCAAAAATTTTGAATTTCTAATCTTTCTCTCTCCTTGCAAAAATGTAGTATTTCGCTCTCCTCCTCCACCCTCTACATGCACAGTGCATGTTCTTATGGAAGAAAGGGAAGGGTAGCATGAGCATGAGAGATGAATGGGATGTGATGAATATTGAGATCGTTATGTGTTTTTGAAGCATGTGGGATTTTTTCAAGATTTTTAGTAGCTTTCAAGAAGCAACAATGGCCTTGGTTCTTATATGAAGCAACATGCACATTATGGTGTATAAACAATCTACGAGTAAGTGTGCTAATTTTCATAGTAGCAAATGATGGTGAAATAAAAACTCACTACAAGATATAGGCCTTATACCGACGTTAAAAGCGACAAAAATGCAAATAACAAAATTTGCCCCCGTCGTCGCAAAAAACGTCATTATTGGCGATGCCATAGAATAGTCGGTATCACCGTCGCTATCAGCGTCGGTATCAGCGTTTGTGATGCTGATACCGACGCCAATACCAACACTGATAGCGACGGTTTGCGACATAAATAACGACGCCAATAATGACGCGAGTAGTAAAATTTGGGACATTAATAGCGACGGTGATAGGGAAAAAAAATTTGTGGCAGAGCAGCAAGCTACCCTGCCACATATAGCACTGTGTGCTTTATTAGAGCCATACAAAATAGTTTCTGCACTGTGTACAATGCACTTGTAAACAAAAACAATGTATACTAAAATCATAACACTGATACATGAAATAAATATATGATGGCATAATAAGCGATTGGTACAATCATGACAAGATATCACTAATACACAGAAAATGTCTCCATAGATCAGGCGACCCAAAAATAAAGGTGTGTGAGCTCCAGGGATCCAAGGGCGAACTACATATCCTCGCCCTCCGAAAGCTCGTCCCGCCGCAAAGGAGCATCGAACGGACTCTGCAAAAAAAGAAACAACACATCAGTCCACCATACAATAATGCATACTAATTAAACATGGTAACTACGGACAAGAAATATGAGTGACTTACAGGGCCACCGCGTCTATACAATCGGTCAATCAATGGCGTGAGAGCGTGCCTCTCTGCATATCGAGTCTCAAGGCTAGTCGGATCGCGATTTGTAATGGAGTACTGCAAAGAAAAAAAAATACTAACTGTTAGAAACATGATTGTCTTTATAAATGATATTGCAAAAAAATAAACAAGCAAAATAAAAGCAAAACTTACAAAGTCCTCCAAATATATCCTGTGGCCACCACTCCCAAGATGATGGACCACTCCGGCCTCGAGTCGTGCCCTCGCTGCCTTGCGCTGCTCACTCCAACGTCCTAGATAATCTGTAGCCTCCTCCCTCAATAGGCGCCAGTCGTCTGCATCTAACCACTCGGGCTTTGCAGTCCCACTCTTGATTGCCTTGTGTGCGTCAGATCGTCTGTGTGACATATATACACGCATGCAATCCATCATCCAGTCCGTAGAGAATCTATTTATTGAGACTGGAACCAGAAAATCCTCATGCAAGGATGCTACTATGTAGTCCTTGCTCCCCTCTAGTACGTTCTTCCAATGATCTAAGACGTTTTGCTGAAAAACTTGTTGGCACAACTCTCTCATGCGAGCCATCACCCTCCTCCCCTCATCATTCATGATGATGGCTCCTAACCTACCATTGACTAGATATCCATATCCCCCTGGAGTCTGCCTAAGATGGGTCCTCTCCCATCTGCATCCACGCTCTTGGGCATATCCACGAGACCCCTGTGCATCCGGTGTACCGACCTGGGTAATATCTCTTGGAATGGCACCCATAGGGGTGCCACCTGCTGACGGCCAAGCAAAAGCTGGAGTAATTGGAGTAGACATCCCCACAGGTGCGACAAATCCCTTAGGTGATACAACTCCATCTAAACGATGAGTCGGAGACACCGCGTCCATGTCTCTACATCATCCACTTGAGCCTGAGCCATGCTCCCTAGAAGGGCCACGAGAGCAAGGAGTCACACCTATATCCCGTGTCGACCTTGGGCTCACTGCATCCATATCTCTGCAAAATCCCCCTGACCCTGAACCACTCCCTCCCTCTGGCCCAAGTCTGGAGCGTCGAGCTCATCTATTTGAAGCTCAAGCATCCGATCACATTAAAGTAGATCTAGCAGAGTGCCCTCACGAAGACCAAGACAGCTTTGGTCTGGAGACATGCATGTGAAGATATCCTGTAGCTTTTCATCGCTCATCCCTCGACTCATCTTGAAAATGTCACCTACACAGATAAAAAATGATGTTAGAATAATCAATTTAAATCATACAAAGCACAGTAATATAAATCCTTTAAAAAAAATATCACTTAAAATGCATATCTTATGTACCCTTATAAGCGATTGGTCAATGAATTGAGTAAGTGGATGCTCCAACTATGAAGTATCCTATGGTCCCATGTCAATCTCTTGACACAACTCCGCATACACTGGAAGGTTGATAGACATGTCACCACAAAAGGATGAGTCCATCTCGTTCTCAAAGAATTCTTGGACTCCTGTATTTCCATCATTGTTAGCCGATGCTGGCTCCAAGCTTTCGATGGCCTCCACCCCTTGCAATATCATCCCCTCTATTTGCATATTATCTTCATCTATGCTCGGAACATCGCTTTGATCATATACTCTCGCACTTCAGGGAGTTGAAGGTATAACATACCATCATCGAGGTTGTTGGGGGTTTGGATAGAAGATTACATGTTCACAAACACGTACAAGAGAGTTCAAACCATTGTGACATAAACCATGTTGTAATACAATTAGCAAATAAATGAGTCCATGCACGTATTCACGATGGGCCAGCAACACAAAGGTGTCGTGCAAATCCGTCTATTTTTTTCAGAATCTATTTCGAGAAATCCAAATGGACCTCATCAAACTGTTACTCCAGCTCCTTCAAGTATACTTTGAACCACTGCACATCAAATAGTATCATGGAGAAGCTACGGTAATCCACCGTAACAATACTTTGCAAGTTCCCAAAATACTCTATCTCATCCACAACCGTATTTGGATCTGTTGCTCGTCGACAGCTCTCTTGCTCGAACCTTGCCATGATACCACAGTCCATTGTGGAGCGCATTTTGTCAATACATTCAATGCGAAAATGTCGTCCGCGTAACCACGCTGCACTATATATTTTGTACTGTACATTGAAACACTCAAATTAGATGTTGCAATAAAATTTAGATACGATAAATTCTAAACCCCTCATCACCTTTGGACTACATCTCCTTGAGAATTCCCACTCCTCCATTGAGACCTCTGTCCCTTCGCGAGATGCTGTGGTCAAAGCTCCATACAACCATCGCATTGACATGAACCGTGGCATCTCCTCCATGCCTTCGGGATATCGAATTGGTCGATGACGCGTACTATTTTGGAATTGATCAGCTCGTGCTTCCTCTCAATCTTACCTAGCAATCTGGTACTTGGCGAGCCACGTCTCCATAGAGGCATAGTGCAACATACAAAAGCGATTCACCTTCTCCTCCATTGAGGCATCCATTCTTTTTTCTACCCTATTTTCAACCACCACATCTCTAGTCAGTCTATCATCATCCTTCAGCGACCATAGCATTTTGTTGTCTGGATCCACCATTGGTAGCCATTGTGAAATATGCACTAGCGCCTCAAATACCAACCAACCTTCAGCCATGCTACCTTCTGGCCGAGCTCATTGTCGCACAAAGCCTTTCAGGGTTTTTATGAAGCACTCAAAGAAGAACATCCATTGCGTATGGACAGGTCTAGCAATCTCCACTTCATCTACAAGATGCACAAGAAGGTGGATTTGTATCGTGAACATGCTGGTGGGTAGGTATTTCTCAAAGAGATAGACCATCTCCACTGCAAGTCCTATCGATACCTGTGAGCACCACACTTTGGACATGTCTCTATAGTCTTGTATTCTCCTCGAAATAGTATGCAATCATTGATACATGCATGGTTGTTATTGTACTCCATGCCAACCTTTCGTAAAATATGTCGTGTATCATCACGAGACTCAGGTATGGTATTTGTAGGTGGTAATATATGATATTTCAATAACGTAAAAAAAATCATACACCTTGAAAAAGCACAAATGTTTGTAATAATAGTGCCGAAAAAAAATAATCAATGAAGCGTATGTACAAGGTACCTGAACAACTTGGTCACACTCGTATCGCTCCACCCGTATTTTGCTTGCACACTTAAGAGTGCAAGCAGTGTCTTCAGGAAAGATACTCGGCACCCATCATATAATGGTATGGATGCTTCCTCTCTAAGTGGATCAGAAGTCTCGATATCCATGGGAATCAATGCATCGATCATTGCCTCCATCTCAGGCTCCAAGATTGTAGGTAGGTCTAAAAGGTTGCCTGTCTCCTCTGGCATTGACGGTATAGATTGGCCTTGCAAGTGGTGGATTAGCTCTTGCACTCCATCCATCGCATGCCCACGTACTCTTCTAATTGGCCGCAAAGGGTGCACTCCTCCTTGGGATGAGACATCACATACCTAGATAGAAAATTTGCCAACGAGACCCAATCTTATTGTATATGGTATTCAATTAGCTTGCGAGTACAATGCATGATTGATATTAACTTTTCTTACCGTTTGCTGAAAATCCGCAATCGCCTAATCAATGATCTCAGATTGAAACTTGCCAAATCGTCGTATGTGTTCTATAGACAATCGGTGTTTTCATCTAATTGCCAGCTTGCATTGAGAGCAAGGACATGGGACACGTTGATTAAGATACGCCTCGCGATCTTGAACAACAAGACCTTCTTCGTTTTCCATTTTGTCTACGTTACAACAAACAATTTATTTTTATTATCATTCTTTTTTTTTCTTAGATTTTTATCCTCTCCTTCCATCTCTCTCTTTTTCTATGACCACGACTACGACTATGATCACGACCACCACTACAACAGAAACGAGGCATAGACGTGCACGTTAGACACGCAAAGTCGGACACGTCTATCACAGCATCTATAAATGCGTGTAAATTGACGTGAATTTTGTGTCTATATATCCGCGCAAATAGACGCTAATATAGACGCGCTAGCAGACACACAATTATTTAACCACCTAAAATTAGCAATTCACATAATTGAAAAACCAAAGTTAATAATTATTTAACCACCTGAAATTGATTCTTGAGCATGCACATGTGCGCATGATAAAAACCATAGAATTAAGAATACATATTGAATCATTAAATTAAAAAAATAGAGTTAATAATTTCTTTTTCATTGCTCTCTAATGAATGACAGTTCCTCCAGTTGACAAGCCTGATATAAGTAATTAGCGGCAAGAGACAGAAACCTTACAATTAGTAGCAAGCATTGCAATATGTATCTCGTAATTTCTCTATGTACTTGAAGATGATAAAAGATGCTTCCTTTTTATTATGGAAAATTCAATGCTTGCTTTAAAATTGACTATTGATTCTTGAGTATGCACGTGTGCGCATGATAAAAAGCATAGAATTAGGAATACACATGTATTGAATCAATATGCAAATTAAGTATGTTACAGTGAATGATCCATCTCATCTTCAATGAGATCAGCCCTTGCTAAACTATCTACTTCTAGGTCTATGTTACCAAGAGGTAACGAAACAAATAAGTTTATCCCACTATCAGATGTGTTGCTATATTGCTCAATAACTTCATCAATATCATCGACAATCACATTATTTTCTTCTTCTGCGTTTCCTTGAACATCATCGCAAGGTTCATATTGTACTATATCACGCATATCATCCATTATGGTGTCATCATGCACATCATCATTATTTGTTGGATTATCATCTGCTATCTCCATGTCGGTAATATTACCATATATTGGTTTTGAATGATTAGATATAGGGATGACATGCCACCATTGGTTATTTTTTACCATTGGATGATACACAACCTGTATTTGAAAAACAAAAGTAAAAAACTTAAGTACTTATTATATTGTGTATATGTATCACATGTATACATATTAAAAAATTAGCCTTTGCATATATACCTGCTCGCATTGTTGAGGTAGTACTAATGTGTCATTCTTGTTTTGGTAAAATTTTGTAGAGTCAATGATTATAAAACCACTTGGATGACGTCTGATTGTGCAATGCTCACCATTTGTTACCACTTCACATCCAATACATATATAAAGAATCGTCTGAAGTCAAGCTTCAGAATATCTTGGATCAAGCCACAATAACCTTCCATGGTACATTGGCAGCCTCGAAGTGAGCAAAGATACCACAATCTTGGGTATTTCTCTTTTCATCTATACGTTGAGTTCGAAGATGTTTACCCTCACACCAAAGTGCATTGAATAATGTGCACCAGTAGTAAAAGATAAAAGATCAAACATGTCAATTATTTATATAAAATAAAACTTATAGAAACAAATTAATTGATAGTATGTCTCACCTTTGATAAGCAACCTCATGTGTATTCCCACTCTTCTTGAGATATATTAATTTCCTCCTCTTTTTCCATTCTCTCCATTTCCTCATGTAACCAATCTATGTCAATATGACGTGGGAGCGCATTTAGATGATCTGGAAATGAGACATTACATCCATATCTAGTGCGAAATTCTTGTCTTTCGCTTTTTCTTCTTGCCCTTGCTTCATTATATAGTGTCACCCATTTGCTCATAACATCACTATTGAGCACACAAAAACTATTTAACTTACGAAGTTCTTCTTTTGTTAGCATTTTACTCATTCCTTTTCCTTGAGGTACTATAGAGGTCATCCTCAAGTCTTCATCATCTTTCCATATTCGTGGTTGAGAGGGATCCACTTTAGCAAGATATTCAAAGATATAAACAAGGGATGATTGCACTAACCAACCCTCAGCCATGCTAGTAGGAAGTACGAACTGAATGTAAACAATATTCATAGATATGCTAGTAGGAAGTATGAACTGAACTAAACATATTTGGGATGGTCAATAGGAAGAAATCGATGATGATTGTCGTAGATAACCTTCTTTAAACGTGCCGGCCTAGAGGAAACTAGAGAGGGACCGCAAATAGGACATGCATGATATCCTGACGTGGTTAAACCTGAAAAAACAAGTGAATTAATAAAATGCAATTGATTCAAGTCTTGAATTTCAAATATAGAGTTATATACATGTACCTGAACAGTAGATGGTGTACCATGTTGTCATTCATATGTTTACATAAGATCTTAATATTTAATACACAAAAATCATCATCTTAAAACTTATGTTAGCTTATCAAAACTTAAGAAGAATTCACTATCAAAACTTATCTTAAAAACAAAAAATTATGATAAATCCCAAATGCGTGTCTACATCTGCGTCTACCTACACGTCTATATTCGCGTCTATCTAAAGAATAGACGCACATATACACACGAAAATAGACACACACGTCAAAATTCAAACCATACTTAAATCATTTCTTTTCAAACTGCGCCTTTCCTTTCCTACGTTTTTTGCGGTTCTGAAGCTTGAGTTTAGTCGACATGCAGTCTCTTCATGCCTCACCTCCTCATGACTCACCTCTTCTTTAATTTCAAACACACAAGAAGGGAAAAAGGAAAGCCAAGGAGAGGAATAAAGAGAGAACAAGAAAGAGGAGAACAAGAAGAAGCAGCAAGTAAGCAAACAAGCATCAAGGGAGGGTAGCTTACCAAGGAGAGGAAGAAGGAGAAGGAGAAGGAGAAGCACCACCACCCGCCACACCAAACACCCAAGGTGAGTCTCTCTCTCTCTCTCTCTCTCTCTCTCTCTCTCTCTCTCTCTCTCTCTCTCTCTCTTTGTTTCTCTCTTCCTCTCTCTGCTCTGTTTGTGTATTTAGGATTTTTGATTCCATTATGTATTGCATTATGTTAATCGTCAATGGCTGTCGTCGGCCTAAAATCAGCCGACCCAGCGCGTCTACCTCTCAGTGTAGACACGGATGTAGACACGCAATAATGTTTCCTCTCAGAGCATCTGAGAGCGCGTCTTAGAGTGCATATGCTGGTGCGTGTGCTCTGCAATGTACACGCAATGATACACGTGCTGCTCAGAAGGTTGACCTGCAGTCTACACGTGATTATAGACACGCATTGACCTTGGATGCGTGTTTCGAAGCGCATCTGTGCTGCATGTTAGATGCGCAAATACACGCGCTGGACAGAAGATGAACTCTGGAGCGCGTCTAAGAGCGCATCTAACCTGCAATGTAGACGTGGGGATACACGCGCCAGGTCTCCCAGTTCTAATATTAAATAATATATTTTTGCAATGATGAATGTGACCAATCCCATGTTTGTGTTTATCATTAAGAGAAGCATTTGTAGGTAATATATGATTTTTTGTATGCAAATAAATTTATTTAAGAGAAGCATTTGTAGGTAATATATGATTTCTTATTTAAGAGAAGCATTTCTTATTTAAGAGAAGCTCTTTGAAAATGTAGGTAATATATGATTTTTTGTATGCAAATAAATTTGTCTTTTTCCTGTGTTTTTTTTGTAGATGTCGTATCCTGATTCATCTAGCAATGACCCAGATGTGGATCGCATGAATGATACATTGGCCTCCTTTGGCAGGGGGGTCAATGCATTTTTTGGAGGTTTTCCTAGTAGGGAAGACTTTATGGGAGAGATGACCAGACACCTTGGTCGCTCTCCCATAGCAGACGAGGTGTTCAGTGTCATGTATGGGATGCCTCTTGCATCTTTGCCTGGCACTACTTCCCAGACTCCACATGCAGGTACTCCACATACAGGTACTCCATATGCAGGTACTCCATTTGCAGGTACTCCACGTGCATCGGCTGAAGCACAAGCATTTGCAGAAGCACGTGCATCTGCAGAAGCTCGTGCATCCAGCGAGGCAAAGGGCAGTCGACAGAGAGGGAGGAGGGAGAGTCGAGGGGGGGACGAGGGTTCTATGAGGGTTGCCTAGGAGGTGGCGAGTGATCACCCTCACCAATAGATCATGTAGAGGAGGTTGTACGCCATTACTATAGAGTTACAGATGTCGGTGGCATCTTTCATGATGATGATGAGGGAAGGGATGTAATGGCGTACATGAGGAGCGTCGTGCATGCGATGTATAAAGATTGTTTCATTGCCTTCAAAAATCATAAAAGCAGCTTGTGGTAGGAGGTGTTGAGGGCAGTCCATAGGAGGTACCCAAATCCTGAGGGTCAGCGATTCTCGGATGATTGGGGACGTACAAAAGTGAGGGATATGCTTCACAGCAAAAGATCCCACCTCATGACACGGGCCATGGACTCACTGCAGAGGCTGGAGGAGGGGCGTGGAGCCTACAGCCAACCACCTATGTGCCACCGCGTAGAGTGGAAGAAAGCCAAGAAGAAAGCAGCTGAGAAAGTGAAGAGTCGCCAGCACGCAGAGGCGCGACGGATCCAAATGGAAACAATGGGATCGTCGAATTACAGATCGGCCGGCAAAGAGTTGTGGGAGGCAGAGTTTGTAAGTATATTTTGATTTCTAGTTTTTTTAAATTTATATTTCTTTAAATTCTTTATATATTTTAGTCTAATGTATTGTGACGTCTAATTGTTTGTATATCTCTAAATATTTTGCAGACTACCATCGTTGGTAGGACACCTACCCCTAGAGAGGTAGGTTACCATCGAGGCCATAACCGCGTAGCGATATGGCTTCACTTTTATGAGGAGGGTCTCATCACTGAGGACCAATACAACCGGGCCATGAGGATTCGACAGCCAGAGGAGGTATGTTTTTCTTACTTTCCTATTAAAAGTATAACTAATTATAACTTTTTCTCCACCTTGTCTATGTAAGCAACCCTAATCTTTTGTGTGTGTAGGCAAACCCGGATGTGGAGCACAGCGAGGAGGGGGATAGCAACGCTTTGTGCATATAAATTTGTCAATACATGCGATTATAGATGCGGAATGATAGACGCGCCCGTAAGTTTTTCTCTGTATTCAAAAATCGCGTCTAAATGTGCGTGTATGAGGCCTTTTTGTTATAGTGCACGACCACGACCACGACTACAACTATGACCACGGCTATGTAGTACCATATAGTACCTAGTACCTAGTACCTAGCATATAGTATCATAGAACACTAGTATTTAGTACCTAGTACTCAGTACCTAGCACATAATATCATAGCATCTTAGTATCTAGCACCTAGTACTCTAGTATCATAGTGCCAAGTACCCAGTACTATGATACTATGTAACATGTGCTAGGGTACCTTAAGCATTATACCGTAGATGTGAGGTTCTAGGGTACTATGATAGTATGTAATAGGTACAAGGTAGTACATACTAGGGTACTATGATACTATCTATCTATCTATCTATTTTTCTATCTATCTATCTACCTTCATAATACTTGGGTACAATAACAAATATGGGTAGTAAAGAAGAAGAGAAGTTGTAACACTGACTATTATACCCACATATTGTTACATTTGTCTATTTGGCTTCTCTTCTGTCTGTTTTTATTTATACCCTTTGTACGTAGATTCATACACAAATATAGAGAGGGGGAGGGTGAAATATGATGGCACCCTTGTGCCAACACAAGTGGAAGCTTCTATAATATAGTTTCTAGGATAATATATTTGTACCCTTTGTACCTAGATGGACTCATTCTTAGTGAGGTGAATCGCCAATCCTATTCTTAGTGAGGTCGACTCATTCTTAGTACATGCTATCATAGTACCCTAAGCTTATTGTAAGGTCCTATTTACTTTTCTCTCTTTCTCTCCCTCTCTCATTTCCTCTCCCTCCCTCACCCTGGCCCTCTCTTTCTCTCTTTCCCTATTAAGTTTAATGATTTTTATCTCTTTTTCTCTCTCCTCTCTCTCATATTTCTTTTTCTCTCTCCTCTCCATCTCTCATTTCCCTTTCTCTCTTTCGTCCTCTCTCATTTCCTCTCCCTCTCTTACCCTCACCCTCTTTCTCTCTTTCTCTATTAGGTTTAATGATTTTTCTCTTTTTCTCTCTCCTCTCCCTATCTCATTTTTTCTCTCTCCTCTCCCTCTCTCATTTCCCTTTCTCTCTTTCTCCCGCTCTCTCATTTCCTCTCCCTCCCTCATCCTAACCCTCTCTTTCTTTCTTTCCCTATTAGGTTTAATGATTTTTCTTTTTTTCTCTCCTCTCTCTCTCTCATTTCTTTTTCTCTCTCCTCTCCCTCTCTCATTTCCCTTTCTCTTTTCTCTCCCTCTCTCATTTCCTATCCCTCCCTCACCCTGACTATCTCTTTCTTTCTTTCTTTCTTTCTCTCCCTCTCTCATTTCCTGTCCCTCCCTCACCCTGACCCTCTCTTTCTCTCTTTTCCCATTAGGTTTAATGATCTTTCTCTCTTTTTCTCTCTCCTCTCTCTCTCATTTCTTTTTCTCTCTCCTCTCCCTCTCTCATTTCCTCTCCCTCCCTCACCCTCACCCTCACCCACGCCCTCTCTTTCTCTCTTTTCCTATCATTTTTAACATCTTATCTCTTTTTCTCTCTCCTCTCATTCTCTCTTTTTTTCTCTTTCCTCTCCCTCTCTCATTTCCTTTTGCTCTCTTCCTCTCCTTCTCTCATTTCTTCTCCCTCCCTCTCCCTCTTTCATTTCCCTATTATGTTTTCATCTCCCCTCCCTCTCCCTCTCCCTCTCTCATTTCCTCTCCCTATCTTATTTTCCTATTATGTTTTATGTCTCCCTCCCTATCTCATTTCCCTATTATGTTTAATGTCTCCCTCTCCCTCTCTCATTTCCTCCCCCTCCCTCTCCCATTTCCTCCCTCTCCCTCTCTTTAATTTCCCTCTCTTTCTATCTCTCCCTCTCCCTCTCCCTCATTTCTTCTCCCTCTCTCATTATACACAAATTATACAAAAAATAAATAAAAAAGAGAGAGAATACACTCTCCCTCCCTCTCGTTCTCTCATTTTATCCCCCTCTCTCTTCCATTTCCTCCCTCTCCCTCTCTTTCTCTCTCTCTCTCTCCCTCCCCCTCCCCCTCCCTCTCCCTCTCCCTCTCCCTCCCCCTCTCCCTCTCCCTCTCCCTCTCTTTCTCTCTCATTTCCTCTCCCTCTCTCAATATATGTACACAAATCATATAAGCAAAAGTAAAGGAGAGAGAGAATGAACTCTCCCTCCCTCTCCCTCTCTCATTTCCTCCACCTCCCTCTTCCTCTCCCTCTCTTTCTCTTTCTCTCCTTCTCTCTCCCTCTCTCATTTCCTCCCCCTCCCTCTCCCTCTCTTTCTCTTTCTCTTCCCCTCTCTTTCTCTTTCTCTCCCTCCCTCTCCCTCTCCCTCTCTCAATATACACAAATTAAACCCTAAAAAAGTAAGAGAGAGAGAGAATGGACTCACCGTAAATATTTGGTGAGAGTTTGGCAGCTCCTTTTCGCGATGGCGGCTCCTTCTCTCCTTCGCAAACGGCGGCGGCGGCAGCAAGCCTTCTTCCTCTCCCTCTCTCACCCTCTATACAAAACGGTCACTCTCTCTCTCGCTCTCCCTCTTGAAATGTCTCACGAATGCGCGAAATGAAACGCACTCGGGTTTCGGCCCTCTTTTTTTCCCTGTGGGGCGTTCTCGCTATTCCTGTGTCGCTACCCGCAATCGCTATGCTTGTGTTTCCTTGTAGTGACTTATTTTAAAGGGCACTGAGTCTTCCTAACTCATGCTACCCTTGAGCATACAAACAACAGAACAATTACTTATCATGAAATGCATTAATAATTTTCAGCTTTCAACAAGTTATATAATATTTATGGTTCTCTAACTCATTTAGGTCACCACAAATGGCACCATGACCACCATTGTGCTACTCAACAAATATTTTGAGTGTAAAAAACTTATTTTTTATGAGTTTTAAAATTGTATGTGGATTTTTTTTTGTAGATTTTGAGACTTCATGATATTCTTAGGATTGTACTAATTATTGGTACTTTGTCATTTTTTTAATTTTGTCTATTTTTACTCATGGATTAATAGAAAAATAAAAATTAGCAATATAAACATTTGAAGTTTAAAAATTAAGATTTCACCTTCAATAGAAATACTACAACATATAGATAAAATGCATGAGAAAATAAAGAAAAGAATGCTTACTACACTTTTAGTTGATTTGCCACATTAAAGATGCTTGAGCACATTTCATTCATAGCATGCATTTAAGCATTCTTTTATACACACCTATGCATGGAAATTGACTTCCCTTGACCAAATGTGTGAGATTCATCCAAGCTATTAGGTTCTTAAGTCTTACAAGATATGAGGTGAGACAGAATGGAGTAAGTGCAATGATTTGTGAAACAAGACAATAAGTGTTGATGGATCAAATCCCTAACCAGTGAAGTACACTCATATAGTAGAGGCCACTACACTCAACCATGGGAGGAGCCTCTATTATATATCTGTCTTTAAGTTGGGCACTCTAGCTTGGAGTTCGAACAAGCAATTAGGTAAGCAATGGACTACTACAAAACATAGCATTTAGTGTCAAGGGAGGTCTTCTAGCTTATCACCAACTGTTCATGGCCATAGGGTTGTGGGGGTTGGTTGTGTGATTTTCAATAGTGAGCATAGAGAGTGTGAGAGCCATTGTTGGGCCCATATTAGGTGCCAACAACATGCTCCTCCTCCTGTACACTATCACTCCCAACAATCAACTCATCCATATAAAAGATGATGAGAACAATGCTCCTATCACTTCGATGCCCATAAGCTAAGTGATTTTCATTTCCAACATGAAAATCAATAGAAACAAGATACTATGATTTGTCATGCTATATTCTTAGTGCATGTTTCAACCCATACAAGGCTTGCATAGCCTACACACATAATGGGAATGAACTATACTCTCATAACTCCATGGTCTTTCAATAGACCTACTAGAAGAGGACTCTTATGGCCTATTCAATATCTATGACTATGGATCCACATGTTTTGTGATCACCTTTTATTTTATATCATCTACAACAATCTATTTTTCAACAATATTGTCAACCACTCATCTCATCAAACACAACATCTGTGCTCACTTGTAAGTTACTTGTAACTAGATTATATTACTGTAAGTCCTTTGCTCAATGGAATAGCCCACGAGTACACACATTGTTTTGATTTCAGATCTAACTTATTTTTTAGTTCATCAAGAACATGTGTATATGCAATGCATCCAAGTATCTTAACATGTGACAAATTTGGTTTCTTGCCAATAAATTTCTCCTTTGGTGTTACATCATGCACTCCAACAATGGAAGGTTTGTTCATAATATTCACAACTTCAACCCAATAATAATGAGGCATGGTTTTTTAAAGCCACATCAAGGCTTTTGCAATTTCTAAAATGTGTATGTTCTTCCTTTCAAAAATCCCATTTTGTTGCACATTGTACTCTCATGTAAATCACCTTTGACTTCCATGTGGTTTTAGAAAGTAACTAAACTCATTGGAGAGGTACTCTCCACACCTTCATAATTTTTATCTTTAGATATATTCATGACTTTCTCTTCTTTATACTTTGGCAAGCTTCTCTAAGTACCTCACACTACCAGGGACTCCTAGGGTAGCCTCCTAGCAAGCAGGAAGGAAAGGGTCACAAGGACTTCCCTCTATCACAGGTCCTTAATGCCTAACAATGTCCTAACAGGAGGTAGATGACTACTCAAATCTCCCCCAAATATGCCTAACCAAACCCTAGGACTTCATGCCTTGATTTCTAGTCCCCATAAATGAAAAGGAAATAACCCCCACATACACATATAACTCTATTAGCTTAAGAAAAAACTCGAAAGGGCGACAATACCACTTGGAATGGCCACAAGAAGCTCCCGCAGCAAAATGGCTCCCTCCAGACAATTCATCCAACCTGTGTGATGCAATCACTAAAAGAGAAAAAACCATTAAACGTACATGCACCAAATAGATGTATGGCCCTCTTGGCCTAAAGAGATAACATTTCACAATCAAAAAAACCAGCCCTCTTGGCCTAATGAAATTAAGCATTAGAACTTGACAGAGATGGCCTTCTTGGCCTTAGGAATTAATGAAACATTTTACTACCAATTAGCACAATGCATAGTTGAAATAATTCCTTGGTCCCAACATTACTTTATTAAAGCACAAAACCAACCAAGGATAAGGCTTTGTAGGCCCTAGACTAAGTGTATCAGATTATTAGCTATCCCCCCTGCATAAATAGCAAGGGGTATCCGATGAATATGACGATACCCAATCCTATGCATCCATGACAGAGTAGGAAGGTGCTCACTTGCTACCCAACTCATAATCCAAACTAACCATCAACGGCCAAAATATGACATGTCAGTAAGAATACCCCAAATTAGTCAAGGACTAATATTAGGAGGTAGTTGTAAGGACTTCCATGGAACACAATTTAAACAAACATCTTCTATGAAAGCATAGTTAGCCAACGAATCTGCAAAGCGATTCCATTGTCTAGGAACTAACTAACATGTCATCCTCTTAAAGATATGCAGCATATCCAAGGCTACATGGTGCTACATCCGTATGATAGGAACTTGTACACTATAGGTCCCATTTAGTTTATTGATTACTAACTGTGATTCACCTTTAACCAATAATCAACGGATACGACCACATCGGCAGCCCAATGATCAAGGCCTTGTATTCTGCCATATTATTAGTAAAAGAGGGTCCTAAATACACTCCCATCTTCATGACAGTCCTATGTTAGGAATCTTTAATGACCACACCAATGCTCATGTGTTTAGCAGGCCCTCTCGAAGCTCCATCAAAATACAGACTATAAACCTAGGATGCATTGATAGGCCATGCCATAATAATCAAATCACTCATACTATGATAATCAGAATCAAGCCAAGAGAGGGGATGTATAACAGGCACAATCCCTCCTTCTTCTCTAAACTCGAAAGGAATGCTAGTAAGAAGTCGTTGACAATGGTGGCAATAGACCTTAGATTCCCACGTAAAGGATCCTTCTTGCCACTCAAATGATACATCCCATCCGCTTCTCTTGGTACCTACTACACATTAAGGCTGAATCTTGAAGGACCTACACAAACACCAAGCCCAACATCAGCCCTTACACATAGTAAGGTTTTAGCTTATGAAAGCTAACTTTTGTCTTAAACTCTACCCCTTGCAAATCTGTTGGAAGGGCCATAGAGCCATTCTTTCCTAAATGTATAATCTTGTATGGTCCATCCCATTTGGGTTCTAATTTTCCTAGAAAGAGCTCGCGACAAGCATCATAATATAGCATTAACTAACCTTTCAAAATTTTATACTTCTTAGTCCGAAGATCATGAAGGACTTTCATTCTCCTCTTCGCTACTTCTTGATGTACTAAAGTCTATATCCAAATGTCATCAAGATATGCCAGATAAGTATATTGTTCCTATAATGCTTCCCCCTCTCCCAGCGAATGATTGAGGGCAAAACACATAGTGGGAAGCTCTATTTCTAATGGCTAAATGCACTCCTCCCCATACACTAGCTTGAACGGGTGTGGCATGTAGCTCTCTTGAATGTTATGTTGTAAGCCCACACTACCACGTATAATTTCTTATCCTAGTCGCACTTGCTCTCCAATATTATATTGGATAAGATTTCCACCAGTTGTTTATTTGTACTCTCAACCTGGTCGTTCGCTTGAGGATTATATGAGGTAGTCTTGTTGTGCTTAATCTTCAAAACTTTAATCACGGATACTTTAACCTTGTTTAAGAAGTGTGTCCCTCAATCAGACACAATCTCCTTTGCTGAGCAGAAACGGTAAACAATTTCTCTATAATGAAACTAGTTTTCTCCTTAGCATTATCCTTCACCATTGCTCCAACTTTAAACCACTTTGTAAAGTAGTCCATTGCTATAATAATGTACCACTTTCACGTAGTTGATGAAGGATATATTGGTCCCATAAAATCAATACCACATTTTTCAAAGGGTAACGTAACCAAAATGGGATTTAGATGCCGCCTATTATTTTTAATCGCATTGTGTCTTTGACAAACATCATAGTGCTTAACATAACTGAAAGCATCTTAGAAAATCGATGGTCACAGCATGGAGTGCTTTTTGGGCAGTAAATCGATAAGCAAAATGTACCCCACATGCTGAATCATGGCACTCCTCAAGAATAAATGCTACCTCATTGGGTACTACACAACAATGATAGATGTCATCTACTCCTCTCTGATACAAGACACCCACTATAATCGAAAAGTGTAATGCTTATTTCTTGATCTTTCTCTTTTTAGACCTCGATAAAGCAGCCCCCAATTCTCCTATAGATAAATAATGTGTTATAGTTGCATACTAGGAAGGGATGGGAGCTGTAATGATTTTAAATAGACCTTCAATATCACTTCCCTCAGCTAGAATTTTCTTTGGATCCCCAAAATCCACAAGACATTTCACAATACCATATAGCTTTGATGATTGGCTCCTAATCTCATAATCAAACTCTTGCAAAGTGATAAACCACTTTGCTAAATAGTTAGGCGGATGCAACTAGTTCAACAACAATTTGAATCCTTCTGCCTTCGTAAAGAATACTACCTTCTCATAGAGAATATAATGCCTAAATTAATTCTTTGCAAAGACCATTCCAAGGCACAATTTCTCCATGTACATATAGTTAACTTTAGATATCCCCGATTTCGTACTAGCAAATGCAATTGGATGATACCATTTCTCCCTTCAAATTTGAGCTAAGCATTAGATGATACTATGCATTGTGGCTTTTCAAAATATATAGAAAAGTTCACCTCTTCTAGGTGCTTTTAGGATTGATGCTTTTGTTAATTCCTACTTCACATCCGCAAAGGATACTTGACAAGCTTCGCTCCACTTAAATAGACAGTTAAAAGATAGGAGGTTTAATAATGGCAATGCTTTGTCCGCTAGTGCATTGATGAATCTTCAATAATATCCCACTAATGATAGAAAGTTGTGCACCTCTTTTGGAGTATGTGGTGGGATCATAGAGACTATAACCTTTATCTTTTCAAGGTCAATTGCAATACTAGATGAACTAACTACATGGCTGAGTAACAACCCATAAGGCATTCCATATACGCACTTTCTAGGGTTAAGAGCAATGCATAACTATCTACAACACTTGAAACATTTCCTTAGAATAATCAGCTGTCACTTCCTTGTGGTGACTGCCCCCAGATCATCAATAAAGACTTTTAACTCCTTAGGGAGATATCACCAAAGGTCTTATCAGCTGTTTGTTGCCAAGACCCAGGTGAATTGCATAGACCAAAGGCCATCACATGATATACAAAGCTACCAAAGATAATAATGAATGCCATTTTCAATTTGTCTTCCTCCGTAATAGCCATCTGGTTATATCCAACAAAGCACTCCATAAATGAATAGATTTTCTTACTCGCTGACTGATCCAAAATGTGATCAATGAATGACAACCAGTAGTAATGCTTAACTATCTACTTATTAAGCTCTTTGAAATCTATGCAAAGTCGAATCTGATTGTTGCTCTTCTTCTTGATATATATAACCACTAGTGACCACCATTCTGTGTGTTAAACTAGAAATATTAGGCCATCCTTTTGTAGCTTTGTCAATTCTTTGAATATTCTGTCCCTTGATTCGAAAGGCATATGCCTTACTTTCTGTCACACAGGGTGACTTCCTAGCTTCAAAGGAATCATATGAACAGCCATGTTGGGAGGAATGCCTCTCACCTCATCATAACTCCAAGCAAAAATATCGTGGAATTCTTGAATCAAGGGCACATAGTCCTTCCTTTCTTCCAAATTGAGCATGGACCCTAATTTAATTGGCTATAAAAAATCATCATAATACCAAGGTCAAGCTCAATTACATCCGCATTCCTTATCCTCTTTTGAGCCTCTATTGGCTCATTCAAAGTCACTTGGTAGATATCTTCTATAGTGGACCCCTCATTGGATTCGTCACTTGATGACGTCTCACTAGCAGATAGAGCATCTAGCATATCGAACTTTGACAAAGATAAAGGAACTCTCTTACTTTGAGGAGATTCATAATAGGCATCTACTACTATGTGTTCAGCATCTCGACCAAAGATCAATCGCCCAATGGGTATATCAACCTAGCAGTCTTCTTGTAAGATACATGGCGTGCCTAGCAATACTTGATAGCTAAATCGCTCTGCAAACCTAATGACCCTAAAGTCTAGATTGCATTTTACATTGGCAATGGTCACATGGACTTTAGTAATGCGACCTTTGGGTTGTCTTAAACTATCATCAACCATTCAGAGGATCGTGGAGCTAGACATCTTTTTTTATTTCTAATCCTAGTCTCTTCATCAATTCCGAACTCAAAATGTTAACAGAGGATCATGTGTCCACAATAGCATGATTCACTAGTATTCCATCAACATATGCTGCTATCCTTGGACAATGCTTTTCAACATGCTCAAACCAATCATCTCCTACTCGTGCTATTTCCAAGGGCTCAACGATATACCCAATGTGTAGAATCTTCTTAAATTCCTTACATACTCGTGGAGACAACTTAATTAACTATAAAAGATTTACATCTGGCTTAACTTCACAAAGAGAACTCGCTAAAGCAAATTCATGATAGCTAGCAAGAGCTCACTTTTCTTGCCAGACCCTTCTCTCCTTTGGTCTTTGAATTAGCTTTAGTGCTTCTTTCTTGGCTTTTGCCTTCTTCTTTGGCAACTCCTTATCCTTGTTGGGGCTAGCTTT